>NC_079874.1:4720066-5020066 GCF_023065955.2 Ursus arctos
CTGTAAGAAAAAGTCGTAGGGTGTTTTTGTGTGTTTCTTCTGCATGTGTGTTTCGGGACCACGTTTGTGAACATGTTAAGGTAATTCCAAGTGTTCATGGCTCTGCTGGAGATCCAATGTGAGTTCTCTGTCGTGAGTGTGACTTTTGTGTGTGTTTGTGTGTGTGTGTGTTTGCAGGAAACCATTGTGTATGCCTGCAAGAAAAAGTCGATGGGTGTTTGTGTGTGTTATTTGTATATGTGTGTGTCAGGACCATGTTTGTGATTATGTTAAAGCAGTTCCAAGTGTTGACGGCTGTGTTGGAGACCCAGTGTGAGTGCGGTGTTGTGAGTGTTATAGTGTGTGTGTGTCTGTGTGTGTTTCAGAACCCCCTGTGTACGCCTGTAAGAAAAATTCCATGGGTGTTTGTGTGTGTTTCTTGTGTATGTGTGTGTCGGGAAAACGTTTGTGAGTATGTTAGGGCAGTTCCAAGTGTTGATGGCTCTGCCGAGGCCCAGTGTGAGTGCTGTGTTGCGAGTGTGACAGTGTGTGTGTGTGTGTGTGTGTGTGTTTTCCGGTAACCATTGTGTATGCCTGTATGAAAAAGTCGATGGGTGTATTTGTGTGTTCTTGCGTATTGTGTTTCAGATCCACATTTGTGAGAGTGTGAGGGCAGTTCCAAGTGTTGATGTCTCTGCCGAGGTACAGAGTGAGTGCTGTGTTGTGAGTGTGAGAGTGTGTGTGTGTGTGTGTGTGTGTGTTTTCGGGTAACCATTGTGTATGCCTGTATGAAAAAGTCGATGGGTGTATTTGTGTGTTCTTGCGTATTGTGTTTCAGATCCACATTTGTGAGTGTGTGAGGGCAGTTCCAAGTGTTCATGAGTTTGCTGCATATCCAGTGTGAGTGTGTGTTGTGAGTGTGACAGTGTGTGTGCGTGTCTGTGTGTGTGTTTGCAGGAAACCAGTCTGTATGCCTATAAGAAAAATTCCATGGGTGTTTGTGTGTGTTTCTTCTGTATGTGTGTGTCGGGACCACATTTGTGAATATATTAGGGCAGTTCCAAGTGTTGATGGCTCTGCTGGAGACCCAGTGAGAGTGCTGTGTTGTGAGTGTGATAGTGTGTGTGTGTCTCTGTGTGTGTGTGTGTTTGGGGGAACCCCACAGTGTATGCTTCTAAGAAAAAGTCGATGGGTGTTTGTGTGTGTTTCTTGTGTATGTGTGTGTCGGGCCACGTATGTGAGTATGTTGTGGCAGTTCCAACTGCCAGTGTGAATGCTGTGTTGTGAGTGTGGCAGTGTGTGTTTTTGTGTGTGTTTGTGTTGGCGGGAAAACATTGTGTATGCCTGTAAGAATAAGTCGATGGATGTGTGTGTGAGTTTCATGTGTATGTGTGTGTCGCGACCACATTTGTCAATATTTTAGGGCAGTTCCAAGTGTTGATGGTTCTGCTGGATACCCATTGTGAGTGCTGTGTTGTAAGTGTGACTGTGTGTGTGTGTTCACGGGAAACCGTTGTGTATGCCTGTAAGAAAAGGTCGATGGGTGTTTGTGTGTGTTTCTGGTGTATGTGTGTGTCGGGAAAACGTTTGTGAGTATGTTAGGGCAGTTCCAAGTGTTGATGGCTCTGCCGAGGCCCAGTGTGAGTGCTGTGTTGCGAGTGTGACAGTGTGTGTGTGTGTGTGTGTGTTTTCCGGTAACCATTGTGTATGCCTGTATGAAAAAGTCGATGGGTGTATTTGTGTGTTCTTGCGTATTGTGTTTCAGATCCACATTTGTGAGTGTGTGAGGGCAGTTCCAAGTGTTGATGTCTCTGCCGAGGTACAGAGTGAGTGCTGTGTTGTGAGTGTGAGAGTGTGTGTGTGTGTGTGTGTGTGTTTTCGGGTAAACATTGTGTATGCCTGTATGAAAAAGTCGATGGGTGTATTTGTGTGTTCTTGCGTATTGTGTTTCAGATCCACATTTCTGAGTGTGTGAGGGCAGTTCCAAGTGTTCACGAGTTTGCTGGATATCCAGTGTGAGTGTGTGTTGTGAGTGTGACAGTGTGTGTGCGTGTCTGTGTGTGTGTTTGCAGGAAACCAGTCTGTATGCCTATAAGAAAAATTCCATGGGTGTTTGTGTGTGTTTCTTCTGTATGTGTGTGTCGGGACCACATTTGTGAATATGTTAGGGCAGTTCCAAGTGTTGATGGCTCTGCTGGAGACCCAGTGAGAGTGCTGTGTTGTGAGTGTGATAGTGTGTGTGTGTCTCTGTGTGTGTGTGTGTTTGGGGGAACCCCACAGTGTATGCTTCTAAGAAAAAGTCGATGGGTGTTTGTGTGTGTTTCTTGTGTATGTGTGTGTCGGGCCACGTATGTGAGTATGTTGTGGCAGTTCCAACTGCCAGTGTGAATGCTGTGTTGTGAGTGTGGCAGTGTGTGTTTCTGTGTGTGTTTGTGTTGGCGGGAAAACATTGTGTATGCCTCTAAGAATAAGTCGATGGATGTTTGTGTGAGTTTCATGTGTATGTGTGTGTCGCGACCACATTTGTCAATATTTTAGGGCAGTTCCAAGTGTTGATGGTTCTTCTGGATACCCATTGCGAGTGCTGTGTTGTAAGTGTGACTCTGTGTGTGTGTGTTCGCGGGAAACCGTTGTGTATGCCTGTAAGAAAAAGTCGATGGGTGTTTGTGTGTGTTTCTTGTGTATGTGTGTGTCGGGAAAACGTTTGTGAGTATGTTAGGGCAGTTCCAAGTGTTGATGGCTCTGCCGAGGCCCAGTGTGCGTACTGTGCTGTTAGTGTGACAGTGTGTGTGTGTGTGTGTGTGTGTGTTTGGGGAAACCCCACTCTGTCTGCCTGTAACAAAATGTTGATGGGTGTTTGTGTGTGTTTCTTGTGTATGTGTGTGTCGGGACCACGTTTGTTTGTATGTTAGGGCAGATTCAAGTGCCAGTGTGAATGCTGTGTTGTGAGTGTGATAGTGTGTGTGTGTGTGTGTTTGCGGAAACCATTGTGCATGACTGTAAGTAAAAGTCAATGGGAGTTTGTGTGTGTTTCTTGTGTATGTGTGTGTCGGGACCACGTTTGTGAGTATGTTAGGGCAGTTCCAACTGTTGATGGCTATGCCGGGGACCCAGTGTGAGTGCTGTGTTGTGCGTGTGATAGTGTATGTGTGTGTGTGTGTGTGTGTTTTGCTGGATACCATTGTGTATGTCTGTAAGAAAAAGTCGTAGGGTGTTTTTGTGTGTTTCTTCTGCATGTGTGTTTCGGGACCACGTTTGTGAATATGTTAAGGTAATTCCAAGTGTTCATGGCTCTGCTGGAGATCCAATGTGAGTGCTCTGTCGTGAGTGTGACTTTTGTGTGTGTGTGTGTGTGTGTGTTTGCAGGAAACCAGTGTGTATGCATGCAAGAAAAAGTCGATGGGTGTTTGTGTGTGTTATTTGTAAATGTGTGTGTCAGGACCATGTTTGTGATTATGTTAAAGCAGTTCCAAGTGTTGACGGCTGTGTTGGAGACCCAGTGTGAGTGCGGTGTTGTGAGTGTGATAGTGTGTGTGTGTCTGTGTGTGTTTCAGAACCCCCTGTGTACGCCTGTAAGAAAAACTCAATGGGTGTTTGTGTGTGTTTCTTGTGTATGTGTGTGTCGGGAAAACGTTTGTGAGTATGTTAGGGCAGTTCCAAGTGTTGATGGCTCTGCCGAGGCCCAGTGTGAGTGCTGTGTTGCGAGTGTGACAGTGTGTGTGTGTGTGTGTGTTTTCCGGTAACCATTGTGTATGCCTGTATGAAAAAGTCGATGGGTGTATTTGTGTGTTCTTGCGTATTGTGTTTCAGATCCACATTTGTGAGAGTGTGAGGGCAGTTCCAAGTGTTGATGTCTCTGCCGAGGTACAGAGTGAGTGCTGTGTTGTGAGTGTGAGAGTGTGTGTGTGTGTGTGTGTGTGTTTTCGGGTAACCATTGTGTATGCCTGTATGAAAAAGTCGATGGGTGTATTTGTGTGTTCTTGCGTATAGTGTTTCAGATCCACATTTGTGAGTGTGTGAGGGCAGTTCCAAGTGTTCACGAGTTTGCTGGATATCCAGTGTGAGTGTGTGTTGTGAGTGTGACAGTGTGTGTGCGTGTCTGTGTGTGTGTTTGCAGGAAACCAGTCTGTATGCCTATAAGAAAAATTCCATGGGTGTTTGTGTGTGTTTCTTCTGTATGTGTGTGTCGGGACCACATTTGTGAATATGTTAGGGCAGTTCCAAGTGTTGATGGCTCTGCTGGAGACCCAGTGAGAGTGCTGTGTTGTGAGTGTGATAGTGTGTGTGTGTCTCTGTGTGTGTGTGTGTTTGGGGGAACCCCACAGTGTATGCTTCTAAGAAAAAGTCGATGGGTGTTTGTGTGTGTTTCTTGTGTATGTGTGTGTCGGGACCACGTATGTGAGTATGTTGTGGCAGTTCCAAGTGCCAGTGTGAATGCTGTGTTGTGAGTGTGGCAGTGTGTGTTTCTGTGTGTGTTTGTGTTGGCGGGAAAACATTGTGTATGCCTGTAAGAATAAGTCGATGGATGATTGTGTGAGTTTCATGTGTATGTGTGTGTCGCGACCACATTTGTCAATATTTTAGGGCAGTTCCAAGTGTTGATGGTTCTGCTGGATACCCATTGTGAGTCCTGTGTTGTAAGTGTGACTGTGTGTGTGTGTGTTCGCGGGAAACCGTTGTGTATGCCTGTAAGAAAAAGTCGATGGGTGTTTGTGTGTGTTTCTTGTGTATGTGTGTGTCGGGAAAACGTTTGTGAGTATGTTAGGGCAGTTCCAAGTGTTGATGGCTCTGCCGAGGCCCAGTGTGCGTACTGTGCTGTTAGTGTGACAGTGTGTGTGTGTGTGTGTGTGTGTGTGTGTGTGTTTGGGGAAACCCCACTCTGTCTGCCTGTAACAAAATGTTGATGGGTGTTTGTGTGTGTTTCTTGTGTATGTGTGTGTCGGGACCACGTTTGTTTGTATGTTAGGGCAGATTCAAGTGCCAGTGTGAATGCTGTGTTGTGAGAGTGTGTGTGTGTGTGTGTTTGCGGAAACCATTGTGCATGACTGTAAGTAAAAGTCAATGGGAGTTTGTGTGTGTTTCTTGTGTATGTGTGTGTCGGGACCACGTTTGTGAGTATGGTAGGGCAGTTCCAACTGTTGATGGCTATGCCGGGGACCCAGTGTGAGTGCTGTGTTGTGTGTGTGATAGTGTATGTGTGTGTGTGTGTGTGTGTTTTCCTGGATACCATTGTGTATGTCTGTAAGAAAAAGTCGTAGGGTGTTTTTGTGTGTTTATTCTGCATGTGTGTTTCGGGACCACGTTTGTGAACATGTTAAGGTAATTCCAAGTGTTCATGGCTCTGCTGGAGATCCAATGTGAGTGTTCTGTCGTGAGTGTGCCTTTTGTGTGTGTTTGTGTGTGTGTGTGTTTGCAGGAAACCATTGTGTATGCCTGCAAGAAAAAGTCGATGGGTGTTTGTGTGTGTTATTTGTATATGTGTGTGTCAGGACCATGTTTGTGATTATGTTAAAGCAGTTCCAAGTGTTGACGGCTGTGTTGGAGACCCAGTGTGAGTGCGGTGTTGTGAGTGTGATAGTGTGTGTGTGTCTGTGTGTGTTTCAGAACCCCCTGTGTACGCCTGTAAGAAAAATTCCATGGGTGTTTGTGTGTGTTTCTTGTGTATGTGTGTGTCGGGAAAACGTTTGTGAGTATGTTAGGGCAGTTCCAAGTGTTGATGGCTCTGCCGAGGCCCAGTGTGAGTGCTGTGTTGCGAGTGTGACAGTGTCTGTGTGTGTGTGTGTGTGTTTTCCGGTAACCATTGTGTATGCCTGTATGAAAAAGTCGATGGGTGTATTTGTGTGTTCTTGCGTATTGTGTTTCAGATCCACATTTGTGAGAGTGTGAGGGCAGTTCCAAGTGTTGATGTCTCTGCCGAGGTACAGAGTGAGTGCTGTGTTGTGAGTGTGAGAGTGTGTGTGTGTGTGTGTGTGTGTGTTTTCGGGTAACCATTGTGTATGCCTGTATGAAAAAGTCGATGGGTGTATTTGTGTGTCCTTGCGTATTGTGTTTCAGATCCACATTTGTGAGTGTGTGAGGGCAGTTCCAAGTGTTCATGAGTTTGCTGCATATCCAGTGTGAGTGTGTGTTGTGAGTGTGACAGTGTGTGTGCGTGTCTGTGTGTGTGTTTGCAGGAAACCAGTCTGTATGCCTATAAGAAAAATTCCATGGGTGTTTGTGTGTGTTTCTTCTGTATGTGTGTGTCGGGACCACATTTGTGAATATGTTAGGGCAGTTCCAAGTGTTGATGGCTCTGCTGGAGACCCAGTGAGAGTGCTGTGTTGTGAGTGTGATAGTGTGTGTGTCTCTGTGTGTGTGTGTGTTTGGGGGAACCCCACAGTGTATGCTTCTAAGAAAAAGTCGATGGGTGTTTGTGTGTGTTTCTTGTGTATGTGTGTGTCGGGCCACGTATGTGAGTATGTTGTGGCAGTTCCAACTGCCAGTGTGAATGCTGTGTTGTGAGTGTGGCAGTGTGTGTTTCTGTGTGTGTTTGTGTTGGCGGGAAAACATTGTGTATGCCTCTAAGAATAAGTCGATGGATGTTTGTGTGAGTTTCATGTGTATGTGTGTGTCGCGACCACATTTGTCAATATTTTAGTGCAGTTCCAAGTGTTGATGGTTCTGCTGGATACCCATTGTGAATGCTGTGTTGTAAGTGTGACTCTGTGTGTGTGTGTTCGCGGGAAACCGTTGTGTATGCCTGTAAGAAAAAGTCGATGGGTGTTTGTGTGTGTTTCTTGTGTATGTGTGTGTCGGTAAAACGTTTGTGAGTATGTTAGGGCAGTTCCAAGTGTTGATGGCTCTGCCGAGGCCCAGTGTGCGTACTGTGCTGTTAGTGTGACAGTGTGTGTGTGTGTGTGTGTGTGTGTGTGTTTGGGGAAACCCCACTCTGTCTGCTTGTAACAAAATGTTGATGGGTGTTTGTGTGTGTTTCTTGTGTATGTGTGTGTCGGGACCACGTTTGTTTGTATGTTAGGGCAGATTCAAGTGCCAGTGTGAATGCTGTGTTGTGAGTGTGATAGTGTGTGTGTGTGTGTTTGCGGAAACCATTGTGCATGACTGTAAGTAAAAGTCAATGGGAGTTTGTGTGTGTTTCTTGTGTATGTGTGTGTCGCGACCACATTTGTCAATATTTTAGGGCAGTTCCAAGTGTTGATGGTTCTGCTGGATACCCATTGTGAGTGCTGTGTTGTAAGTGTGACTGTGTGTGTGTGTTCACGGGAAACCGTTGTGTATGCCTGTAAGAAAAGGTCGATGGGTGTTTGTGTGTGTTTCTGGTGTATGTGTGTGTCGGGAAAACGTTTGTGAGTATGTTAGGGCATTTCCAAGTGTTGATGGCTCTGCCGAGGCCCAGTGTGCGTACTGTGCTGTTAGTGTGACAGTGTGTGTGTGTGTGTGTGTGTGTGTTTGGGGAAACCCCACTCTGTCTGCCTGTAACAAAAAGTTGATGGGTGTTTGTGTGTGTTTCTTGTGTATGTGTGTGTCGGGACCACGTTTGTATGTTAGGGCAGATTCAAGTGCCAGTGTGAATGCTGTGTTGTGAGTGTGATAGTGTGTGTGTGTGTGTGTGTTTGCGGAAACCATTGTGCATGACTGTAAGTAAAAGCCAATGGGAGTTTGTGTGTGTTTCTTGTGTATGTGTGTGTCGGGACCACGTTTGTGAGTATGTTAGGGCAGTTCCAACTGTTGATGGCTATGCCGGGGACCCAGTGTGAGTGCTGTGTTGTGCGTGTGATAGTGTATGTGTGTGTGTGTGTGTGTGTGTGTTTTGCTGGATACCATTGTGTATGTCTGTAAGAAAAATTCGTAGGGTGTTTTTGTGTGTTTCTTCTGCATGTGTGTTTCGGGACCACGTTTGTGAATATGTTAAGGTAATTCCAAGTGTTCATGGTTCTGCTGGAGATCCAATGTGAGTGCTCTGTCGTGAGTGTGACTTTTGTGTGTGTGTGTGTGTGTGTGTTTGCAGGAAACCATTGTGTATGCCTGCAAGAAAAAGTCGATGGGTGTTTGTGTGTGTTATTTGTATATGTGTGTGTCAGGACCATGTTTGTGATTATGTTAAAGCAGTTCCAAGTGTTGACGGCTGTGTTGGAGACCCAGTGTGAGTGCGGTGTTGTGAGTGTGATAGTGTGTGTGTGTCTGTGTGTGTTTCAGAACCCCCTGTGTACGCCTGTAAGAAAAATTCCATGGCTGTTTGTGTGTGTTTCTTGTGTATGTGTGTGTCGGGAAAACGTTTGTGAGTATGTTAGGGCAGTTCCAAGTGTTGATGGCTCTGCCGAGGCCCAGTGTGAGTGCTGTGTTGCGAGTGTGACAGTGTGTGTGTGTGTGTGTGTGTGTGTTTTCTGGTAACCATTGTGTATGCCTGTATGAAAAAGTCGATGGGTGTATTTGTGTTCTTGCGTATTGTGTTTCAGATCCACATTTGTGAGTGTGTGAGGGCAGTTCCAAGTGTTGATGGCTCTGCTGGATACTCACTGTGAGTGCCGTGTTGTGAGTGTGATAGTGTGTGTGCGCGTGTGTTTGCGGGAAACCATTGTGTACGCCTGTAAGAAAATGTCGATGGGTGTTTGTGTGTGTTATTTGTATATGTGTGTGTCAGGACCATGTTTGTGATTATGTTAAAGCAGTTCCAAGTGTTGACGGCTGTGTTGGAGACCCAGTGTGAGTGCGGTGTTGTGAGTGTGATAGTGTGTGTGTGTCTGTGTGTGTTTCAGAACCCCCTGTGTACGCCTGTAAGAAAAATTCCATGGCTGTTTGTGTGTGTTTCTTGTGTATGTGTGTGTCGGGAAAACGTTTGTGAGTATGTTAGGGCAGTTCCAAGTGTTGATGGCTCTGCCGAGGCCCAGTGTGAGTGCTGTGTTGCGAGTGTGACAGTGTGTGTGTGTGTGTGTGTGTGTGTTTTCTGGTAACCATTGTGTATGCCTGTATGAAAAAGTCGATGGGTGTATTTGTGTTCTTGCGTATTGTGTTTCAGATCCACATTTGTGAGTGTGTGAGGGCAGTTCCAAGTGTTGATGGCTCTGCTGGATACGCACTGTGAGTGCCGTGTTGTGAGTGTGATAGTGTGTGTGCGGGTGTGTTTGCGGGAAACCATTGTGTACGCCTGTAAGAAAATGTCGATGGGTGTTTGTGTGTTTCTTCTGTATGTCTGTGTTGGGAAAACGTTTGTGAGTATGTTAGGGCAGTTCCAAGTGTTGATGTCTCTGCCGAGGTACAGAGTGAGTGCTGTGTTGTGAGTGTGAGAGTGTGTGTGTGTGTGTGTTTTCGGGTAACCATTGTGTATGCCTGTATGAAAAAGTCGATATGTGTATTTGTGTGTTCTTGCGTATTGTGTTTCAGATCCACATTTGTGAGTGTGTGAGGGCAGTTCCAAGTGTGGATGGCTCTGCTGGAGACCCAGTGAGAGTGCTGTGTTGTGAGTGTGACAGTGTGTGTGTGTCTCTGTGTGTGTGTGTGTTTGGGGGAACCCCACAGTGTATGCTTCTAAGAAAAAGTCGATGGGTGTTTGTGTGTGGTTCTTGTGTATGTGTGTGTCGGGACCTCGTATGTGAGTATGTTGTGGCAGTTCCAACTGCCAGTGTGAATGCTGTGTTGTGAGTGTGGCAGTGTGTGTTTCTGTGTGTGTTTGTGTTGGCGGGAAAACATTGTGTATGCCTGTAAGAATATGTCGATGGATGTGTGTGTGAGTTTCATGTGTATGTGTGTGTCGCGACCACATTTGTCAATATTTTAGGGCAGTTCCAAGTGTTGATGGTTCTGCTGGATACCCATTGTGAGTGCTGTGTTGTAAGTGTGACTGTGTGTGTGTGTGTTCGCGGGAAACCGTTGTGTATGCCTGTAAGAAAAAGTCAATGGGTGTTTGTGTGTGTTTCTTGTGTATGTGTGTGTCGGGAAAACGTTTGTGAGTATGTTAGGGCAGTTCCAAGTGTTGATGGCTCTGCCGAGGCCCAGTGTGCGTACTGTGCTTTTAGTGTGACAGTGTGTGTGTGTGTGTGTGTGTGTGTGTGTGTGTGTGTTTGGGGAAACCCCACTCTGTCTGCCTGTAACAAAATGTTGATGGGTGTTTGTGTGTGTTTCTTGTGTATGTGTGTGTAGGACCACGTTTGTTTGTATGTTAGGGCAGATTCAAGTGCCAGTGTGAATGCTGTGTTGTGAGAGTGTGTGTGTGTGTGTGTTTGCGGAAACCATTGTGCATGACTGTAAGTAAAAGTCAATGGGAGTTTGTGTGTGTTTCTTGTGTATGTGTGTGTCGGGACCACGTTTGTGAGTATGTTAGGGCAGTTCCAACTGTTGATGGCTATGCCGGGGACCCAGTGTGAGTGCTGTGTTGTGCGTGTGATAGTGTATGTGTGTGTGTGTGTGTGTGTTTTGCTGGGTACCATTGTGTATGTCTGTAAGAAAAAGTCGTAGGGTGTTTTTGTGTGTTTCTTCTGCATGTGTGTTTCGGGACCACGTTTGTGAACATGTTAAGGTAATTCCAAGTGTTCATGGCTCTGCTGGAGATCCAATGTGAGTTCTCTGTCGTGAGTGTGACTTTTGTGTGTGTTTGTGTGTGTGTGTGTTTGCAGGAAACCATTGTGTATGCCTGCAAGAAAAAGTCGATGGGTGTTTGTGTGTGTTATTTGTATATGTGTGTGTCAGGACCATGTTTGTGATTATGTTAAAGCAGTTCCAAGTGTTGACGGCTGTGTTGGAGACCCAGTGTGAGTGCGGTGTTGTGAGTGTGATAGTGTGTGTGTGTCTGTGTGTGTTTCAGAACCCCCTGTGTACGCCTGTAAGAAAAATTCCATGGGTGTTTGTGTGTGTTTCTTGTGTATGTGTGTGTCGGGAAAACGTTTGTGAGTATGTTAGGGCAGTTCCAAGTGTTGATGGCTCTGCCGAGGCCCAGTGTGAGTGCTGTGTTGCGAGTGTGACAGTGTGTGTGTGTGTGTGTGTGTGTTTTCCGGTAACCATTGTGTATGCCTGTATGAAAAAGTCGATGGGTGTATTTGTGTGTTCTTGCGTATTGTGTTTCAGATCCACATTTGTGAGAGTGTGAGGGCAGTTCCAAGTGTTGATGTCTCTGCCGAGGTACAGAGTGAGTGCTGTGTTGTGAGTGTGAGAGTGTGTGTGTGTGTGTGTGTGTGTGTTTTCGGGTAACCATTGTGTATGCCTGTATGAAAAAGTCGATGGGTGTATTTGTGTGTTCTTGCGTATTGTGTTTCAGATCCACATTTGTGAGTGTGTGAGGGCAGTTCCAAGTGTTCATGAGTTTGCTGCATATCCAGTGTGAGTGTGTGTTGTGAGTGTGACAGTGTGTGTGCGTGTCTGTGTGTGTGTTTGCAGGAAACCAGTCTGTATGCCTATAAGAAAAATTCCATGGGTGTTTGTGTGTGTTTCTTCTGTATGTGTGTGTCGGGACCACATTTGTGAATATATTAGGGCAGTTCCAAGTGTTGATGGCTCTGCTGGAGACCCAGTGAGAGTGCTGTGTTGTGAGTGTGATAGTGTGTGTGTCTCTGTGTGTGTGTGTGTTTGGGGGAACCCCACAGTGTATGCTTCTAAGAAAAAGTCGATGGGTGTTTGTGTGTGTTTCTTGTGTATGTGTGTGTCGGGCCACGTATGTGAGTATGTTGTGGCAGTTCCAACTGCCAGTGTGAATGCTGTGTTGTGAGTGTGGCAGTGTGTGTTTCTGTGTGTGTTTGTGTTGGCGGGAAAACATTGTGTATGCCTCTAAGAATAAGTCGATGGATGTTTGTGTGAGTTTCATGTGTATGTGTGTGTTGCGACCACATTTGTCAATATTTTAGGGCAGTTCCAAGTGTTGATGGTTCTGCTGGATACCCATTGTGAGTGCTGTGTTGTAAGTGTGACTGTGTGTGTGTGTTCACGGGAAACCGTTGTGTATGCCTGTAAGAAAAGGTCGATGGGTGTTTGTGTGTGTTTCTGGTGTATGTGTGTGTCGGGAAAACGTTTGTGAGTATGTTAGGGCAGTTCCAAGTGTTGATGGCTCTGCCGAGGCCCAGTGTGAGTGCTGTGTTGCGAGTGTGACAGTGTGTGTGTGTGTGTGTGTTTTCCGGTAACCATTGTGTATGCCTGTATGAAAAAGTCGATGGGTGTATTTGTGTGTTCTTGCGTATTGTGTTTCAGATCCACATTTGTGAGTGTGTGAGGGCAGTTCCAAGTGTTGATGTCTCTGCCGAGGTACAGAGTGAGTGCTGTGTTGTGAGTGTGAGAGTGTGTGTGTGTGTGTGTGTGTGTTTTCGGGTAACCATTGTGTATGCCTGTATGAAAAAGTCGATGGGTGTATTTGTGTGTTCTTGCGTATTGTGTTTCAGATCCACATTTCTGAGTGTGTGAGGGCAGTTCCAAGTGTTCACGAGTTTGCTGGATATCCAGTGTGAGTGTGTGTTGTGAGTGTGACAGTGTGTGTGCGTGTCTGTGTGTGTGTTTCCAGGAAACCAGTCTGTATGCCTATAAGAAAAATTCCATGGGTGTTTGTGTGTGTTTCTTCTGTATGTGTGTGTCGGGACCACATTTGTGAATATGTTAGGGCAGTTCCAAGTGTTGATGGCTCTGCTGGAAACCCAGTGAGAGTGCTGTGTTGTGAGTGTGATAGTGTGTGTGTGTCTCTGTGTGTGTGTGTGTTTGGGGGAACCCCACAGTGTATGCTTCTAAGAAAAAGTCGATGGGTGTTTGTGTGTGTTTCTTGTGTATGTGTGTGTCGGGCCACGTATGTGAGTATGTTGTGGCAGTTCCAACTGCCAGTGTGAATGCTGTGTTGTGAGTGTGGCAGTGTGTGTTTTTGTGTGTGTTTGTGTTGGCGGGAAAACATTGTGTATGCCTGTAAGAATAAGTCGATGGATGTGTGTGTGAGTTTCATGTGTATGTGTGTGTCGCGACCACATTTGTCAATATTTTAGAGCAGTTCCAAGTGTTGATGGTTCTGCTGGATACCCATTGTGAGTGCTGTGTTGTAAGTGTGACTGTGTGTGTGTGTTCACGGGAAACCGTTGTGTATGCCTGTAAGAAAAGGTCGATGGGTGTTTGTGTGTGTTTCTTGTGTATGTGTGTGTCGGGAAAACGTTTGTGAGTATGTTAGGGCAGTTCCAAGTGTTGATGGCTCTGCCGAGGCCCAGTGTGCGTACTGTGCTGTTAGTGTGACAGTGTGTGTGTGTGTGTGTGTGTGTGTTTGGGGAAACCCCACTCTGTCTGCCTGTAACAAAATGTTGATGGGTGTTTGTGTGTGTTTCTTGTGTATGTGTGTGTCGGGACCACGTTTGTTTGTATGTTAGGGCAGATTCAAGTGCCAGTGTGAATGCTGTGTTGTGAGAGTGTGTGTGTGTGTGTGTTTGCGGAAACCATTGTGCATGACTGTAAGTAAAAGTCAATGGGAGTTTGTGTGTGTTTCTTGTGTATGTGTGTGTCGGGACCACGTTTGTGAGTATGGTAGGGCAGTTCCAACTGTTGATGGCTATGCCGGGGACCCAGTGTGAGTGCTGTGTTGTGCGTGTGATAGTGTATGTGTGTGTGTGTGTGTGTGTTTTCCTGGATACCATTGTGTATGTCTGTAAGAAAAAGTCGTAGGGTGTTTTTGTGTGTTTCTTCTGCATGTGTGTTTCGGGACCACGTTTGTGAACATGTTAAGGTAATTCCAAGTGTTCATGGCTCTGCTGGAGATCCAATGTGAGTGTTCTGTCGTGAGTGTGCCTTTTGTGTGTGTTTGTGTGTGTGTGTGTTTGCAGGAAACCATTGTGTATGCCTGCAAGAAAAAGTCGATGGGTGTTTGTGTGTGTTATTTGTATATGTGTGTGTCAGGACCATGTTTGTGATTATGTTAAAGCAGTTCCAAGTGTTGACGGCTGTGTTGGAGACCCAGTGTGAGTGCGGTGTTGTGAGTGTGATAGTGTGTGTGTGTCTGTGTGTGTTTCAGAACCCCCTGTGTACGCCTGTAAGAAAAATTCCATGGGTGTTTGTGTGTGTTTCTTGTGTATGTGTGTGTCGGGAAAACGTTTGTGAGTATGTTAGGGCAGTTCCAAGTGTTGATGGCTCTGCCGAGGCCCAGTGTGAGTGCTGTGTTGCGAGTGTGACAGTGTCTGTGTGTGTGTGTGTGTGTTTTCCGGTAACCATTGTGTATGCCTGTATGAAAAAGTCGATGGGTGTATTTGTGTGTTCTTGCGTATTGTGTTTCAGATCCACATTTGTGAGAGTGTGAGGGCAGTTCCAAGTGTTGATGTCTCTGCCGAGGTACAGAGTGAGTGCTGTGTTGTGAGTGTGAGAGTGTGTGTGTGTGTGTGTGTGTGTGTTTTCGGGTAACCATTGTGTATGCCTGTATGAAAAAGTCGATGGGTGTATTTGTGTGTCCTTGCGTATTGTGTTTCAGATCCACATTTGTGAGTGTGTGAGGGCAGTTCCAAGTGTTCATGAGTTTGCTGCGTATCCAGTGTGAGTGTGTGTTGTGAGTGTGACAGTGTGTGTGCGTGTCTGTGTGTGTGTTTGCAGGAAACCAGTCTGTATGCCTATAAGAAAAATTCCATGGGTGTTTGTGTGTGTTTCTTCTGTATGTGTGTGTCGGGACCACATTTGTGAATATGTTAGGGCAGTTCCAAGTGTTGATGGCTCTGCTGGAGACCCAGTGAGAGTGCTGTGTTGTGAGTGTGATAGTGTGTGTGTCTCTGTGTGTGTGTGTGTTTGGGGGAACCCCACAGTGTATGCTTCTAAGAAAAAGTCGATGGGTGTTTGTGTGTGTTTCTTGTGTATGTGTGTGTCGGGCCACGTATGTGAGTATGTTGTGGCAGTTCCAACTGCCAGTGTGAATGCTGTGTTGTGAGTGTGGCAGTGTGTGTTTCTGTGTGTGTTTGTGTTGGCGGGAAAACATTGTGTATGCCTCTAAGAATAAGTCGATGGATGTTTGTGTGAGTTTCATGTGTATGTGTGTGTCGCGACCACATTTGTCAATATTTTAGTGCAGTTCCAAGTGTTGATGGTTCTGCTGGATACCCATTGTGAATGCTGTGTTGTAAGTGTGACTCTGTGTGTGTGTGTTCGCGGGAAACCGTTGTGTATGCCTGTAAGAAAAAGTCGATGGGTGTTTGTGTGTGTTTCTTGTGTATGTGTGTGTCGGTAAAACGTTTGTGAGTATGTTAGGGCAGTTCCAAGTGTTGATGGCTCTGCCGAGGCCCAGTGTGCGTACTGTGCTGTTAGTGTGACAGTGTGTGTGTGTGTGTGTGTGTGTGTTTGGGGAAACCCCACTCTGTCTGCTTGTAACAAAATGTTGATGGGTGTTTGTGTGTGTTTCTTGTGTATGTGTGTGTCGGGACCACGTTTGTTTGTATGTTAGGGCAGATTCAAGTGCCAGTGTGAATGCTGTGTTGTGAGTGTGATAGTGTGTGTGTGTGTGTTTGCGGAAACCATTGTGCATGACTGTAAGTAAAAGTCAATGGGAGTTTGTGTGTGTTTCTTGTGTATGTGTGTGTCGCGACCACATTTGTCAATATTTTAGGGCAGTTCCAAGTGTTGATGGTTCTGCTGGATACCCATTGTGAGTGCTGTGTTGTAAGTGTGACTGTGTGTGTGTGTTCACGGGAAACCGTTGTGTATGCCTGTAAGAAAAGGTCGATGGGTGTTTGTGTGTGTTTCTGGTGTATGTGTGTGTCGGGAAAACGTTTGTGAGTATGTTAGGGCAGTTCCAAGTGTTGATGGCTCTGCCGAGGCCCAGTGTGCGTACTGTGCTGTTAGTGTGACAGTGTGTGTGTGTGTGTGTGTGTGTGTTTGGGGAAACCCCACTCTGTCTGCCTGTAACAAAAAGTTGATGGGTGTTTGTGTGTGTTTCTTGTGTATGTGTGTGTCGGGACCACGTTTGTATGTTAGGGCAGATTCAAGTGCCAGTGTGAATGCTGTGTTGTGAGTGTGATAGTGTGTGTGTGTGTGTGTGTTTGCGGAAACCATTGTGCATGACTGTAAGTAAAAGCCAATGGGAGTTTGTGTGTGTTTCTTGTGTATGTGTGTGTCGGGACCACGTTTGTGAGTATGTTAGGGCAGTTCCAACTGTTGATGGCTATGCCGGGGACCCAGTGTGAGTGCTGTGTTGTGCGTGTGATAGTGTATGTGTGTGTGTGTGTGTGTGTGTGTTTTGCTGGATACCATTGTGTATGTCTGTAAGAAAAATTCGTAGGGTGTTTTTGTGTGTTTCTTCTGCATGTGTGTTTCGGGACCACGTTTGTGAATATGTTAAGGTAATTCCAAGTGTTCATGGTTCTGCTGGAGATCCAATGTGAGTGCTCTGTCGTGAGTGTGACTTTTGTGTGTGTGTGTGTGTGTGTGTTTGCAGGAAACCATTGTGTATGCCTGCAAGAAAAAGTCGATGGGTGTTTGTGTGTGTTATTTGTATATGTGTGTGTCAGGACCATGTTTGTGATTATGTTAAAGCAGTTCCAAGTGTTGACGGCTGTGTTGGAGACCCAGTGTGAGTGCTGTGTTGTGAGTGTGATAGTGTGTGTGTGTCTGTGTGTGTTTCAGAACCCCCTGTGTACGCCTGTAAGAAAAATTCCATGGCTGTTTGTGTGTGTTTCTTGTGTATGTGTGTGTCGGGAAAACGTTTGTGAGTATGTTAGGGCAGTTCCAAGTGTTGATGGCTCTGCCGAGGCCCAGTGTGAGTGCTGTGTTGCGAGTGTGACAGTGTGTGTGTGTGTGTGTGTGTGTGTGTTTTCTGGTAACCATTGTGTATGCCTGTATGAAAAAGTCGATGGGTGTATTTGTGTTCTTGCGTATTGTGTTTCAGATCCACATTTGTGAGTGTGTGAGGGCAGTTCCAAGTGTTGATGGCTCTGCTGGATACTCACTGTGAGTGCCGTGTTGTGAGTGTGATAGTGTGTGTGCGCGTGTGTTTGCGGGAAACCATTGTGTACGCCTGTAAGAAAATGTCGATGGGTGTTTGTGTGTGTTATTTGTATATGTGTGTGTCAGGACCATGTTTGTGATTATGTTAAAGCAGTTCCAAGTGTTGACGGCTGTGTTGGAGACCCAGTGTGAGTGCGGTGTTGTGAGTGTGATAGTGTGTGTGTGTCTGTGTGTGTTTCAGAACCCCCTGTGTACGCCTGTAAGAAAAATTCCATGGCTGTTTGTGTGTGTTTCTTGTGTATGTGTGTGTCGGGAAAACGTTTGTGAGTATGTTAGGGCAGTTCCAAGTGTTGATGGCTCTGCCGAGGCCCAGTGTGAGTGCTGTGTTGCGAGTGTGACAGTGTGTGTGTGTGTGTGTGTGTGTGTGTTTTCTGGTAACCATTGTGTATGCCTGTATGAAAAAGTCGATGGGTGTATTTGTGTTCTTGCGTATTGTGTTTCAGATCCACATTTGTGAGTGTGTGAGGGCAGTTCCAAGTGTTGATGGCTCTGCTGGATACGCACTGTGAGTGCCGTGTTGTGAGTGTGATAGTGTGTGTGCGGGTGTGTTTGCGGGAAACCATTGTGTACGCCTGTAAGAAAATGTCGATGGGTGTTTGTGTGTTTCTTCTGTATGTCTGTGTTGGGAAAACGTTTGTGAGTATGTTAGGGCAGTTCCAAGTGTTGATGTCTCTGCCGAGGTACAGAGTGAGTGCTGTGTTGTGAGTGTGAGAGTGTGTGTGTGTGTGTGTTTTCGGGTAACCATTGTGTATGCCTGTATGAAAAAGTCGATATGTGTATTTGTGTGTTCTTGCGTATTGTGTTTCAGATCCACATTTGTGAGTGTGTGAGGGCAGTTCCAAGTGTGGATGGCTCTGCTGGAGACCCAGTGAGAGTGCTGTGTTGTGAGTGTGACAGTGTGTGTGTGTCTCTGTGTGTGTGTGTGTTTGGGGGAACCCCACAGTGTATGCTTCTAAGAAAAAGTCGATGGGTGTTTGTGTGTGGTTCTTGTGTATGTGTGTGTCGGGACCACGTATGTGAGTATGTTGTGGCAGTTCCAACTGCCAGTGTGAATGCTGTGTTGTGGGTGTGGCAGTGTGTGTTTCTGTGTGTGTTTGTGTTGGCGGGAAAACATTGTGTATGCCTGTAAGAATATGTCGATGGATGTGTGTGTGAGTTTCATGTGTATGTGTGTGTCGCGACCACATTTGTCAATATTTTAGGGCAGTTCCAAGTGTTGATGGTTCTGCTGGATACCCATTGTGAGTGCTGTGTTGTAAGTGTGACTGTGTGTGTGTGTGTTCGCGGGAAACCGTTGTGTATGCCTGTAAGAAAAAGTCAATGGGTGTTTGTGTGTGTTTCTTGTGTATGTGTGTGTCGGGAAAACGTTTGTGAGTATGTTAGGGCAGTTCCAAGTGTTGATGGCTCTGCCGAGGCCCAGTGTGCGTACTGTGCTTTTAGTGTGACAGTGTGTGTGTGTGTGTGTGTGTGTGTGTGTGTGTGTTTGGGGAAACCCCACTCTGTCTGCCTGTAACAAAATGTTGATGGGTGTTTGTGTGTGTTTCTTGTGTATGTGTGTGTCGGGACCACGTTTGTTTGTATGTTAGGGCAGATTCAAGTGCCAGTGTGAATGCTGTGTTGTGAGAGTGTGTGTGTGTGTGTGTTTGCGGAAACCATTGTGCATGACTGTAAGTAAAAGTCAATGGGAGTTTGTGTGTGTTTCTTGTGTATGTGTGTGTCGGGACCACGTTTGTGAGTATGTTAGGGCAGTTCCAACTGTTGATGGCTATGCCGGGGACCCAGTGTGAGTGCTGTGTTGTGCGTGTGATAGTGTATGTGTGTGTGTGTGTGTGTGTTTTGCTGGGTACCATTGTGTATGTCTGTAAGAAAAAGTCGTAGGGTGTTTTTGTGTGTTTCTTCTGCATGTGTGTTTCGGGACCACGTTTGTGAACATGTTAAGGTAATTCCAAGTGTTCATGGCTCTGCTGGAGATCCAATGTGAGTTCTCTGTCGTGAGTGTGACTTTTGTGTGTGTTTGTGTGTGTGTGTGTTTGCAGGAAACCATTGTGTATGCCTGCAAGAAAAAGTCGATGGGTGTTTGTGTGTGTTATTTGTATATGTGTGTGTCAGGACCATGTTTGTGATTATGTTAAAGCAGTTCCAAGTGTTGACGGCTGTGTTGGAGACCCAGTGTGAGTGCGGTGTTGTGAGTGTGATAGTGTGTGTGTGTCTGTGTGTGTTTCAGAACCCCCTGTGTACGCCTGTAAGAAAAATTCCATGGGTGTTTGTGTGTGTTTCTTGTGTATGTGTGTGTCGGGAAAACGTTTGTGAGTATGTTAGGGCAGTTCCAAGTGTTGATGGCTCTGCCGAGGCCCAGTGTGAGTGCTGTGTTGCGAGTGTGACAGTGTGTGTGTGTGTGTGTGTGTGTGTTTTCCGGTAACCATTGTGTATGCCTGTATGAAAAAGTCGATGGGTGTATTTGTGTGTTCTTGCGTATTGTGTTTCAGA
This sequence comes from Ursus arctos, assembly GCF_023065955.2. NCBI lineage: Eukaryota > Metazoa > Chordata > Mammalia > Carnivora > Ursidae > Ursus > Ursus arctos. The sequence continues at coordinate 4,739,450 of NC_079874.1, forward strand.
TCCACATTTGTGAGAGTGTGAGGGCAGTTCCAAGTGTTGATGTCTCTGCCGAGGTACAGAGTGAGTGCTGTGTTGTGAGTGTGAGAGTGTGTGTGTGTGTGTGTGTGTGTGTTTTCGGGTAACCATTGTGTATGCCTGTATGAAAAAGTCGATGGGTGTATTTGTGTGTTCTTGCGTATTGTGTTTCAGATCCACATTTGTGAGTGTGTGAGGGCAGTTCCAAGTGTTCATGAGTTTGCTGCATATCCAGTGTGAGTGTGTGTTGTGAGTGTGACAGTGTGTGTGCGTGTCTGTGTGTGTGTTTGCAGGAAACCAGTCTGTATGCCTATAAGAAAAATTCCATGGGTGTTTGTGTGTGTTTCTTCTGTATGTGTGTGTCGGGACCACATTTGTGAATATATTAGGGCAGTTCCAAGTGTTGATGGCTCTGCTGGAGACCCAGTGAGAGTGCTGTGTTGTGAGTGTGATAGTGTGTGTGTCTCTGTGTGTGTGTGTGTTTGGGGGAACCCCACAGTGTATGCTTCTAAGAAAAAGTCGATGGGTGTTTGTGTGTGTTTCTTGTGTATGTGTGTGTCGGGCCACGTATGTGAGTATGTTGTGGCAGTTCCAACTGCCAGTGTGAATGCTGTGTTGTGAGTGTGGCAGTGTGTGTTTCTGTGTGTGTTTGTGTTGGCGGGAAAACATTGTGTATGCCTCTAAGAATAAGTCGATGGATGTTTGTGTGAGTTTCATGTGTATGTGTGTGTTGCGACCACATTTGTCAATATTTTAGGGCAGTTCCAAGTGTTGATGGTTCTGCTGGATACCCATTGTGAGTGCTGTGTTGTAAGTGTGACTGTGTGTGTGTGTTCACGGGAAACCGTTGTGTATGCCTGTAAGAAAAGGTCGATGGGTGTTTGTGTGTGTTTCTGGTGTATGTGTGTGTCGGGAAAACGTTTGTGAGTATGTTAGGGCAGTTCCAAGTGTTGATGGCTCTGCCGAGGCCCAGTGTGAGTGCTGTGTTGCGAGTGTGACAGTGTGTGTGTGTGTGTGTGTTTTCCGGTAACCATTGTGTATGCCTGTATGAAAAAGTCGATGGGTGTATTTGTGTGTTCTTGCGTATTGTGTTTCAGATCCACATTTGTGAGTGTGTGAGGGCAGTTCCAAGTGTTGATGTCTCTGCCGAGGTACAGAGTGAGTGCTGTGTTGTGAGTGTGAGAGTGTGTGTGTGTGTGTGTGTGTGTTTTCGGGTAACCATTGTGTATGCCTGTATGAAAAAGTCGATGGGTGTATTTGTGTGTTCTTGCGTATTGTGTTTCAGATCCACATTTCTGAGTGTGTGAGGGCAGTTCCAAGTGTTCACGAGTTTGCTGGATATCCAGTGTGAGTGTGTGTTGTGAGTGTGACAGTGTGTGTGCGTGTCTGTGTGTGTGTTTCCAGGAAACCAGTCTGTATGCCTATAAGAAAAATTCCATGGGTGTTTGTGTGTGTTTCTTCTGTATGTGTGTGTCGGGACCACATTTGTGAATATGTTAGGGCAGTTCCAAGTGTTGATGGCTCTGCTGGAGACCCAGTGAGAGTGCTGTGTTGTGAGTGTGATAGTGTGTGTGTGTCTCTGTGTGTGTGTGTGTTTGGGGGAACCCCACAGTGTATGCTTCTAAGAAAAAGTCGATGGGTGTTTGTGTGTGTTTCTTGTGTATGTGTGTGTCGGGCCACGTATGTGAGTATGTTGTGGCAGTTCCAACTGCCAGTGTGAATGCTGTGTTGTGAGTGTGGCAGTGTGTGTTTCTGTGTGTGTTTGTGTTGGCGGGAAAACATTGTGTATGCCTCTAAGAATAAGTCGATGGATGTTTGTGTGAGTTTCATGTGTATGTGTGTGTCGCGACCACATTTGTCAATATTTTAGGGCAGTTCCAAGTGTTGATGGTTCTTCTGGATACCCATTGCGAGTGCTGTGTTGTAAGTGTGACTCTGTGTGTGTGTGTTCGCGGGAAACCGTTGTGTATGCCTGTAAGAAAAAGTCGATGGGTGTTTGTGTGTGTTTCTTGTGTATGTGTGTGTCGGGAAAACGTTTGTGAGTATGTTAGGGCAGTTCCAAGTGTTGATGGCTCTGCCGAGGCCCAGTGTGCGTACTGTGCTGTTAGTGTGACAGTGTGTGTGTGTGTGTGTGTGTGTGTGTTTGGGGAAACCCCACTATGTCTGCCTGTAACAAAATGTTGATGGGTGTTTGTGTGTGTTTCTTGTGTATGTGTGTGTCGGGACCACGTTTGTTTGTATGTTAGGGCAGATTCAAGTGCCAGTGTGAATGCTGTGTTGTGAGTGTGATAGTGTGTGTGTGTGTGTGTTTGCGGAAACCATTGTGCATGACTGTAAGTAAAAGTCAATGGGAGTTTGTGTGTGTTTCTTGTGTATGTGTGTGTCGGGACCACGTTTGTGAGTATGTTAGGGCAGTTCCAACTGTTGATGGCTATGCCGGGGACCCAGTGTGAGTGCTGTGTTGTGCGTGTGATAGTGTATGTGTGTGTGTGTGTGTGTGTGTTTTGCTGGATACCATTGTGTATGTCTGTAAGAAAAAGTCGTAGGGTGTTTTTGTGTGTTTCTTCTGCATGTGTGTTTCGGGACCACGTTTGTGAATATGTTAAGGTAATTCCAAGTGTTCATGGCTCTGCTGGAGATCCAATGTGAGTGCTCTGTCGTGAGTGTGACTTTTGTGTGTGTGTGTGTGTGTGTGTTTGCAGGAAACCAGTGTGTATGCATGCAAGAAAAAGTCGATGGGTGTTTGTGTGTGTTATTTGTAAATGTGTGTGTCAGGACCATGTTTGTGATTATGTTAAAGCAGTTCCAAGTGTTGACGGCTGTGTTGGAGACCCAGTGTGAGTGCGGTGTTGTGAGTGTGATAGTGTGTGTGTGTCTGTGTGTGTTTCAGAACCCCCTGTGTACGCCTGTAAGAAAAACTCAATGGGTGTTTGTGTGTGTTTCTTGTGTATGTGTGTGTCGGGAAAACGTTTGTGAGTATGTTAGGGCAGTTCCAAGTGTTGATGGCTCTGCCGAGGCCCAGTGTGAGTGCTGTGTTGCGAGTGTGACAGTGTGTGTGTGTGTGTGTGTTTTCCGGTAACCATTGTGTATGCCTGTATGAAAAAGTCGATGGGTGTATTTGTGTGTTCTTGCGTATTGTGTTTCAGATCCACATTTGTGAGAGTGTGAGGGCAGTTCCAAGTGTTGATGTCTCTGCCGAGGTACAGAGTGAGTGCTGTGTTGTGAGTGTGAGAGTGTGTGTGTGTGTGTGTGTGTGTGTTTTCGGGTAACCATTGTGTATGCCTGTATGAAAAAGTCGATGGGTGTATTTGTGTGTTCTTGCGTATAGTGTTTCAGATCCACATTTGTGAGTGTGTGAGGGCAGTTCCAAGTGTTCACGAGTTTGCTGGATATCCAGTGTGAGTGTGTGTTGTGAGTGTGACAGTGTGTGTGCGTGTCTGTGTGTGTGTTTGCAGGAAACCAGTCTGTATGCCTATAAGAAAAATTCCATGGGTGTTTGTGTGTGTTTCTTCTGTATGTGTGTGTCGGGACCACATTTGTGAATATGTTAGGGCAGTTCCAAGTGTTGATGGCTCTGCTGGAGACCCAGTGAGAGTGCTGTGTTGTGAGTGTGATAGTGTGTGTGTGTCTCTGTGTGTGTGTGTGTTTGGGGGAACCCCACAGTGTATGCTTCTAAGAAAAAGTCGATGGGTGTTTGTGTGTGTTTCTTGTGTATGTGTGTGTCGGGACCACGTATGTGAGTATGTTGTGGCAGTTCCAAGTGCCAGTGTGAATGCTGTGTTGTGAGTGTGGCAGTGTGTGTTTCTGTGTGTGTTTGTGTTGGCGGGAAAACATTGTGTATGCCTGTAAGAATAAGTCGATGGATGATTGTGTGAGTTTCATGTGTATGTGTGTGTCGCGACCACATTTGTCAATATTTTAGGGCAGTTCCAAGTGTTGATGGTTCTGCTGGATACCCATTGTGAGTCCTGTGTTGTATGTGTGACTGTGTGTGTGTGTGTTCGCGGGAAACCGTTGTGTATGCCTGTAAGAAAAAGTCGATGGGTGTTTGTGTGTGTTTCTTGTGTATGTGTGTGTCGGGAAAACGTTTGTGAGTATGTTAGGGCAGTTCCAAGTGTTGATGGCTCTGCCGAGGCCCAGTGTGCGTACTGTGCTGTTAGTGTGACAGTGTGTGTGTGTGTGTGTGTGTGTGTGTGTGTTTGGGGAAACCCCACTCTGTCTGCCTGTAACAAAATGTTGATGGGTGTTTGTGTGTGTTTCTTGTGTATGTGTGTGTCGGGACCACGTTTGTTTGTATGTTTAGGGCAGATTCAAGTGCCAGTGTGAATGCTGTGTTGTGAGAGTGTGTGTGTGTGTGTGTTTGCGGAAACCATTGTGCATGACTGTAAGTAAAAGTCAATGGGAGTTTGTGTGTGTTTCTTGTGTATGTGTGTGTCGGGACCACGTTTGTGAGTATGGTAGGGCAGTTCCAACTGTTGATGGCTATGCCGGGGACCCAGTGTGAGTGCTGTGTTGTGCGTGTGATAGTGTATGTGTGTGTGTGTGTGTGTGTTTTGCTGGATACCATTGTGTATGTCTGTAAGAAAAAGTCGTAGGGTGTTTTTGTGTGTTTCTTCTGCATGTGTGTTTCGGGACCACGTTTGTGAACATGTTAAGGTAATTCCAAGTGTTCATGGCTCTGCTGGAGATCCAATGTGAGTGTTCTGTCGTGAGTGTGCCTTTTGTGTGTGTTTGTGTGTGTGTGTGTTTGCAGGAAACCATTGTGTATGCCTGCAAGAAAAAGTCGATGGGTGTTTGTGTGTGTTATTTGTATATGTGTGTGTCAGGACCATGTTTGTGATTATGTTAAAGCAGTTCCAAGTGTTGACGGCTGTGTTGGAGACCCAGTGTGAGTGCGGTGTTGTGAGTGTGATAGTGTGTGTGTGTCTGTGTGTGTTTCAGAACCCCCTGTGTACGCCTGTAAGAAAAATTCCATGGGTGTTTGTGTGTGTTTCTTGTGTATGTGTGTGTCGGGAAAACGTTTGTGAGTATGTTAGGGCAGTTCCAAGTGTTGATGGCTCTGCCGAGGCCCAGTGTGAGTGCTGTGTTGCGAGTGTGACAGTGTCTGTGTGTGTGTGTGTGTGTTTTCCGGTAACCATTGTGTATGCCTGTATGAAAAAGTCGATGGGTGTATTTGTGTGTTCTTGCGTATTGTGTTTCAGATCCACATTTGTGAGAGTGTGAGGGCAGTTCCAAGTGTTGATGTCTCTGCCGAGGTACAGAGTGAGTGCTGTGTTGTGAGTGTGAGAGTGTGTGTGTGTGTGTGTGTGTGTGTTTTCGGGTAACCATTGTGTATGCCTGTATGAAAAAGTCGATGGGTGTATTTGTGTGTCCTTGCGTATTGTGTTTCAGATCCACATTTGTGAGTGTGTGAGGGCAGTTCCAAGTGTTCATGAGTTTGCTGCATATCCAGTGTGAGTGTGTGTTGTGAGTGTGACAGTGTGTGTGCGTGTCTGTGTGTGTGTTTGCAGGAAACCAGTCTGTATGCCTATAAGAAAAATTCCATGGGTGTTTGTGTGTGTTTCTTCTGTATGTGTGTGTCGGGACCACATTTGTGAATATGTTAGGGCAGTTCCAAGTGTTGATGGCTCTGCTGGAGACCCAGTGAGAGTGCTGTGTTGTGAGTGTGATAGTGTGTGTGTCTCTGTGTGTGTGTGTGTTTGGGGGAACCCCACAGTGTATGCTTCTAAGAAAAAGTCGATGGGTGTTTGTGTGTGTTTCTTGTGTATGTGTGTGTCGGGCCACGTATGTGAGTATGTTGTGGCAGTTCCAACTGCCAGTGTGAATGCTGTGTTGTGAGTGTGGCAGTGTGTGTTTCTGTGTGTGTTTGTGTTGGCGGGAAAACATTGTGTATGCCTCTAAGAATAAGTCGATGGATGTTTGTGTGAGTTTCATGTGTATGTGTGTGTCGCGACCACATTTGTCAATATTTTAGTGCAGTTCCAAGTGTTGATGGTTCTGCTGGATACCCATTGTGAATGCTGTGTTGTAAGTGTGACTCTGTGTGTGTGTGTTCGCGGGAAACCGTTGTGTATGCCTGTAAGAAAAAGTCGATGGGTGTTTGTGTGTGTTTCTTGTGTATGTGTGTGTCGGGAAAACGTTTGTGAGTATGTTAGGGCAGTTCCAAGTGTTGATGGCTCTGCCGAGGCCCAGTGTGCGTACTGTGCTGTTAGTGTGACAGTGTGTGTGTGTGTGTGTGTGTGTGTGTTTGGGGAAACCCCACTCTGTCTGCTTGTAACAAAATGTTGATGGGTGTTTGTGTGTGTTTCTTGTGTATGTGTGTGTCGGGACCACGTTTGTTTGTATGTTAGGGCAGATTCAAGTGCCAGTGTGAATGCTGTGTTGTGAGTGTGATAGTGTGTGTGTGTGTGTTTGCGGAAACCATTGTGCATGACTGTAAGTAAAAGTCAATGGGAGTTTGTGTGTGTTTCTTGTGTATGTGTGTGTCGCGACCACATTTGTCAATATTTTAGGGCAGTTCCAAGTGTTGATGGTTCTGCTGGATACCCATTGTGAGTGCTGTGTTGTAAGTGTGACTGTGTGTGTGTGTTCACGGGAAACCGTTGTGTATGCCTGTAAGAAAAAGTCGATGGGTGTTTGTGTGTGTTTCTGGTGTATGTGTGTGTCGGGAAAACGTTTGTGAGTATGTTAGGGCAGTTCCAAGTGTTGATGGCTCTGCCGAGGCCCAGTGTGCGTACTGTGCTGTTAGTGTGACAGTGTGTGTGTGTGTGTGTGTGTGTGTGTGTTTGGGGAAACCCCACTCTGTCTGCCTGTAACAAAAAGTTGATGGGTGTTTGTGTGTGTTTCTTGTGTATGTGTGTGTCGGGACCACGTTTGTATGTTAGGGCAGATTCAAGTGCCAGTGTGAATGCTGTGTTGTGAGTGTGATAGTGTGTGTGTGTGTGTGTGTTTGCGGAAACCATTGTGCATGACTGTAAGTAAAAGCCAATGGGAGTTTGTGTGTGTTTCTTGTGTATGTGTGTGTCGGGACCACGTTTGTGAGTATGTTAGGGCAGTTCCAACTGTTGATGGCTATGCCGGGGACCCAGTGTGAGTGCTGTGCTGTGCGTGTGATAGTGTATGTGTGTGTGTGTGTGTGTGTGTGTTTTGCTGGATACCATTGTGTATGTCTGTAAGAAAAATTCGTAGGGTGTTTTTGTGTGTTTCTTCTGCATGTGTGTTTCGGGACCACGTTTGTGAATATGTTAAGGTAATTCCAAGTGTTCATGGTTCTGCTGGAGATCCAATGTGAGTGCTCTGTCGTGAGTGTGACTTTTGTGTGTGTGTGTGTGTGTGTGTTTGCAGGAAACCATTGTGTATGCCTGCAAGAAAAAGTCGATGGGTGTTTGTGTGTGTTATTTGTATATGTGTGTGTCAGGACCATGTTTGTGATTATGTTAAAGCAGTTCCAAGTGTTGACGGCTGTGTTGGAGACCCAGTGTGAGTGCTGTGTTGTGAGTGTGATAGTGTGTGTGTGTCTGTGTGTGTTTCAGAACCCCCTGTGTACGCCTGTAAGAAAAATTCCATGGCTGTTTGTGTGTGTTTCTTGTGTATGTGTGTGTCGGGAAAACGTTTGTGAGTATGTTAGGGCAGTTCCAAGTGTTGATGGCTCTGCCGAGGCCCAGTGTGAGTGCTGTGTTGCGAGTGTGACAGTGTGTGTGTGTGTGTGTGTGTGTGTTTTCTGGTAACCATTGTGTATGCCTGTATGAAAAAGTCGATGGGTGTATTTGTGTTCTTGCGTATTGTGTTTCAGATCCACATTTGTGAGTGTGTGAGGGCAGTTCCAAGTGTTGATGGCTCTGCTGGATACTCACTGTGAGTGCCGTGTTGTGAGTGTGATAGTGTGTGTGCGCGTGTGTTTGCGGGAAACCATTGTGTACGCCTGTAAGAAAATGTCGATGGGTGTTTGTGTGTGTTATTTGTATATGTGTGTGTCAGGACCATGTTTGTGATTATGTTAAAGCAGTTCCAAGTGTTGACGGCTGTGTTGGAGACCCAGTGTGAGTGCGGTGTTGTGAGTGTGATAGTGTGTGTGTGTCTGTGTGTGTTTCAGAACCCCCTGTGTACGCCTGTAAGAAAAATTCCATGGCTGTTTGTGTGTGTTTCTTGTGTATGTGTGTGTCGGGAAAACGTTTGTGAGTATGTTAGGGCAGTTCCAAGTGTTGATGGCTCTGCCGAGGCCCAGTGTGAGTGCTGTGTTGCGAGTGTGACAGTGTGTGTGTGTGTGTGTGTGTGTGTTTTCTGGTAACCATTGTGTATGCCTGTATGAAAAAGTCGATGGGTGTATTTGTGTTCTTGCGTATTGTGTTTCAGATCCACATTTGTGAGTGTGTGAGGGCAGTTCCAAGTGTTGATGGCTCTGCTGGATACGCACTGTGAGTGCCGTGTTGTGAGTGTGATAGTGTGTGTGCGGGTGTGTTTGCGGGAAACCATTGTGTACGCCTGTAAGAAAATGTCGATGGGTGTTTGTGTGTTTCTTCTGTATGTCTGTGTTGGGAAAACGTTTGTGAGTATGTTAGGGCAGTTCCAAGTGTTGATGTCTCTGCCGAGGTACAGAGTGAGTGCTGTGTTGTGAGTGTGAGAGTGTGTGTGTGTGTGTGTTTTCGGGTAACCATTGTGTATGCCTGTATGAAAAAGTCGATATGTGTATTTGTGTGTTCTTGCGTATTGTGTTTCAGATCCACATTTGTGAGTGTGTGAGGGCAGTTCCAAGTGTTCATGAGTTTGCTGGATATCCAGTGTGAGTGTGTGTTGTGAGTGTGACAGTGTGTGTGCGTGTCTGTGTGTGTGTTTGCAGGAAACCAGTCTGTATGCCTATAAGAAAAATTCCATGGGTGTTTGTGTGTGTTTCTTCTGTATGTGTGTGTCGGGAAAACGTTTGTGAGTATGTTAGGGCAGTTCCAAGTGTTGATGGCTCTGCCGAGGCCCAGTGTGAGTGCTGTGTTGCGAGTGTGACAGTGCGTGTGTGTGTGTGTGTGTTTTCCGGTAACCATTGTGTATGCCTGTATGAAAAAGTCGATGGGTGTATTTGTGTGTTCTTGCGTATTGTGTTTCAGATCCACATTTGTGAGAGTGTGAGGGCAGTTCCAAGTGTTGATGTCTCTGCCGAGGTACAGAGTGAGTGCTGTGTTGTGAGTGTGAGAGTGTGTGTGTGTGTGTGTGTGTGTGTTTTCGGGTAACCATTGTGTATGCCTGTATGAAAAAGTCGATGGGTGTATTTGTGTGTTCTTGCGTATAGTGTTTCAGATCCACATTTGTGAGTGTGTGAGGGCAGTTCCAAGTGTTCACGAGTTTGCTGGATATCCAGTGTGAGTGTGTGTTGTGAGTGTGACAGTGTGTGTGCGTGTCTGTGTGTGTGTTTGCAGGAAACCAGTCTGTATGCCTATAAGAAAAATTCCATGGGTGTTTGTGTGTGTTTCTTCTGTATGTGTGTGTCGGGACCACATTTGTGAATATGTTAGGGCAGTTCCAAGTGTTGATGGCTCTGCTGGAGACCCAGTGAGAGTGCTGTGTTGTGAGTGTGATAGTGTGTGTGTGTCTCTGTGTGTGTGTGTGTTTGGGGGAACCCCACAGTGTATGCTTCTAAGAAAAAGTCGATGGCTGTTTGTGTGTGTTTCTTGTGTATGTGTGTGTCGGGACCACGTATGTGAGTATGTTGTGGCAGTTCCAAGTGCCAGTGTGAATGCTGTGTTGTGAGTGTGGCAGTGTGTGTTTCTGTGTGTGTTTGTGTTGGCGGGAAAACATTGTGTATGCCTGTAAGAATAAGTCGATGGATGATTGTGTGAGTTTCATGTGTATGTGTGTGTCGCGACCACATTTGTCAATATTTTAGGGCAGTTCCAAGTGTTGATGGTTCTGCTGGATACCCATTGTGAGTCCTGTGTTGTAAGTGTGACTGTGTGTGTGTGTGTTCGCGGGAAACCGTTGTGTATGCCTGTAAGAAAAAGTCGATGGGTGTTTGTGTGTGTTTCTTGTGTATGTGTGTGTCGGGAAAACGTTTGTGAGTATGTTAGGGCAGTTCCAAGTGTTGATGGCTCTGCCGAGGCCCAGTGTGCGTACTGTGCTGTTAGTGTGACAGTGTGTGTGTGTGTGTGTGTGTGTGTGTGTTTGGGGAAACCCCACTCTGTCTGCCTGTAACAAAATGTTGATGGGTGTTTGTGTGTGTTTCTTGTGTATGTGTGTGTCGGGACCACGTTTGTTTGTATGTTAGGGCAGATTCAAGTGCCAGTGTGAATGCTGTGTTGTGAGAGTGTGTGTGTGTGTGTGTTTGCGGAAACCATTGTGCATGACTGTAAGTAAAAGTCAATGGGAGTTTGTGTGTGTTTCTTGTGTATGTGTGTGTCGGGACCACGTTTGTGAGTATGGTAGGGCAGTTCCAACTGTTGATGGCTATGCCGGGGACCCAGTGTGAGTGCTGTGTTGTGCGTGTGATAGTGTATGTGTGTGTGTGTGTGTGTGTTTTGCTGGATACCATTGTGTATGTCTGTAAGAAAAAGTCGTAGGGTGTTTTTGTGTGTTTCTTCTGCATGTGTGTTTCGGGACCACGTTTGTGAACATGTTAAGGTAATTCCAAGTGTTCATGCCTCTGCTGGAGATCCAATGTGAGTGTTCTGTCGTGAGTGTGCCTTTTGTGTGTGTTTGTGTGTGTGTGTGTTTGCAGGAAACCATTGTGTATGCCTGCAAGAAAAAGTCGATGGGTGTTTGTGTGTGTTATTTGTATATGTGTGTGTCAGGACCATGTTTGTGATTATGTTAAAGCAGTTCCAAGTGTTGACGGCTGTGTTGGAGACCCAGTGTGAGTGCGGTGTTGTGAGTGTGATAGTGTGTGTGTGTCTGTGTGTGTTTCAGAACCCCCTGTGTACGCCTGTAAGAAAAATTCCATGGGTGTTTGTGTGTGTTTCTTGTGTATGTGTGTGTCGGGAAAACGTTTGTGAGTATGTTAGGGCAGTTCCAAGTGTTGATGGCTCTGCCGAGGCCCAGTGTGAGTGCTGTGTTGCGAGTGTGACAGTGTCTGTGTGTGTGTGTGTGTGTTTTCCGGTAACCATTGTGTATGCCTGTATGAAAAAGTCGATGGGTGTATTTGTGTGTTCTTGCGTATTGTGTTTCAGATCCACATTTGTGAGAGTGTGAGGGCAGTTCCAAGTGTTGATGTCTCTGCCGAGGTACAGAGTGAGTGCTGTGTTGTGAGTGTGAGAGTGTGTGTGTGTGTGTGTGTGTTTTCGGGTAACCATTGTGTATGCCTGTATGAAAAAGTCGATGGGTGTATTTGTGTGTCCTTGCGTATTGTGTTTCAGATCCACATTTGTGAGTGTGTGAGGGCAGTTCCAAGTGTTCATGAGTTTGCTGCATATCCAGTGTGAGTGTGTGTTGTGAGTGTGACAGTGTGTGTGCGTGTCTGTGTGTGTGTTTGCAGGAAACCAGTCTGTATGCCTATAAGAAAAATTCCATGGGTGTTTGTGTGTGTTTCTTCTGTATGTGTGTGTCGGGACCACATTTGTGAATATGTTAGGGCAGTTCCAAGTGTTGATGGCTCTGCTGGAGACCCAGTGAGAGTGCTGTGTTGTGAGTGTGATAGTGTGTGTGTCTCTGTGTGTGTGTGTGTTTGGGGGAACCCCACAGTGTATGCTTCTAAGAAAAAGTCGATGGGTGTTTGTGTGTGTTTCTTGTGTATGTGTGTGTCGGGCCACGTATGTGAGTATGTTGTGGCAGTTCCAACTGCCAGTGTGAATGCTGTGTTGTGAGTGTGGCAGTGTGTGTTTCTGTGTGTGTTTGTGTTGGCGGGAAAACATTGTGTATGCCTCTAAGAATAAGTCGATGGATGTTTGTGTGAGTTTCATGTGTATGTGTGTGTCGCGACCACATTTGTCAATATTTTAGGGCAGTTCCAAGTGTTGATGGTTCTGCTGGATACCCATTGTGAATGCTGTGTTGTAAGTGTGACTCTGTGTGTGTGTGTTCGCGGGAAACCGTTGTGTATGCCTGTAAGAAAAAGTCGATGGGTGTTTGTGTGTGTTTCTTGTGTATGTGTGTGTCGGTAAAACGTTTGTGAGTATGTTAGGGCAGTTCCAAGTGTTGATGGCTCTGCCGAGGCCCAGTGTGCGTACTGTGCTGTTAGTGTGACAGTGTGTGTGTGTGTGTGTGTGTGTGTGTTTGGGGAAACCCCACTCTGTCTGCTTGTAACAAAATGTTGATGGGTGTTTGTGTGTGTTTCTTGTGTATGTGTGTGTCGGGACCACGTTTGTTTGTATGTTAGGGCAGATTCAAGTGCCAGTGTGAATGCTGTGTTGTGAGTGTGATAGTGTGTGTGTGTGTGTTTGCGGAAACCATTGTGCATGACTGTAAGTAAAAGTCAATGGGAGTTTGTGTGTGTTTCTTGTGTATGTGTGTGTCGCGACCACATTTGTCAATATTTTAGGGCAGTTCCAAGTGTTGATGGTTCTGCTGGATACCCATTGTGAGTGCTGTGTTGTAAGTGTGACTGTGTGTGTGTGTTCACGGGAAACCGTTGTGTATGCCTGTAAGAAAAGGTCGATGGGTGTTTGTGTGTGTTTCTGGTGTATGTGTGTGTCGGGAAAACGTTTGTGAGTATGTTAGGGCAGTTCCAAGTGTTGATGGCTCTGCCGAGGCCCAGTGTGCGTACTGTGCTGTTAGTGTGACAGTGTGTGTGTGTGTGTGTGTGTGTGTTTGGGGAAACCCCACTCTGTCTGCCTGTAACAAAAAGTTGATGGGTGTTTGTGTGTGTTTCTTGTGTATGTGTGTGTCGGGACCACGTTTGTATGTTAGGGCAGATTCAAGTGCCAGTGTGAATGCTGTGTTGTGAGTGTGATAGTGTGTGTGTGTGTGTGTGTTTGCGGAAACCATTGTGCATGACTGTAAGTAAAAGCCAATGGGAGTTTGTGTGTGTTTCTTGTGTATGTGTGTGTCGGGACCACGTTTGTGAGTATGTTAGGGCAGTTCCAACTGTTGATGGCTATGCCGGGGACCCAGTGTGAGTGCTGTGCTGTGCGTGTGATAGTGTATGTGTGTGTGTGTGTGTGTGTGTGTTTTGCTGGATACCATTGTGTATGTCTGTAAGAAAAATTCGTAGGGTGTTTTTGTGTGTTTCTTCTGCATGTGTGTTTCGGGACCACGTTTGTGAATATGTTAAGGTAATTCCAAGTGTTCATGGTTCTGCTGGAGATCCAATGTGAGTGCTCTGTCGTGAGTGTGACTTTTGTGTGTGTGTGTGTGTGTGTGTTTGCAGGAAACCATTGTGTATGCCTGCAAGAAAAAGTCGATGGGTGTTTGTGTGTGTTATTTGTATATGTGTGTGTCAGGACCATGTTTGTGATTATGTTAAAGCAGTTCCAAGTGTTGACGGCTGTGTTGGAGACCCAGTGTGAGTGCTGTGTTGTGAGTGTGATAGTGTGTGTGTGTCTGTGTGTGTTTCAGAACCCCCTGTGTACGCCTGTAAGAAAAATTCCATGGCTGTTTGTGTGTGTTTCTTGTGTATGTGTGTGTCGGGAAAACGTTTGTGAGTATGTTAGGGCAGTTCCAAGTGTTGATGGCTCTGCCGAGGCCCAGTGTGAGTGCTGTGTTGCGAGTGTGACAGTGTGTGTTTGTGTGTGTGTGTGTTTTCTGGTAACCATTGTGTATGCCTGTATGAAAAAGTCGATGGGTGTATTTGTGTTCTTGCGTATTGTGTTTCAGAACCACATTTGTGAGTGTGTGAGGGCAGTTCCAAGTGTTGATGGCTCTGCTGGATACTCACTGTGAGTGCCGTGTTGTGAGTGTGATAGTGTGTGTGCGCGTGTGTTTGCGGGAAACCATTGTGTACGCCTGTAAGAAAATGTCGATGGGTGTTTGTGTGTGTTATTTGTATATGTGTGTGTCAGGACCATGTTTGTGATTATGTTAAAGCAGTTCCAAGTGTTGACGGCTGTGTTGGAGACCCAGTGTGAGTGCGGTGTTGTGAGTGTGATAGTGTGTGTGTGTCTGTGTGTGTTTCAGAACCCCCTGTGTACGCCTGTAAGAAAAATTCCATGGCTGTTTGTGTGTGTTTCTTGTGTATGTGTGTGTCGGGAAAACGTTTGTGAGTATGTTAGGGCAGTTCCAAGTGTTGATGGCTCTGCCGAGGCCCAGTGTGAGTGCTGTGTTGCGAGTGTGACAGTGTGTGTGTGTGTGTGTGTGTGTTTTCTGGTAACCATTGTGTATGCCTGTATGAAAAAGTCGATGGGTGTATTTGTGTTCTTGCGTATTGTGTTTCAGATCCACATTTGTGAGTGTGTGAGGGCAGTTCCAAGTGTTGATGGCTCTGCTGGATACGCACTGTGAGTGCCGTGTTGTGAGTGTGATAGTGTGTGTGCGCGTGTGTTTGCGGGAAACCATTGTGTACGCCTGTAAGAAAATGTCGATGGGTGTTTGTGTGTTTCTTCTGTATGTCTGTGTTGGGAAAACGTTTGTGAGTATGTTAGGGCAGTTCCAAGTGTTGATGTCTCTGCCGAGGTACAGAATGAGTGCTGTGTTGTGAGTGTGAGAGTGTGTGTGTGTGTGTGTTTTCGGGTAACCATTGTGTATGCCTGTATGAAAAAGTCGATATGTGTATTTGTGTGTTCTTGCGTATTGTGTTTCAGATCCACATTTGTGAGTGTGTGAGGGCAGTTCCAAGTGTTCATGAGTTTGCTGGATATCCAGTGTGAGTGTGTGTTGTGAGTGTGACAGTGTGTGTGCGTGTCTGTGTGTGTGTTTGCAGGAAACCAGTCTGTATGCGTATAAGAAAAATTCCATGGGTGTTTGTGTGTGTTTCTTCTGTATGTGTGTGTCGGGACCACATTTGTGAATATGTTAGGGCAGTTCCAAGTGTTGATGGCTCTGCTGGAGACCCAGTGAGAGTGCTGTGTTGTGAGTGTGACAGTGTGTGTGTGTCTCTGTGTGTGTGTGTGTGTTTGGGGGAACCCCACAGTGTATGCTTCTAAGAAAAAGTCGATGGGTGTTTGTGTGTGGTTCTTGTGTATGTGTGTGTCGGGACCACGTATGTGAGTATGTTGTGGCAGTTCCAAGTGCCAGTGTGAATGCTGTGTTGTGAGTGTGGCAGTGTGTGTTTCTGTGTGTGTTTGTGTTGGCGGGAAATCATTGTGTATGCCTGTAAGAATATGTCGATGGATGTGTGTGTGAGTTTCATGTGTATGTGTGTGTCGCGACAACATTTGTCAATATTTTAGGGCAGTTCCAAGTGTTGATGGTTCTGCTGGATACCCATTGTGAGTGCTGTGTTGTAAGTGTGACTGTGTGTGTGTGTGTTCGCGGGAAACCGTTGTGTATGCCTGTAAGAAAAAGTCAATGGGTGTTTGTGTGTGTTTCTTGTGTATGTGTGTGTCGGGAAAACGTTTGTGAGTATGTTAGGGCAGTTCCAAGTGTTGATGGCTCTGCCGAGGCCCAGTGTGCGTACTGCGCTTTTAGTGTGACAGTGTGTGTGTGTGTGTGTGTGTGTGTTTGGGGAAACCCCACTCTGTCTGCCTGTAACAAAATGTTGATGGGTGTTTGTGTGTGTTTCTTGTGTATGTGTGTGTCGGGACCACGTTTGTTTGTATGTTAGGGCAGATTCAAGTGCCAGTGTGAATGCTGTGTTGTGAGAGTGTGTGTGTGTGTGTGTTTGCGGAAACCATTGTGCATGACTGTAAGTAAAAGTCAATGGGAGTTTGTGTGTGTTTCTTGTGTATGTGTGTGTCGGGACCACGTTTGTGAGTATGGTAGGGCAGTTCCAACTGTTGATGGCTATGCCGGGGACCCAGTGTGAGTGCTGTGTTGTGCGTGTGATAGTGTATGTGTGTGTGTGTGTGTGTGTTTTGCTGGATACCATTGTGTATGTCTGTAAGAAAAAGTCGTAGGGTGTTTTTGTGTGTTTCTTCTGCATGTGTGTTTCGGGACCACGTTTGTGAACATGTTAAGGTAATTCCAAGTGTTCATGGCTCTGCTGGAGATCCAATGTGAGTGTTCTGTCGTGAGTGTGCCTTTTGTGTGTGTTTGTGTGTGTGTGTGTTTGCAGGAAACCATTGTGTATGCCTGCAAGAAAAAGTCGATGGGTGTTTGTGTGTGTTATTTGTATATGTGTGTGTCAGGACCATGTTTGTGATTATGTTAAAGCAGTTCCAAGTGTTGACGGCTGTGTTGGAGACCCAGTGTGAGTGCGGTGTTGTGAGTGTGATAGTGTGTGTGTGTCTGTGTGTGTTTCAGAACCCCCTGTGTACGCCTGTAAGAAAAATTCCATGGGTGTTTGTGTGTGTTTCTTGTGTATGTGTGTGTCGGGAAAACGTTTGTGAGTATGTTAGGGCAGTTCCAAGTGTTGATGGCTCTGCCGAGGCCCAGTGTGAGTGCTGTGTTGCGAGTGTGACAGTGTCTGTGTTTGTGTGTGTGTGTTTTCCGGTAACCATTGTGTATACCTGTATGAAAAAGTCGATGGGTGTATTTGTGTGTTCTTGCGTATTGTGTTTCAGATCCACATTTGTGAGAGTGTGAGGGCAGTTCCAAGTGTTGATGTCTCTGCCGAGGTACAGAGTGAGTGCTGTGTTGTGAGTGTGAGAGTGTGTGTGTGTGTGTGTGTGTTTTCGGGTAACCATTGTGTATGCCTGTATGAAAAAGTCGATGGGTGTATTTGTGTGTTCTTGCGTATTGTGTTTCAGATCCACATTTGTGAGTGTGTGAGGGCAGTTCCAAGTGTTCATGAGTTTGCTGCATATCCAGTGTGAGTGTGTGTTGTGAGTGTGACAGTGTGTGTGCGTGTCTGTGTGTGTGTTTGCAGGAAACCAGTCTGTATGCCTATAAGAAAAATTCCATGGGTGTTTGTGTGTGTTTCTTCTGTATGTGTGTGTCGGGACCACATTTGTGAATATGTTAGGGCAGTTCCAAGTGTTGATGGCTCTGCTGGAGACCCAGTGAGAGTGCTGTGTTGTGAGTGTGATAGTGTGTGTGTCTCTGTGTGTGTGTGTGTTTGGGGGAACCCCACAGTGTATGCTTCTAAGAAAAAGTCGATGGGTGTTTGTGTGTGTTTCTTGTGTATGTGTGTGTCGGGCCACGTATGTGAGTATGTTGTGGCAGTTCCAACTGCCAGTGTGAATGCTGTGTTGTGAGTGTGGCAGTGTGTGTTTCTGTGTGTGTTTGTGTTGGCGGGAAAACATTGTGTATGCCTCTAAGAATAAGTCGATGGATGTTTGTGTGAGTTTCATGTGTATGTGTGTGTCGCGACCACATTTGTCAATATTTTAGGGCAGTTCCAAGTGTTGATGGTTCTGCTGGATACCCATTGTGAATGCTGTGTTGTAAGTGTGACTCTGTGTGTGTGTGTTCGCGGGAAACCGTTGTGTATGCCTGTAAGAAAAAGTCGATGGGTGTTTGTGTGTGTTTCTTGTGTATGTGTGTGTCGGGAAAACGTTTGTGAGTATGTTAGGGCAGTTCCAAGTGTTGATGGCTCTGCCGAGGCCCAGTGTGCGTACTGTGCTGTTAGTGTGACAGTGTGTGTGTGTGTGTGTGTGTGTGTGTTTGGGGAAACCCCACTCTGTCTGCTTGTAACAAAATGTTGATGGGTGTTTGTGTGTGTTTCTTGTGTATGTGTGTGTCGGGACCACGTTTGTTTGTATGTTAGGGCAGATTCAAGTGCCAGTGTGAATGCTGTGTTGTGAGTGTGATAGTGTGTGTGTGTGTGTTTGCGGAAACCATTGTGCATGACTGTAAGTAAAAGTCAATGGGAGTTTGTGTGTGTTTCTTGTGTATGTGTGTGTCGCGACCACATTTGTCAATATTTTAGGGCAGTTCCACGTGTTGATGGTTCTGCTGGATACCCATTGTGAGTGCTGTGTTGTAAGTGTGACTGTGTGTGTGTGTTCACGGGAAACCGTTGTGTATGCCTGTAAGAAAAGGTCGATGGGTGTTTGTGTGTGTTTCTGGTGTATGTGTGTGTCGGGAAAACGTTTGTGAGTATGTTAGGGTAGTTCCAAGTGTTGATGGCTCTGCCGAGGCCCAGTGTGCGTACTGTGCTGTTAGTGTGACAGTGTGTGTGTGTGTGTGTGTGTTTGGGGAAACCCCACTCTGTCTGCCTGTAACAAAAAGTTGATGGGTGTTTGTGTGTGTTTCTTGTGTATGTGTGTGTCGGGACCACGTTTGTATGTTAGGGCAGATTCAAGTGCCAGTGTGAATGCTGTGTTGTGAGTGTGATAGTGTGTGTGTGTGTGTTTGCGGAAACCATTGTGCATGACTGTAAGTAAAAGCCAATGGGAGTTTGTGTGTGTTTCTTGTGTATGTGTGTGTCGGGACCACGTTTGTGAGTATGTTAGGGCAGTTCCAACTGTTGATGGCTATGCCGGGAACCCAGTGTGAGTGCTGTGCTGTGCGTGTGATAGTGTATGTGTGTGTGTGTGTGTGTGTGTGTTTTGCTGGATACCATTGTGTATGTCTGTAAGAAAAATTCGTAGGGTGTTTTTGTGTGTTTCTTCTGCATGTGTGTTTCGGGACCACGTTTGTGAATATGTTAAGGTAATTCCAAGTGTTCATGGTTCTGCTGGAGATCCAATGTGAGTGCTCTGTCGTGAGTGTGACTTTTGTGTGTGTGTGTGTGTGTGTGTTTGCAGGAAACCATTGTGTATGCCTGCAAGAAAAAGTCGATGGGTGTTTGTGTGTGTTATTTGTATATGTGTGTGTCAGGACCATGTTTGTGATTATGTTAAAGCAGTTCCAAGTGTTGACGGCTGTGTTGGAGACCCAGTGTGAGTGCTGTGTTGTGAGTGTGATAGTGTGTGTGTGTCTGTGTGTGTTTCAGGACCGCCTGTGTACGCCTGTAAGAAAAATTCCATGGGTGTTTGTGTGTGTTTCTTGTGTATGTGTGTGTCGGGAAAACGTTTGTGAGTATGTTAGGGCAGTTCCAAGTGTTGATGGCTCTGCCGAGGCCCAGTGTGAGTGCTGTGTTGCGAGTGTGACAGTGTGTGTTTGTGTGTGTGTGTGTTTTCTGGTAACCATTGTGTATGCCTGTATGAAAAAGTCGATGGGTGTATTTGTGTTCTTGCGTATTGTGTTTCAGATCCACATTTGTGAGTGTGTGAGGGCAGTTCCAAGTGTTGATGGCTCTGCTGGATACTCACTGTGAGTGCCGTGCTGTGAGTGTGATAGTGTGTGTGCGCGTGTGTTTGCGGGAAACCATTGTGTACGCCTGTAAGAAAATGTCGATGGGTGTTTGTGTGTGTTATTTGTATATGTGTGTGTCAGGACCATGTTTGTGATTATGTTAAAGCAGTTCCAAGTGTTGACGGCTGTGTTGGAGACCCAGTGTGAGTGCGGTGTTGTGAGTGTGATAGTGTGTGTGTGTCTGTGTGTGTTTCAGAACCCCCTGTGTACGCCTGTAAGAAAAATTCCATGGGTGTTTGTGTGTGTTTCTTGTGTATGTGTGTGTCGGGAAAACGTTTGTGAGTATGTTAGGGCAGTTCCAAGTGTTGATGGCTCTGCCGAGGCCCAGTGTGAGTGCTGTGTTGCGAGTGTGACAGTGTCTGTGTGTGTGTGTGTGTTTTCCGGTAACCATTGTGTATGCCTGTATGAAAAAGTCGATGGGTGTATTTGTGTGTTCTTGCGTATTGTGTTTCAGATCCACATTTGTGAGAGTGTGAGGGCAGTTCCAAGTGTTGATGTCTCTGCCGAGGTACAGAGTGAGTGCTGTGTTGTGAGTGTGAGAGTGTGTGTGTGTGTGTGTGTGTGTTTTCGGGTAACCATTGTGTATGCCTGTATGAAAAAGTCGATGGGTGTATTTGTGTGTTCTTGCGTATTGTGTTTCAGATCCACATTTGTGAGTGTGTGAGGGCAGTTCCAAGTGTTCATGAGTTTGCTGCATATCCAGTGTGAGTGTGTGTTGTGAGTGTGACAGTGTGTGTGCGTGTCTGTGTGTGTGTTTGCAGGAAACCAGTCTGTATGCCTATAAGAAAAATTCCATGGGTGTTTGTGTGTGTTTCTTCTGTATGTGTGTGTCGGGACCACATTTGTGAATATGTTAGGGCAGTTCCAAGTGTTGATGGCTCTGCTGGAGACCCAGTGAGAGTGCTGTGTTGTGAGTGTGATAGTGTGTGTGTCTCTGTGTGTGTGTGTGTTTGGGGGAACCCCACAGTGTATGCTTCTAAGAAAAAGTCGATGGGTGTTTGTGTGTGTTTCTTGTGTATGTGTGTGTCGGGCCACGTATGTGAGTATGTTGTGGCAGTTCCAACTGCCAGTGTGAATGCTGTGTTGTGAGTGTGGCAGTGTGTGTTTCTGTGTGTGTTTGTGTTGGCGGGAAAACATTGTGTATGCCTCTAAGAATAAGTCGATGGATGTTTGTGCGAGTTTCATGTGTATGTGTGTGTCGCGACCACATTTGTCAATATTTTAGGGCAGTTCCAAGTGTTGATGGTTCTGCTGGATACCCATTGTGAATGCTGTGTTGTAAGTGTGACTCTGTGTGTGTGTGTTCACGGGAAACCGTTGTGTATGCCTGTAAGAAAAAGTCGATGGGTGTTTGTGTGTGTTTCTTGTGTATGTGTGTGTCGGGAAAACGTTTGTGAGTATGTTAGGGCAGTTCCAAGTGTTGATGGCTCTGCCGAGGCCCAGTGTGCGTACTGTGCTGTTAGTGTGACAGTGTGTGTGTGTGTGTGTGTGTGTGTGTGTGTGTTTGGGGAAACCCCACTCTGTCTGCTTGTAACAAAATGTTGATGGGTGTTTGTGTGTGTTTCTTGTGTATGTGTGTGTCGGGACCACGTTTGTTTGTATGTTAGGGCAGATTCAAGTGCCAGTGTGAATGCTGTGTTGTGAGTGTGATAGTGTGTGTGTGTGTGTTTGCGGAAACCATTGTGCATGACTGTAAGTAAAAGTCAATGGGAGTTTGTGTGTGTTTCTTGTGTATGTGTGTGTCGCGACCACATTTGTCAATATTTTAGGGCAGTTCCACGTGTTGATGGTTCTGCTGGATACCCATTGTGAGTGCTGTGTTGTAAGTGTGACTGTGTGTGTGTGTTCACGGGAAACCGTTGTGTATGCCTGTAAGAAAAGGTCGATGGGTGTTTGTGTGTGTTTCTGGTGTATGTGTGTGTCGGGAAAACGTTTGTGAGTATGTTAGGGCAGTTCCAAGTGTTGATGGCTCTGCCGAGGCCCAGTGTGCGTACTGTGCTGTTAGTGTGACAGTGTGTGTGTGTGTGTGTGTGTGTGTTTGGGGAAACCCCACTCTGTCTGCCTGTAACAAAAAGTTGATGGGTGTTTGTGTGTGTTTCTTGTGTATGTGTGTGTCGGGACCACGTTTGTATGTTAGGGCAGATTCAAGTGCCAGTGTGAATGCTGTGTTGTGAGTGTGATAGTGTGTGTGTGTGTGTTTGCGGAAACCATTGTGCATGACTGTAAGTAAAAGCCAATGGGAGTTTGTGTGTGTTTCTTGTGTATGTGTGTGTCGGGACCACGTTTGTGAGTATGTTAGGGCAGTTCCAACTGTTGATGGCTATGCCGGGAACCCAGTGTGAGTGCTGTGCTGTGCGTGTGATAGTGTATGTGTGTGTGTGTGTGTGTGTGTGTTTTGTTGGATACCATTGTGTATGTCTGTAAGAAAAATTCGTAGGGTGTTTTTGTGTGTTTCTTCTGCATGTGTGTTTCGGGACCACGTTTGTGAATATGTTAAGGTAATTCCAAGTGTTCATGGTTCTGCTGGAGATCCAATGTGAGTGCTCTGTCGTGAGTGTGACTTTTGTGTGTGTGTGTGTGTGTGTGTTTGCAGGAAACCATTGTGTATGCCTGCAAGAAAAAGTCGATGGGTGTTTGTGTGTGTTATTTGTATATGTGTGTGTCAGGACCATGTTTGTGATTATGTTAAAGCAGTTCCAAGTGTTGACGGCTGTGTTGGAGACCCAGTGTGAGTGCTGTGTTGTGAGTGTGATAGTGTGTGTGTGTCTGTGTGTGTTTCAGGACCCCCTGTGTACGCCTGTAAGAAAAATTCCATGGCTGTTTGTGTGTGTTTCTTGTGTATGTGTGTGTCGGGAAAACGTTTGTGAGTATGTTAGGGCAGTTCCAAGTGTTGATGGCTCTGCCGAGGCCCAGTGTGAGTGCTGTGTTGCGAGTGTGACAGTGTGTGTTTGTGTGTGTGTGTGTTTTCTGGTAACCATTGTGTATGCCTGTATGAAAAAGTCGATGGGTGTATTTGTGTTCTTGCGTATTGTGTTTCAGATCCACATTTGTGAGTGTGTGAGGGCAGTTCCAAGTGTTGATGGCTCTGCTGGATACTCACTGTGAGTGCCGTGTTGTGAGTGTGATAGTGTGTGTGCGCGTGTGTTTGCGGGAAACCATTGTGTACGCCTGTAAGAAAATGTCGATGGGTGTTTGTGTGTGTTATTTGTATATGTGTGTGTCAGGACCATGTTTGTGATTATGTTAAAGCAGTTCCAAGTGTTGACGGCTGTGTTGGAGACCCAGTGTGAGTGCGGTGTTGTGAGTGTGATAGTGTGTGTGTGTCTGTGTGTGTTTCAGAACCCCCTGTGTACGCCTGTAAGAAAAATTCCATGGGTGTTTGTGTGTGTTTCTTGTGTATGTGTGTGTCGGGAAAACGTTTGTGAGTATGTTAGGGCAGTTCCAAGTGTTGATGGCTCTGCCGAGGCCCAGTGTGAGTGCTGTGTTGCGAGTGTGACAGTGTCTGTGTGTGTGTGTGTGTTTTCCGGTAACCATTGTGTATGCCTGTATGAAAAAGTCGATGGGTGTATTTGTGTGTTCTTGCGTATTGTGTTTCAGATCCACATTTGTGAGAGTGTGAGGGCAGTTCCAAGTGTTGATGTCTCTGCCGAGGTACAGAGTGAGTGCTGTGTTGTGAGTGTGAGAGTGTGTGTGTGTGTGTGTGTGTTTTCGGGTAACCATTGTGTATGCCTGTATGAAAAAGTCGATGGGTGTATTTGTGTGTTCTTGCGTATTGTGTTTCAGATCCACATTTGTGAGTGTGTGAGGGCAGTTCCAAGTGTTCATGAGTTTGCTGCATATCCAGTGTGAGTGTGTGTTGTGAGTGTGACAGTGTGTGTGCGTGTCTGTGTGTGTGTTTGCAGGAAACCAGTCTGTATGCCTATAAGAAAAATTCCATGGGTGTTTGTGTGTGTTTCTTCTGTATGTGTGTGTCGGGACCACATTTGTGAATATGTTAGGGCAGTTCCAAGTGTTGATGGCTCTGCTGGAGACCCAGTGAGAGTGCTGTGTTGTGAGTGTGATAGTGTGTGTGTCTCTGTGTGTGTGTGTGTTTGGGGGAACCCCACAGTGTATGCTTCTAAGAAAAAGTCGATGGGTGTTTGTGTGTGTTTCTTGTGTATGTGTGTGTCGGGCCACGTATGTGAGTATGTTGTGGCAGTTCCAACTGCCAGTGTGAATGCTGTGTTGTGAGTGTGGCAGTGTGTGTTTCTGTGTGTGTTTGTGTTGGCGGGAAAACATTGTGTATGCCTCTAAGAATAAGTCGATGGATGTTTGTGCGAGTTTCATGTGTATGTGTGTGTCGCGACCACATTTGTCAATATTTTAGGGCAGTTCCAAGTGTTGATGGTTCTGCTGGATACCCATTGTGAATGCTGTGTTGTAAGTGTGACTCTGTGTGTGTGTGTTCGCGGGAAACCGTTGTGTATGCCTGTAAGAAAAAGTCGATGGGTGTTTGTGTGTGTTTCTTGTGTATGTGTGTGTCGGGAAAACGTTTGTGAGTATGTTAGGGCAGTTCCAAGTGTTGATGGCTCTGCCGAGGCCCAGTGTGCGTACTGTGCTGTTAGTGTGACAGTGTGTGTGTGTGTGTGTGTGTGTGTGTGTGTGTTTGGGGAAACCCCACTCTGTCTGCTTGTAACAAAATGTTGATGGGTGTTTGTGTGTGTTTCTTGTGTATGTGTGTGTCGGGACCACGTTTGTTTGTATGTTAGGGCAGATTCAAGTGCCAGTGTGAATGCTGTGTTGTGAGTGTGATAGTGTGTGTGTGTGTGTTTGCGGAAACCATTGTGCATGACTGTAAGTAAAAGTCAATGGGAGTTTGTGTGTGTTTCTTGTGTATGTGTGTGTCGCGACCACATTTGTCAATATTTTAGGGCAGTTCCAAGTGTTGATGGTTCTGCTGGATACCCATTGTGAGTGCTGTGTTGTAAGTGTGACTGTGTGTGTGTGTTCACGGGAAACCGTTGTGTATGCCTGTAAGAAAAGGTCGATGGGTGTTTGTGTGTGTTTCTGGTGTATGTGTGTGTCGGGAAAACGTTTGTGAGTATGTTAGGGCAGTTCCAAGTGTTGATGGCTCTGCCGAGGCCCAGTGTGCGTACTGTGCTGTTAGTGTGACAGTGTGTGTGTGTGTGTGTGTGTGTTTGGGGAAACCCCACTCTGTCTGCCTGTAACAAAAAGTTGATGGGTGTTTGTGTGTGTTTCTTGTGTATGTGTGTGTCGGGACCACGTTTGTATGTTAGGGCAGATTCAAGTGCCAGTGTGAATGCTGTGTTGTGAGTGTGATAGTGTGTGTGTGTGTGTGTGTGTTTGCGGAAACCATTGTGCATGACTGTAAGTAAAAGCCAATGGGAGTTTGTGTGTGTTTCTTGTGTATGTGTGTGTCGGGACCACGTTTGTGAGTATGTTAGGGCAGTTCCAACTGTTGATGGCTATGCCGGGGACCCAGTGTGAGTGCTGTGCTGTGCGTGTGATAGTGTATGTGTGTGTGTGTGTGTGTGTGTGTTTTGCTGGATACCATTGTGTATGTCTGTAAGAAAAATTCGTAGGGTGTTTTTGTGTGTTTCTTCTGCATGTGTGTTTCGGGACCACGTTTGTGAATATGTTAAGGTAATTCCAAGTGTTCATGGTTCTGCTGGAGATCCAATGTGAGTGCTCTGTCGTGAGTGTGACTTTTGTGTGTGTGTGTGTGTGTGTGTTTGCAGGAAACCATTGTGTATGCCTGCAAGAAAAAGTCGATGGGTGTTTGTGTGTGTTATTTGTATATGTGTGTGTCAGGACCATGTTTGTGATTATGTTAAAGCAGTTCCAAGTGTTGACGGCTGTGTTGGAGACCCAGTGTGAGTGCTGTGTTGTGAGTGTGATAGTGTGTGTGTGTCTGTGTGTGTTTCAGAACCCCCTGTGTACGCCTGTAAGAAAAATTCCATGGGTGTTTGTGTGTGTTTCTTGTGTATGTGTGTGTCGGGAAAACGTTTGTGAGTATGTTAGGGCAGTTCCAAGTGTTGATGGCTCTGCCGAGGCCCAGTGTGAGTGCTGTGTTGCGAGTGTGACAGTGTGTGTTTGTGTGTGTGTGTGTTTTCTGGTAACCATTGTGTATGCCTGTATGAAAAAGTCGATGGGTGTATTTGTGTTCTTGCGTATTGTGTTTCAGATCCACATTTGTGAGTGTGTGAGGGCAGTTCCAAGTGTTGATGGCTCTGCTGGATACTCACTGTGAGTGCCGTGTTGTGAGTGTGATAGTGTGTGTGCGCGTGTGTTTGCGGGAAACCATTGTGTACGCCTGTAAGAAAATGTCGATGGGTGTTTGTGTGTTTCTTCTGTATGTCTGTGTTGGGAAAACGTTTGTGAGTATGTTAGGGCAGTTCCAAGTGTTGATGTCTCTGCCGAGGTACAGAGTGAGTGCTGTGTTGTGAGTGTGAGAGTGTGTGTGTCTGTGTGTTTTCGGGTAACCATTGCGTATGCCTGTATGAAAAAGTCGATGGGTGTATTTGTGTGTTCTTGCGTATTGTGTTTCAGATCCACATTTGTGAGTGTGTGAGGGCAGTTCCAAGTGTTCATGAGTTTGCTGGATATCCAGTGTGAGTGTGTGTTGTGAGTGTGACAGTGTGTGTGCGTGTCTGTGTGTGTGTTTGCAGGAAACCAGTCTGTATGCGTATAAGAAAAATTCCATGGGTGTTTGTGTGTGTTTCTTCTGTATGTGTGTGTCGGGACCACATTTGTGAATATGTTAGGGCAGTTCCAAGTGTTGATGGCTCTGCTGGAGACCCAGTGAGAGTGCTGTGTTGTGAGTGTGACAGTGTGTGTGTGTCTCTGTGTGTGTGTGTGTTTGGGGGAACCCCACAGTGTATGCTTCTAAGAAAAAGTCGATGGGTGTTTGTGTGTGGTTCTTGTGTATGTGTGTGTCGGGACCACGTATGTGAGTATGTTGTGGCAGTTCCAAGTGCCAGTGTGAATGCTGTGTTGTGAGTGTGGCAGTGTGTGTTTCTGTGTGTGTTTGTGTTGGCGGGAAAACATTGTGTATGCCTGTAAGAATATGTCGATGGATGTGTGTGTGAGTTTCATGTGTATGTGTGTGTCGCGACCACATTTGTCAATATTTTAGGGCAGTTCCAAGTGTTGATGGTTCTGCTGGATACCCATTGTGAGTGCTGTGTTGTAAGTGTGACTGTGTGTGTGTGTGTTCGCGGGAAACCGTTGTGTATGCCTGTAAGAAAAAGTCAATGGGTGTTTGTGTGTGTTTCTTGTGTATGTGTGTGTCGGGAAAACGTTTGTGAGTATGTTAGGGCAGTTCCAAGTGTTGATGGCTCTGCCGAGGCCCAGTGTGCGTACTGCGCTTTTAGTGTGACAGTGTGTGTGTGTGTGTGTGTGTGTTTGGGGAAACCCCACTCTGTCTGCCTGTAACAAAATGTTGATGGGTGTTTGTGTGTGTTTCTTGTGTATGTGTGTGTCGGGACCACGTTTGTTTGTATGTTAGGGCAGATTCAAGTGCCAGTGTGAATGCTGTGTTGTGAGAGTGTGTGTGTGTGTGTGTTTGCGGAAACCATTGTGCATGACTGTAAGTAAAAGCCAATGGGAGTTTGTGTGTGTTTCTTGTGTATGTGTGTGTCGGGACCACGTTTGTGAGTATGTTAGGGCAGTTCCAACTGTTGATGGCTATGCCGGGGACCCAGTGTGAGTGCTCTTGTGCGTGTGATAGTGTATGTGTGTGTGTGTGTGTGTGTTTTGCTGGATACCATTGTGTATGTCTGTAAGAAAAAGTCGTAGGGTGTTTTTGTGTGTTTCTTCTGCATGTGTGTTTCGGGACCACGTTTGTGAATATGTTAAGGTAATTCCAAGTGTTCATGGCTCTGCTGGAGATCCAATGTGAGTTCTCTGTCGTGAGTGTGACTTTTGTGTGTGTTTGTGTGTGTGTGTGTTTGCAGGAAACCATTGTGTATGCCTGCAAGAAAAAGTCGATGGGTGTTTGTGTGTGTTATTTGTATATGTGTGTGTCAGGACCATGTTTGTGATTATGTTAAAGCAGTTCCAAGTGTTGACGGCTGTGTTGGAGACCCAGTGTGAGTGCGGTGTTGTGAGTGTGATAGTGTGTGTGTGTCTGTGTGTGTTTCAGAACCCCCTGTGTACGCCTGTAAGAAAAATTCCATGGGTGTTTGTGTGTGTTTCTTGTGTATGTGTGTGTCGGGAAAACGTTTGTGAGTATGTTAGGGCAGTTCCAAGTGTTGATGGCTCTGCCGAGGCCCAGTGTGAGTGCTGTGTTGCGAGTGTGACAGTGTCTGTGTGTGTGTGTGTGTGTTTTCCGGTAACCATTGTGTATGCCTGTATGAAAAAGTCGATGGGTGTATTTGTGTGTTCTTGCGTATTGTGTTTCAGATCCACATTTGTGAGAGTGTGAGGGCAGTTCCAAGTGTTGATGTCTCTGCCGAGGTACAGAGTGAGTGCTGTGTTGTGAGTGTGAGAGTGTGTGTGTGTGTGTGTGTGTGTTTTCGGGTAACCATTGTGTATGCCTGTATGAAAAAGTCGATGGGTGTATTTGTGTGTTCTTGCGTATTGTGTTTCAGATCCACATTTGTGAGTGTGTGAGGGCAGTTCCAAGTGTTCATGAGTTTGCTGCATATCCAGTGTGAGTGTGTGTTGTGAGTGTGACAGTGTGTGTGCGTGTCTGTGTGTGTGTTTGCAGGAAACCAGTCTGTATGCGTATAAGAAAAATTCCATGGGTGTTTGTGTGTGTTTCTTCTGTATGTGTGTGTCGGGACCACATTTGTGAATATGTTAGGGCAGTTCCAAGTGTTGATGGCTCTGCTGGAGACCCAGTGAGAGTGCTGTGTTGTGAGTGTGACAGTGTGTGTGTGTCTCTGTGTGTGTGTGTGTTTGGGGGAACCCCACAGTGTATGCTTCTAAGAAAAAGTCGATGGGTGTTTGTGTGTGGTTCTTGTGTATGTGTGTGTCGGGACCACGTATGTGAGTATGTTGTGGCAGTTCCAACTGCCAGTGTGAATGCTGTGTTGTGAGTGTGGCAGTGTGTGTTTCTGTGTGTGTTTGTGTTGGCGGGAAAACATTGTGTATGCCTGTAAGAATATGTCGATGGATGTGTGTGTGAGTTTCATGTGTATGTGTGTGTCGCGACCACATTTGTCAATATTTTAGGGCAGTTCCAAGTGTTGATGGTTCTGCTGGATACCCATTGTGAGTGCTGTGTTGTAAGTGTGACTGTGTGTGTGTGTGTTCGCGGGAAACCGTTGTGTATGCCTGTAAGAAAAAGTCAATGGGTGTTTGTGTGTGTTTCTTGTGTATGTGTGTGTCGGGAAAACGTTTGTGAGTATGTTAGGGCAGTTCCAAGTGTTGATGGCTCTGCCGAGGCCCAGTGTGCGTACTGCGCTTTTAGTGTGACAGTGTGTGTGTGTGTGTGTGTGTGTTTGGGGAAACCCCACTCTGTCTGCCTGTAACAAAATGTTGATGGGTGTTTGTGTGTGTTTCTTGTGTATGTGTGTGTCGGGACCACGTTTGTTTTTATGTTAGGGCAGATTCAAGTGCCAGTGTGAATGATGTGTTGTGAGAGTGTGTGTGTGTGTGTGTTTGCGGAAACCATTGTGCATGACTGTAAGTAAAAGTCAATGGGAGTTTGTGTGTGTTTCTTGTGTATGTGTGTGTCGGGACCACGTTTGTGAGTATGTTAGGGCAGTTCCAACTGTTGATGGCTATGCCGGGGACCCAGTGTGAGTGCTGTGTTGTGCGTGTGATAGTGTATGTGTGTGTGTGTGTGTGTGTTTTGCTGGATACCATTGTGTATGTCTGTAAGAAAAAGTCGTAGGGTGTTTTTGTGTGTTTCTTCTGCATGTGTGTTTCGGGACCACGTTTGTGAACATGTTAAGGTAATTCCAAGTGTTCATGGCTCTGCTGGAGATCCAATGTGAGTTCTCTGTCGTGAGTGTGACTTTTGTGTGTGTTTGTGTGTGTGGGTGTTTGCAGGAAACCATTGTGTATGCCTGCAAGAAAAAGTCGATGGGTGTTTGTGTGTGTTATTTGTATATGTGTGTGTCAGGACCATGTTTGTGATTATGTTAAAGCAGTTCCAAGTGTTGACGGCTGTGTTGGAGACCCAGTGTGAGTGCGGTGTTGTGAGTGTGATAGTGTGTGTGTGTCTGTGTGTGTTTCAGAACCCCCTGTGTACGCCTGTAAGAAAAATTCCATGGGTGTTTGTGTGTGTTTCTTGTGTATGTGTGTGTCGGGAAAACGTTTGTGAGTATGTTAGGGCAGTTCCAAGTGTTGATGGCTCTGCCGAGGCACAGTGTGAGTGCTGTGTTGCGAGTGTGACAGTGTCTGTGTGTGTGTGTGTGTTTTCCGGTAACCATTGTGTATGCCTGTATGAAAAAGTCGATGGGTGTATTTGTGTGTTCTTGCGTATTGTGTTTCAGATCCACATTTGTGAGAGTGTGAGGGCAGTTCCAAGTGTTGATGTCTCTGCCGAGGTACAGAGTGAGTGCTGTGTTGTGAGTGTGAGAGTGTGTGTGTGTGTGTGTGTGTGTGTTTTCGGGTAACCATTGTGTATGCCTGTATGAAAAAGTCGATGGGTGTATTTGTGTGTTCTTGCGTATTGTGTTTCAGATCCACATTTGTGAGTGTGTGAGGGCAGTTCCAAGTGTTCATGAGTTTGCTGCATATCCAGTGTGAGTGTGTGTTGTGAGTGTGACAGTGTGTGTGCGTGTCTGTGTGTGTGTTTGCAGGAAACCAGTCTGTATGCCTATAAGAAAAATTCCATGGGTGTTTGTGTGTGTTTCTTCTGTATGTGTGTGTCGGGACCACATTTGTGAATATGTTAGGGCAGTTCCAAGTGTTGATGGCTCTGCTGGAGACCCAGTGAGAGTGCTGTGTTGTGAGTGTGATAGTGTGTGTGTCTCTGTGTGTGTGTGTGTTTGGGGGAACCCCACAGTGTATGCTTCTAAGAAAAAGTCGATGGGTGTTTGTGTGTGTTTCTTGTGTATGTGTGTGTCGGGCCACGTATGTGAGTATGTTGTGGCAGTTCCAACTGCCAGTGTGAATGCTGTGTTGTGAGTGTGGCAGTGTGTGTTTCTGTGTGTGTTTGTGTTGGCGGGAAAACATTGTGTATGCCTCTAAGAATAAGTCGATGGATGTTTGTGTGAGTTTCATGTGTATGTGTGTGTCGCGACCACATTTGTCAATATTTTAGGGCAGTTCCAAGTGTTGATGGTTCTGCTGGATACCCATTGTGAATGCTGTGTTGTAAGTGTGACTCTGTGTGTGTGTGTTCGCGGGAAACCGTTGTGTATGCCTGTAAGAAAAAGTCGATGGGTGTTTGTGTGTGTTTCTTGTGTATGTGTGTGTCGGGAAAACGTTTGTGAGTATGTTAGGGCAGTTCCAAGTGTTGATGGCTCTGCCGAGGCCCAGTGTGCGTACTGTGCTGTTAGTGTGACAGTGTGTGTGTGTGTGTGTGTGTTTGGGGAAACCCCACTCTGTCTGCTTGTAACAAAATGTTGATGGGTGTTTGTGTGTGTTTCTTGTGTATGTGTGTGTCGGGACCACGTTTGTTTGTATGTTAGGGCAGATTCAAGTGCCAGTGTGAATGCTGTGTTGTGAGTGTGATAGTGTGTGTGTGTGTGTTTGCGGAAACCATTGTGCATGACTGTAAGTAAAAGTCAATGGGAGTTTGTGTGTGTTTCTTGTGTATGTGTGTGTCGCGACCACATTTGTCAATATTTTAGGGCAGTTCCAAGTGTTGATGGTTCTGCTGGATACCCATTGTGAGTGCTGTGTTGTAAGTGTGACTGTGTGTGTGTGTTCACGGGAAACCGTTGTGTATGCCTGTAAGAAAAGGTCGATGGGTGTTTGTGTGTGTTTCTGGTGTATGTGTGTGTCGGGAAAACGTTTGTGAGTATGTTAGGGCAGTTCCAAGTGTTGATGGCTCTGCCGAGGCCCAGTGTGCGTACTGTGCTGTTAGTGTGACAGTGTGTGTGTGTGTGTGTGTGTGTGTTTGGGGAAACCCCACTCTGTCTGCCTGTAACAAAAAGTTGATGGGTGTTTGTGTGTGTTTCTTGTGTATGTGTGTGTCGGGACCACGTTTGTATGTTAGGGCAGATTCAAGTGCCAGTGTGAATGCTGTGTTGTGAGTGTGATAGTGTGTGTGTGTGTGTGTTTGCGGAAACCATTGTGCATGACTGTAAGTAAAAGTCCATGGGAGTTTGTGTGTGTTTCTTGTGTATGTGTGTGTCGGGACCACGTTTGTGAGTATGTTAGGGCAGTTCCAACTGTTGATGGCTATGCCGGGGACCCAGTGTGAGTGCTGTGTTGTGCGTGTGATAGTGTATGTGTGTGTGTGTGTGTGTTTTGCTGGATACCATTGTGTATGTCTGTAACAAAAAGTCGTAGGGTGTTTTTGTGTGTTTCTTCTGCATGTGTGTTTCGGGACCACGTTTGTGAATATGTTAAGGTAATTCCAAGTGTTCATGGCTCTGCTGGAGGTCCAATGTGAGTGCTCTGTCGTGAGTGTGACTTTTGTGTGTGTGTGTGTGTGTGTGTGTTTGCAGGAAACCATTGTGTATGCCTGCAAGAAAAAGTCGATGGGTGTTTGTGTGTGTTATTTGTATATGTGTGTGTCAGGACCATGTTTGTGATTATGTTAAAGCAGTTCCAAGTGTTGACGGCTGTGTTGGAGACCCAGTGTGAGTGCTGTGTTGTGAGTGTGATAGTGTGTGTGTGTCTGTGTGTGTTTCAGAACCCCCTGTGTACGCCTGTAAGAAAAAGTCGATGGGTGTTTGTGTGTGTTTCTTGTGTATGTGTGTGTCGGGAAAACGTTTGTGAGTACGTTAGGGCAGTTCCAAGTGTTGATGGCTCTGCGGAGGCCCAGTGTGCGTACTGTGCTGTTAGTGTGACAGTGTGTGTGTGTGTGTGTGTGTGTGTGTTTGGGGAAACCCCACTCTGTCTGCCTGTAACAAAATGTTGATGGGTGTTTGTGTGTGTTTCTTGGTTTGTGTGTGTCGGGACCACGTTTGTTTGTATGTTAGGGCAGATTCAATTGCCAGTGTGAATGCTGTGTTGTGAGTGTGATAGTGTGTGTGTGTGTGTGTTTGCGGAAACCATTGTGCATGACTGTAAGTAAAAGTCAAAGGGAGTTTGTGTGTGTTTCTTGTGTATGTGTGTGTCGGGACCACGTTTGTGAGTATGTTAGGGCAGTTCCAACTGTTGATGGCTATGCCGGGGACCCAGTGTGAGTGCTGTGTTGTGCGTGTGATAGTGTATGTGTGTGTGTGCGTCTGTGTGTGTGTGTTTTGCTGGATACCATTGTGTATGTCTGTAAGAAAAAGTCGTAGGGTGTTTTTTTGTGTTTCTTCTGCATGTGTGTTTCGGGACCACGTTTGTGAATATGTTAAGGTAATTCCAAGTGTTCATGGCTCTGCTGGAGATCCAATGTGAGTGTTCTGTCGTGAGTGTGCCTTTTGTGTGTGTGTGTGTGTGTGTGTTTGCAGGAAACCATTGTGTATGCCTGCAAGAAAAAGTCGATGGGTGTTTGTGTGTGTTATTTGTATATGTGTGTGTCAGGACCATGTTTGTGATTATGTTAAAGCAGTTCCAAGTGTTGACGGCTGTGTTGGAGACCCAGTGTGAGTGCGGTGTTGTGAGTGTGATAGTGTGTGTGTGTCTGTGTGTGTTTCAGAACCCCCTGTGTACGCCTGTAAGAAAAATTCCATGGGTGTTTGTGTGTGTTTCTTGTGTATGTGTGTGTCGGGAAAACGTTTGTGAGTATGTTAGGGCAGTTCCAAGTGTTGATGGCTCTGCCGAGGCCCAGTGTGAGTGCTGTGTTGCGAGTGTGACAGTGTGTGTGTGTGTGTGTGTGTGTTTTCCGGTAACCATTGTGTATGCCTGTATGAAAAAGTCGATGGGTGTATTTGTGTGTTCTTGCGTATTGTGTTTCAGATCCACATTTGTGAGTGTGTGAGGGCAGTTCCAAGTGTTGATGTCTCTGCCGAGGTACAGAGTGAGTGCTGTGTTGTGAGTGTGAGAGTGTGTGTGTGTGTGTGTGTGTGTTTTCGGGTAACCATTGTGTATGCCTGTATGAAAAAGTCGATGGGTGTATTTGTGTGTTCTTGCATATTGTGTTTCAGATCCACATTTGTGAGTGTGTGAGGGCAGTTCCAAGTGTTCATGAGTTTGCTGGATATCCAGTGTGAGTGTGTGTTGTGAGTGTGACAGTGTGTGTGCGTGTCTGTGTGTGTGTTTGCAGGAAACCAGTCTGTATGCCTATAAGAAAAATTCCATGGGTGTTTGTGTGTGTTTCTTCTGTATGTGTGTGTCGGGACCACATTTGTGAATATGTTAGGGCAGTTCCAAGTGTTGATGGCTCTGCTGGAGACCCAGTGAGAGTGCTGTGTTGTGAGTGTGACAGTGTGTGTGTGTCTGTGTGTGTGTGTGTGTGTTTGGGGGAACCCCACAGTGTATGCTTCTAAGAAAAAGTCGATGGGTGTTTGTGTGTGTTTCTTGTGTATGTGTGTGTCGGGACCACGTATGTGAGTATGTTGTGGCAGTTCCAAGTGCCAGTGTGAATGCTGTGTTGTGAGTGTGGCAGTGTGTGTTTCTGTGTGTGTTTGTGTTGGCGGGAAAACATTGTGTATGCCTGTAAGAATAAGTCGATGGATGTGTGTGTGAGTTTCATGTGTATGTGTGTGTCGCGACCACATTTGTCAATATTTTAGGGCAGTTCCAAGTGTTGATGGTTCTGCTGGATACCCATTGTGAGTGCTGTGTTGTAAGTGTGACTGTGTGTGTGTGTGTTCGCGGGAAACCGTTGTGTATGCCTGTAAGAAAAAGTCGATGGGTGTTTGTGTGTGTTTCTTGTGTATGTGTGTGTCGGGAAAACGTTTGTGAGTATGTTAGGGCAGTTCCAAGTGTTGATGGCTCTGCCGAGGCCCAGTGTGCGTACTGTGCTGTTAGTGTGACAGTGTGTGTGTGTATGTGTGTGTGTGTGTGTTTGGGGAAACCCCACTCTGTCTGCCTGTAACAAAATGTTGATGGGTGTTTGTGTGTGTTTCTTGTGTATGTGTGTGTCGGGACCACGTTTGTTTGTATGTTAGGGCAGATTCAAGTGCCAGTGTGAATGCTGTGTTGTGAGTGTGATAGTGTGTGTGTGTGTGTGTTTGCGGAAACCATTGAGCATGACTGTAAGTAAAAGTCAATGGGAGTTTGTGTGTGTTTCTTGTGTATGTGTGTGTCGGGACCACGTTTGTGAGTATGGTAGGGCAGTTCCAACTGTTGATGGCTATGCCGGGGACCCAGTGTGAGTGCTGTGTTGTGCGTGTGATTGTGTATGTGTGTGTGTGTGTGTGTTTTGCTGGATACCATTGTGTATGTCTGTAAGAAAAAGTCGTAGGGTGTTTGTGTGTGTTTCTTCTGCATGTGTGTTTTGGGACCACGTTTGTGAATATGTTAAGGTAATTCCAAGTGTTCATGGCTCTGCTGGAGATCCAATGTGAGTGCTCTGTCGTGAGTGTGACTTTTGTGTGTGTGTGTGTGTGTGTTTGCAGGAAACCATTGTGTATGCCTGCAAGAAAAAGTCGATGGGTGTTTGTGTGTGTTATTTGTATATGTGTGTGTCAGGACCATGTTTGTGATTATGTTAAAGCAGTTCCAAGTGTTGACGGCTGTGTTGGAGACCCAGTGTGAGTGCGGTGTTGTGAGTGTGATAGTGTGTGTGTGTCTGTGTGTGTTTCAGAACCCCCTGTGTATGCCTGTAAGAAAAATTCCATGGGTGTTTGTGTGTGTTTCTTGTGTATGTGTGTGTCGGGAAAACGTTTGTGAGTATGTTAGGGCAGTTCCAAGCGTTGATGGCTCTGCCGAGGCCCAGTGTGAGTGCTGTGTTGCGAGTGTGACAGTGTGTGTGTGTGTGTGTGTGTGTGTTTTCCGGTAACCATTGTGTATGCCTGTATGAAAAAGTCGATGGGTGTATTTGTGTGTTCTTGCGTATTGTGTTTCAGATCCACATTTGTGAGTGTGTGAGGGCAGTTCCAAGTGTTGATGGCTCTGCTGGAGACCCAGTGAGAGTGCTGTGTTGTGAGTGTGATAGTGTGTGTGTGTCTCTGTGTGTGTGTGTGTTTGGGGGAACCCCACAGTGTATGCTTCTAAGAAAAAGTCGATGGGTGTTTGTGTGTGTTTCTTGTGTATGTGTGTGTCGGGACCACGTATGTGAGTATGTTGTGGCAGTTCCAAGTGCCAGTGTGAATGCTGTGTTGTGAGTGTGGCAGTGTGTGTTTCTGTGTGTGTTTGTGTTGGCGGGAAAACATTGTGTATGCCTGTAAGAATAAGTCGATGGATGTGTGTGTGAGTTTCATGTGTATGTGTGTGTCGCGACCACATTTGTCAATATTTTAGGGCAGTTCCAAGTGTTGATGGTTCTGCTGGATACCCATTGTGAGTGCTGTGTTGTAAGTGTGACTGTGTGTGTGTGTGTTCGCGGGAAACCGTTGTGTATGCCTGTAAGAAAAAGTCGATGGGTGTTTGTGTGTGTTTCTTGTGTATGTGTGTGTCGGGAAAACGTTTGTGAGTATGTTAGGGCAGTTCCAAGTGTTGATGGCTCTGCCGAGGCCCAGGGTGCGTACTGTGCTGTTAGTGTGACAGTGTGTGTGTGTGTGTGTGTGTGTGTGTGTGTGTGTGTGTTTGGGGAAACCCCACTCTGTCTGCCTGTAACAAAATGTTGATGGGTGTTTGTGTGTGTTTCTTGTGTATGTGTGTGTCGGGACCACGTTTGTTTGTATGTTAGGGCAGATTCAAGTGCCAGTGTGAATGCTGTGTTGTGAGTGTGATAGTGTGTGTGTGTGTGTGTTTGCGGAAACCATTGTGCATGACTGTAAGTAAAAGTCAATGGGAGTTTGTGTGTGTTTCTTGTGTATGTGTGTGTCGGGACCACGTTTGTGAGTATGTTAGGGCAGTTCCAACTGTTGATGGCTAT
Source organism: Ursus arctos (assembly GCF_023065955.2). Taxonomy (NCBI): domain Eukaryota; kingdom Metazoa; phylum Chordata; class Mammalia; order Carnivora; family Ursidae; genus Ursus; species Ursus arctos. Next base: position 4,775,637 of record NC_079874.1, read on the forward strand.
GCTGGGGACCCAGTGTGAGTGCTGTGTTGTGCGTGTGATAGTGTATGTGTGTGTGTGTGTGTGTGTTTTCCTGGATACCATTGTGTATGTCTGTAAGAAAAAGTCGTAGGGTGTTTGTGTGTGTTTCTTCTGCATGTGTGTTTCGGGACCACGTTTGTGAATATGTTAAGGTAATTCCAAGTGTTCATGGCTCTGCTGGAGATCCAATGTGAGTGCTCTGTCGTGTGACTTTTGTGTGTGTGTGTGTGTGTGTGTGTTTGCAGGAAACCATTGTGTATGCCTGCAAGAAAAAGTCGATGGGTGTTTGTGTGTGTTATTTGTATATGTGTGTGTCAGGACCATGTTTGTGATTATGTTAAAGCAGTTCCAAGTGTTGACGGCTGTGTTGGAGACCCAGTGTGAGTGCGGTGTTGTGAGTGTGATAGTGTGTGTGTGTCTGTGTGTGTTTCAGAACCCCCTGTGTACGCCTGTAAGAAAAAGTCGATGGGTGTTTGTGTGTGTTTCTTGTGTATGTGTGTGTCGGGAAAACGTTTGTGAGTATGTTAGGGCAGTTCCAAGTGTTGATGGCTCTGCCGAGGCCCAGTGTGAGTGCTGTGTTGCGAGTGTGACAGTGTGTGTGTGTGTGTGTGTGTGTGTTTTCCGGTAACCATTGTGTATGCCTGTATGAAAAAGTCGATGGGTGTATTTGTGTGTTCTTGCGTATTGTGTTTCAGATCCACATTTGTGAGTGTGTGAGGGCAGTTCCAAGTGTTGATGTCTCTGCCGAGGTACAGAGTGAGTGCTGTGTTGTGAGTGTGAGAGTGTGTGTGTGTGTGTGTGTGTGTTTTCGGGTAACCATTGTGTATGCCTGTATGAAAAAGTCGATGGGTGTATTTGTGTGTTCTTGCATATTGTGTTTCAGATCCACATTTGTGAGTGTGTGAGGGCAGTTCCAAGTGTTCATGAGTTTGCTGGATATCCAGTGTGAGTGTGTGTTGTGAGTGTGACAGTGTGTGTGCGTGTCTGTGTGTGTGTTTGCAGGAAACCAGTCTGTATGCCTATAAGAAAAATTCCATGGGTGTTTGTGTGTGTTTCTTCTGTATGTGTGTGTCGGGACCACATTTGTGAATATGTTAGGGCAGTTCCAAGTGTTGATGGCTCTGCTGGAGACCCAGTGAGAGTGCTGTGTTGTGAGTGTGACAGTGTGTGTGTGTCTGTGTGTGTGTGTGTGTTTGGGGGAACCCCACAGTGTATGCTTCTAAGAAAAAGTCGATGGGTGTTTGTGTGTGTTTCTTGTGTATGTGTGTGTCGGGACCACGTATGTGAGTATGTTGTGGCAGTTCCAAGTGCCAGTGTGAATGCTGTGTTGTGAGTGTGGCAGTGTGTGTTTCTGTGTGTGTTTGTGTTGGCGGGAAAACATTGTGTATGCCTGTAAGAATAAGTCGATGGATGTTTGTGTGAGTTTCATGTGTATGTGCGTGTCGCGACCACATTTGTCAATATTTTAGGGCAGTTCCAAGTGTTGATGCTTCTGCTGGATACCCATTGTGAGTGCTGTGTTGTAAGTGTGACTGTGTGTGTGTGTGTTCGCGGGAAACCGTTGTGTATGCCTGTAAGAAAAAGTCAATGGGTGTTTGTGTGTGTTTCTTGTGTATGTGTGTGTCGGGAAAACGTTTGTGAGTATGTTAGGGCAGTTCCAAGTGTTGATGGCTCTGCCGAGGCCCAGTGTGCGTACTGTGCTGTTAGTGTGACAGTGTGTGTGTGTGTGTGTGTGTGTGTGTTTGGGGAAACCCCACTCTGTCTGCCTGTAACAAAATGTTGATGGGTGTTTGTGTGTGTTTCTTGTGTATGTGTGTGTCGGGACCACGTTTGTTTGTATGTTAGGGCAGATTCAAGTGCCAGTGTGAATGCTGTGTTGTGAGTGTGATAGTGTGTGTGTGTGTGTTTGCGGAAACCATTGTGCATGACTGTAAGTAAAAGTCAATGGGAGTTTGTGTGTGTTTCTTGTGTATGTGTGTGTCGGGACCACGTTTGTGAGTATGTTAGGGAAGTTCCAACTGTTGATGGGTATGCCGGGGACCCAGTGTGAGTGCTGTGTTGTGCGTGTGATTGTGTATGTGTGTGTGTGTGTGTGTTTTGCTGGATACCATTGTGTATGTCTGTAAGAAAAAGTCGTAGGGTGTTTGTGTGTGTTTCTTCTGCATGTGTGTTTTGGGACCACGTTTGTGAATATGTTAAGGTAATTCCAAGTGTTCATGGCTCTGCTGGAGATCCAATGTGAGTGCTCTGTCGTGAGTGTGACTTTTGTGTGTGTGTGTGTGTGTGTGTTTGCAGGAAACCATTGTGTATGCCTGCAAGAAAAAGTCGATGGGTGTTTGTGTGTGTTATTTGTATATGTGTGTGTCAGGACCATGTTTGTGATTATGTTAAAGCAGTTCCAAGTGTTGACGGCTGTGTTGGAGACCCAGTGTGAGTGCGGTGTTGTGAGTGTGATAGTGTGTGTGTGTCTGTGTGTGTTTCAGAACCCCCTGTGTACGCCTGTAAGAAAAATTCCATGGGTGTTTGTGTGTGTTTCTTGTGTATGTGTGTGTCGGGAAAACGTTTGTGAGTATGTTAGGGCAGTTCCAAGTGTTGATGGCTCTGCCGAGGCCCAGTGTGAGTGCTGTGTTGCGAGTGTGACAGTGTGTGTGTGTGTGTGTGTGTGTGTTTTCCGGTAACCATTGTGTATGCCTGTATGAAAAAGTCGATGGGTGTATTTGTGTGTTCTTGCGTATTGTGTTTCAGATCCACATTTGTGAGTGTGTGAGGGCAGTTCCAAGTGTTCATGAGTTTGCTGCATATCCAGTGTGAGTGTGTGTTGTGAGTGTGACAGTGTGTGTGCGTGTCTGTGTGTGTGTTTGCAGGAAACCAGTCTGTATGCCTATAAGAAAAATTCCATGGGTGTTTGTGTGTGTTTCTTCTGTATGTGTGTGTCGGGACCACATTTGTGAATATGTTAGGGCAGTTCCAAGTGTTGATGGCTCTGCTGGAGACCCAGTGAGAGTGCTGTGTTGTGAGTGTGATAGTGTGTGTGTCTCTGTGTGTGTGTGTGTTTGGGGGAACCCCACAGTGTATGCTTCTAAGAAAAAGTCGATGGGTGTTTGTGTGTGTTTCTTGTGTATGTGTGTGTCGGGACACGTATGTGAGTATGTTGTGGCAGTTCCAACTGCCAGTGTGAATGCTGTGTTGTGAGTGTGGCAGTGTGTGTTTCTGTGTGTGTTTGTGTTGGCGGGAAAACATTGTGTATGCCTCTAAGAATAAGTCGATGGATGTTTGTGTGAGTTTCATGTGTATGTGTGTGTCGCGACCACATTTGTCAATATTTTAGGGCAGTTCCAAGTGTTGATGGTTCTGCTGGATACCCATTGTGAATGCTGTGTTGTAAGTGTGACTCTGTGTGTGTGTGTTCGCGGGAAACCGTTGTGTATGCCTGTAAGAAAAAGTCGATGGGTGTTTGTGTGTGTTTCTTGTGTATGTGTGTGTCGGGAAAACGTTTGTGAGTATGTTAGGGCAGTTCCAAGTGTTGATGGCTCTGCCGAGGCCCAGTGTGCGTACTGTGCTGTTAGTGTGACAGTGTGTGTGTGTGTGTGTGTGTTTGGGGAAACCCCACTCTGTCTGCTTGTAACAAAATGTTGATGGGTGTTTGTGTGTGTTTCTTGTGTATGTGTGTGTCGGGACCACGTTTGTTTGTATGTTAGGGCAGATTCAAGTGCCAGTGTGAATGCTGTGTTGTGAGTGTGATAGTGTGTGTGTGTGTGTTTGCGGAAACCATTGTGCATGACTGTAAGTAAAAGTCAATGGGAGTTTGTGTGTGTTTCTTGTGTATGTGTGTGTCGCGACCACATTTGTCAATATTTTAGGGCAGTTCCAAGTGTTGATGGTTCTGCTGGATACCCATTGTGAGTGCTGTGTTGTAAGTGTGACTGTGTGTGTGTGTTCACGGGAAACCGTTGTGTATGCCTGTAAGAAAAGGTCGATGGGTGTTTGTGTGTGTTTCTGGTGTATGTGTGTGTCGGGAAAACGTTTGTGAGTATGTTAGGGCAGTTCCAAGTGTTGATGGCTCTGCCGAGGCCCAGTGTGCGTACTGTGCTGTTAGTGTGACAGTGTGTGTGTGTGTGTGTGTGTGTGTTTGGGGAAACCCCACTCTGTCTGCCTGTAACAAAAAGTTGATGGGTGTTTGTGTGTGTTTCTTGTGTATGTGTGTGTCGGGACCACGTTTGTATGTTAGGGCAGATTCAAGTGCCAGTGTGAATGCTGTGTTGTGAGTGTGATAGTGTGTGTGTGTGTGTGTTTGCGGAAACCATTGTGCATGACTGTAAGTAAAAGTCCATGGGAGTTTGTGTGTGTTTCTTGTGTATGTGTGTGTCGGGACCACGTTTGTGAGTATGTTAGGGCAGTTCCAACTGTTGATGGCTATGCCGGGGACCCAGTGTGAGTGCTGTGTTGTGCGTGTGATAGTGTATGTGTGTGTGTGTGTGTGTTTTGCTGGATACCATTGTGTATGTCTGTAACAAAAAGTCGTAGGGTGTTTTTGTGTGTTTCTTCTGCATGTGTGTTTCGGGACCACGTTTGTGAATATGTTAAGGTAATTCCAAGTGTTCATGGCTCTGCTGGAGGTCCAATGTGAGTGCTCTGTCGTGAGTGTGACTTTTGTGTGTGTGTGTGTGTGTGTGTGTTTGCAGGAAACCATTGTGTATGCCTGCAAGAAAAAGTCGATGGGTGTTTGTGTGTGTTATTTGTATATGTGTGTGTCAGGACCATGTTTGTGATTATGTTAAAGCAGTTCCAAGTGTTGACGGCTGTGTTGGAGACCCAGTGTGAGTGCTGTGTTGTGAGTGTGATAGTGTGTGTGTGTCTGTGTGTGTTTCAGAACCCCCTGTGTACGCCTGTAAGAAAAAGTCGATGGGTGTTTGTGTGTGTTTCTTGTGTATGTGTGTGTCGGGAAAACGTTTGTGAGTACGTTAGGGCAGTTCCAAGTGTTGATGGCTCTGCGGAGGCCCAGTGTGCGTACTGTGCTGTTAGTGTGACAGTGTGTGTGTGTGTGTGTGTGTGTGTGTTTGGGGAAACCCCACTCTGTCTGCCTGTAACAAAATGTTGATGGGTGTTTGTGTGTGTTTCTTGGTTTGTGTGTGTCGGGACCACGTTTGTTTGTATGTTAGGGCAGATTCAATTGCCAGTGTGAATGCTGTGTTGTGAGTGTGATAGTGTGTGTGTGTGTGTGTTTGCGGAAACCATTGTGCATGACTGTAAGTAAAAGTCAAAGGGAGTTTGTGTGTGTTTCTTGTGTATGTGTGTGTCGGGACCACGTTTGTGAGTATGTTAGGGCAGTTCCAACTGTTGATGGCTATGCCGGGGACCCAGTGTGAGTGCTGTGTTGTGCGTGTGATAGTGTATGTGTGTGTGTGCGTCTGTGTGTGTGTGTTTTGCTGGATACCATTGTGTATGTCTGTAAGAAAAAGTCGTAGGGTGTTTTTTTGTGTTTCTTCTGCATGTGTGTTTCGGGACCACGTTTGTGAATATGTTAAGGTAATTCCAAGTGTTCATGGCTCTGCTGGAGATCCAATGTGAGTGTTCTGTCGTGAGTGTGCCTTTTGTGTGTGTGTGTGTGTGTGTTTGCAGGAAACCATTGTGTATGCCTGCAAGAAAAAGTCGATGGGTGTTTGTGTGTGTTATTTGTATATGTGTGTGTCAGGACCATGTTTGTGATTATGTTAAAGCAGTTCCAAGTGTTGACGGCTGTGTTGGAGACCCAGTGTGAGTGCGGTGTTGTGAGTGTGATAGTGTGTGTGTGTCTGTGTGTGTTTCAGAACCCCCTGTGTACGCCTGTAAGAAAAATTCCATGGGTGTTTGTGTGTGTTTCTTGTGTATGTGTGTGTCGGGAAAACGTTTGTGAGTATGTTAGGGCAGTTCCAAGTGTTGATGGCTCTGCCGAGGCCCAGTGTGAGTGCTGTGTTGCGAGTGTGACAGTGTGTGTGTGTGTGTGTGTGTGTGTTTTCCGGTAACCATTGTGTATGCCTGTATGAAAAAGTCGATGGGTGTATTTGTGTGTTCTTGCGTATTGTGTTTCAGATCCACATTTGTGAGTGTGTGAGGGCAGTTCCAAGTGTTGATGTCTCTGCCGAGGTACAGAGTGAGTGCTGTGTTGTGAGTGTGAGAGTGTGTGTGTGTGTGTGTGTGTTTTCGGGTAACCATTGTGTATGCCTGTATGAAAAAGTCGATGGGTGTATTTGTGTGTTCTTGCATATTGTGTTTCAGATCCACATTTGTGAGTGTGTGAGGGCAGTTCCAAGTGTTCATGAGTTTGCTGGATATCCAGTGTGAGTGTGTGTTGTGAGTGTGACAGTGTGTGTGCGTGTCTGTGTGTGTGTTTGCAGGAAACCAGTCTGTATGCCTATAAGAAAAATTCCATGGGTGTTTGTGTGTGTTTCTTCTGTATGTGTGTGTCGGGACCACATTTGTGAATATGTTAGGGCAGTTCCAAGTGTTGATGGCTCTGCTGGAGACCCAGTGAGAGTGCTGTGTTGTGAGTGTGACAGTGTGTGTGTGTCTGTGTGTGTGTGTGTGTGTTTGGGGGAACCCCACAGTGTATGCTTCTAAGAAAAAGTCGATGGGTGTTTGTGTGTGTTTCTTGTGTATGTGTGTGTCGGGACCACGTATGTGAGTATGTTGTGGCAGTTCCAAGTGCCAGTGTGAATGCTGTGTTGTGAGTGTGGCAGTGTGTGTTTCTGTGTGTGTTTGTGTTGGCGGGAAAACATTGTGTATGCCTGTAAGAATAAGTCGATGGATGTGTGTGTGAGTTTCATGTGTATGTGTGTGTCGCGACCACATTTGTCAATATTTTAGGGCAGTTCCAAGTGTTGATGGTTCTGCTGGATACCCATTGTGAGTGCTGTGTTGTAAGTGTGACTGTGTGTGTGTGTGTTCGCGGGAAACCGTTGTGTATGCCTGTAAGAAAAAGTCGATGGGTGTTTGTGTGTGTTTCTTGTGTATGTGTGTGTCGGGAAAACGTTTGTGAGTATGTTAGGGCAGTTCCAAGTGTTGATGGCTCTGCCGAGGCCCAGTGTGCGTACTGTGCTGTTAGTGTGACAGTGTGTGTGTGTATGTGTGTGTGTGTGTGTTTGGGGAAACCCCACTCTGTCTGCCTGTAACAAAATGTTGATGGGTGTTTGTGTGTGTTTCTTGTGTATGTGTGTGTCGGGACCACGTTTGTTTGTATGTTAGGGCAGATTCAAGTGCCAGTGTGAATGCTGTGTTGTGAGTGTGATAGTGTGTGTGTGTGTGTGTTTGCGGAAACCATTGAGCATGACTGTAAGTAAAAGTCAATGGGAGTTTGTGTGTGTTTCTTGTGTATGTGTGTGTCGGGACCACGTTTGTGAGTATGGTAGGGCAGTTCCAACTGTTGATGGCTATGCCGGGGACCCAGTGTGAGTGCTGTGTTGTGCGTGTGATTGTGTATGTGTGTGTGTGTGTGTGTTTTGCTGGATACCATTGTGTATGTCTGTAAGAAAAAGTCGTAGGGTGTTTGTGTGTGTTTCTTCTGCATGTGTGTTTTGGGACCACGTTTGTGAATATGTTAAGGTAATTCCAAGTGTTCATGGCTCTGCTGGAGATCCAATGTGAGTGCTCTGTCGTGAGTGTGACTTTTGTGTGTGTGTGTGTGTGTGTTTGCAGGAAACCATTGTGTATGCCTGCAAGAAAAAGTCGATGGGTGTTTGTGTGTGTTATTTGTATATGTGTGTGTCAGGACCATGTTTGTGATTATGTTAAAGCAGTTCCAAGTGTTGACGGCTGTGTTGGAGACCCAGTGTGAGTGCGGTGTTGTGAGTGTGATAGTGTGTGTGTGTCTGTGTGTGTTTCAGAACCCCCTGTGTATGCCTGTAAGAAAAATTCCATGGGTGTTTGTGTGTGTTTCTTGTGTATGTGTGTGTCGGGAAAACGTTTGTGAGTATGTTAGGGCAGTTCCAAGCGTTGATGGCTCTGCCGAGGCCCAGTGTGAGTGCTGTGTTGCGAGTGTGACAGTGTGTGTGTGTGTGTGTGTGTGTGTTTTCCGGTAACCATTGTGTATGCCTGTATGAAAAAGTCGATGGGTGTATTTGTGTGTTCTTGCGTATTGTGTTTCAGATCCACATTTGTGAGTGTGTGAGGGCAGTTCCAAGTGTTGATGGCTCTGCTGGAGACCCAGTGAGAGTGCTGTGTTGTGAGTGTGATAGTGTGTGTGTGTCTCTGTGTGTGTGTGTGTTTGGGGGAACCCCACAGTGTATGCTTCTAAGAAAAAGTCGATGGGTGTTTGTGTGTGTTTCTTGTGTATGTGTGTGTCGGGACCACGTATGTGAGTATGTTGTGGCAGTTCCAAGTGCCAGTGTGAATGCTGTGTTGTGAGTGTGGCAGTGTGTGTTTCTGTGTGTGTTTGTGTTGGCGGGAAAACATTGTGTATGCCTGTAAGAATAAGTCGATGGATGTGTGTGTGAGTTTCATGTGTATGTGTGTGTCGCGACCACATTTGTCAATATTTTAGGGCAGTTCCAAGTGTTGATGGTTCTGCTGGATACCCATTGTGAGTGCTGTGTTGTAAGTGTGACTGTGTGTGTGTGTGTTCGCGGGAAACCGTTGTGTATGCCTGTAAGAAAAAGTCGATGGGTGTTTGTGTGTGTTTCTTGTGTATGTGTGTGTCGGGAAAACGTTTGTGAGTATGTTAGGGCAGTTCCAAGTGTTGATGGCTCTGCCGAGGCCCAGGGTGCGTACTGTGCTGTTAGTGTGACAGTGTGTGTGTGTGTGTGTGTGTGTGTGTGTGTGTGTGTGTGTTTGGGGAAACCCCACTCTGTCTGCCTGTAACAAAATGTTGATGGGTGTTTGTGTGTGTTTCTTGTGTATGTGTGTGTCGGGACCACGTTTGTTTGTATGTTAGGGCAGATTCAAGTGCCAGTGTGAATGCTGTGTTGTGAGTGTGATAGTGTGTGTGTGTGTGTGTTTGCGGAAACCATTGCGCATGACTGTAAGTAAAAGTCAATGGGAGTTTGTGTGTGTTTCTTGTGTATGTGTGTGTCGGGACCACGTTTGTGAGTATGTTAGGGCAGTTCCAACTGTTGATGGCTATGCTGGGGACCCAGTGTGAGTGCTGTGTTGTGCGTGTGATAGTGTATGTGTGTGTGTGTGTGTGTGTTTTCCTGGATACCATTGTGTATGTCTGTAAGAAAAAGTCGTAGGGTGTTTGTGTGTGTTTCTTCTGCATGTGTGTTTCGGGACCACGTTTGTGAATATGTTAAGGTAATTCCAAGTGTTCATGGCTCTGCTGGAGATCCAATGTGAGTGCTCTGTCGTGTGACTTTTGTGTGTGTGTGTGTGTGTGTGTGTTTGCAGGAAACCATTGTGTATGCCTGCAAGAAAAAGTCGATGGGTGTTTGTGTGTGTTATTTGTATATGTGTGTGTCAGGACCATGTTTGTGATTATGTTAAAGCAGTTCCAAGTGTTGACGGCTGTGTTGGAGACCCAGTGTGAGTGCGGTGTTGTGAGTGTGATAGTGTGTGTGTGTCTGTGTGTGTTTCAGAACCCCCTGTGTACGCCTGTAAGAAAAAGTCGATGGGTGTTTGTGTGTGTTTCTTGTGTATGTGTGTGTCGGGAAAACGTTTGTGAGTATGTTAGGGCAGTTCCAAGTGTTGATGGCTCTGCCGAGGCCCAGTGTGAGTGCTGTGTTGCGAGTGTGACAGTGTGTGTGTGTGTGTGTGTGTGTGTTTTCCGGTAACCATTGTGTATGCCTGTATGAAAAAGTCGATGGGTGTATTTGTGTGTTCTTGCGTATTGTGTTTCAGATCCACATTTGTGAGTGTGTGAGGGCAGTTCCAAGTGTTGATGTCTCTGCCGAGGTACAGAGTGAGTGCTGTGTTGTGAGTGTGAGAGTGTGTGTGTGTGTGTGTGTGTGTTTTCGGGTAACCATTGTGTATGCCTGTATGAAAAAGTCGATGGGTGTATTTGTGTGTTCTTGCATATTGTGTTTCAGATCCACATTTGTGAGTGTGTGAGGGCAGTTCCAAGTGTTCATGAGTTTGCTGGATATCCAGTGTGAGTGTGTGTTGTGAGTGTGACAGTGTGTGTGCGTGTCTGTGTGTGTGTTTGCAGGAAACCAGTCTGTATGCCTATAAGAAAAATTCCATGGGTGTTTGTGTGTGTTTCTTCTGTATGTGTGTGTCGGGACCACATTTGTGAATATGTTAGGGCAGTTCCAAGTGTTGATGGCTCTGCTGGAGACCCAGTGAGAGTGCTGTGTTGTGAGTGTGACAGTGTGTGTGTGTCTGTGTGTGTGTGTGTGTTTGGGGGAACCCCACAGTGTATGCTTCTAAGAAAAAGTCGATGGGTGTTTGTGTGTGTTTCTTGTGTATGTGTGTGTCGGGACCACGTATGTGAGTATGTTGTGGCAGTTCCAAGTGCCAGTGTGAATGCTGTGTTGTGAGTGTGGCAGTGTGTGTTTCTGTGTGTGTTTGTGTTGGCGGGAAAACATTGTGTATGCCTGTAAGAATAAGTCGATGGATGTTTGTGTGAGTTTCATGTGTATGTGCGTGTCGCGACCACATTTGTCAATATTTTAGGGCAGTTCCAAGTGTTGATGCTTCTGCTGGATACCCATTGTGAGTGCTGTGTTGTAAGTGTGACTGTGTGTGTGTGTGTTCGCGGGAAACCGTTGTGTATGCCTGTAAGAAAAAGTCAATGGGTGTTTGTGTGTGTTTCTTGTGTATGTGTGTGTCGGGAAAACGTTTGTGAGTATGTTAGGGCAGTTCCAAGTGTTGATGGCTCTGCCGAGGCCCAGTGTGCGTACTGTGCTGTTAGTGTGACAGTGTGTGTGTGTGTGTGTGTGTGTGTGTTTGGGGAAACCCCACTCTGTCTGCCTGTAACAAAATGTTGATGGGTGTTTGTGTGTGTTTCTTGTGTATGTGTGTGTCGGGACCACGTTTGTTTGTATGTTAGGGCAGATTCAAGTGCCAGTGTGAATGCTGTGTTGTGAGTGTGATAGTGTGTGTGTGTGTGTTTGCGGAAACCATTGTGCATGACTGTAAGTAAAAGTCAATGGGAGTTTGTGTGTGTTTCTTGTGTATGTGTGTGTCGGGACCACGTTTGTGAGTATGTTAGGGAAGTTCCAACTGTTGATGGGTATGCCGGAGACCCAGTGTGAGTGCTGTGTTGTGCGTGTGATTGTGTATGTGTGTGTGTGTGTGTGTTTTGCTGGATACCATTGTGTATGTCTGTAAGAAAAAGTCGTAGGGTGTTTGTGTGTGTTTCTTCTGCATGTGTGTTTTGGGACCACGTTTGTGAATATGTTAAGGTAATTCCAAGTGTTCATGGCTCTGCTGGAGATCCAATGTGAGTGCTCTGTCGTGAGTGTGACTTTTGTGTGTGTGTGTGTGTGTGTGTTTGCAGGAAACCATTGTGTATGCCTGCAAGAAAAAGTCGATGGGTGTTTGTGTGTGTTATTTGTATATGTGTGTGTCAGGACCATGTTTGTGATTATGTTAAAGCAGTTCCAAGTGTTGACGGCTGTGTTGGAGACCCAGTGTGAGTGCGGTGTTGTGAGTGTGATAGTGTGTGTGTGTCTGTGTGTGTTTCAGAACCCCCTGTGTACGCCTGTAAGAAAAATTCCATGGGTGTTTGTGTGTGTTTCTTGTGTATGTGTGTGTCGGGAAAACGTTTGTGAGTATGTTAGGGCAGTTCCAAGTGTTGATGGCTCTGCCGAGGCCCAGTGTGAGTGCTGTGTTGCGAGTGTGACAGTGTGTGTGTGTGTGTGTGTGTGTGTTTTCCGGTAACCATTGTGTATGCCTGTATGAAAAAGTCGATGGGTGTATTTGTGTGTTCTTGCGTATTGTGTTTCAGATCCACATTTGTGAGTGTGTGAGGGCAGTTCCAAGTGTTGATGTCTCTGCCGAGGTACAGAGTGAGTGCTGTGTTGTGAGTGTGAGAGTGTGTGTGTGTGTGTGTGTGTGTGTTTTCGGGTAACCATTGTGTATGCCTGTATGAAAAAGTCGATGGGTGTATTTGTGTGTTCTTGCGTATTGTGTTTCAGATCCACATTTGTGAGTGTGTGAGGGCAGTTCCAAGTGTTCACGAGTTTGCTGGATATCCAGTGTGAGTGTGTGTTGTGAGTGTGACAGTGTGTGTGCGTGTCTGTGTGTGTGTTTGCAGGAAACCAGTCTGTATGCCTATAAGAAAAATTCCATGGGTGTTTGTGTGTGTTTCTTCTGTATGTGTGTGTCGGGACCACATTTGTGAATATGTTAGGGCAGTTCCAAGTGTTGATGGCTCTGCTGGAGACCCAGGGAGAGTGCTGTGTTGTGAGTGTGATAGTGTGTGTGTGTCTCTGTGTGTGTGTGTGTTTGGGGGAACCCCACAGTGTATGCTTCTAAGAAAAAGTCGATGGGTGTTTGTGTGTGTTTCTTGTGTATGTGTGTGTCGGGTCCACGTATGTGAGTATGTTGTGGCAGTTCCAAGTGCCAGTGTGAATGCTGTGTTGTGAGTGTGGCAGTGTGTGTTTCTGTGTGTGTTTGTGTTGGCGGGAAAACATTGTGTATGCCTGTAAGAATAAGTCGATGGATGTGTGTGTGAGTTTCATGTGTATGTGTGTGTCGCGACCACATTTGTCAATATTTTAGGGCAGTTCCAAGTGTTGATGGTTCTGCTGGATACCCATTGTGAGTGCTGTGTTGTAAGTGTGACTGTGTGTGTGTGTGTTCGCGGGAAACCGTTGTGTATGCCTGTAAGAAAAAGTCGATGGGTGTTTGTGTGTGTTTCTTGTGTATGTGTGTGTCGGGAAAACGTTTGTGAGTATGTTAGGGCAGTTCCAAGTGTTGATGGCTCTGCCGAGGCCCAGTGTGCGTACTGTGCTGTTAGTGTGACAGTGTGTGTGTGTATGTGTGTGTGTGTGTGTTTGGGGAAACCCCACTCTGTCTGCCTGTAACAAAATGTTGATGGGTGTTTGTGTGTGTTTCTTGTGTATGTGTGTGTCGGGACCACGTTTGTTTGTATGTTAGGGCAGATTCAAGTGCCAGTGTGAATGCTGTGTTGTGAGTGTGATAGTGTGTGTGTGTGTGTGTTTGCGGAAACCATTGAGCATGACTGTAAGTAAAAGTCAATGGGAGTTTGTGTGTGTTTCTTGTGTATGTGTGTGTCGGGACCACGTTTGTGAGTATGGTAGGGCAGTTCCAACTGTTGATGGCTATGCCGGGGACCCAGTGTGAGTGCTGTGTTGTGCGTGTGATTGTGTATGTGTGTGTGTGTGTGTGTTTTGCTGGATACCATTGTGTATGTCTGTAAGAAAAAGTCGTAGGGTGTTTGTGTGTGTTTCTTCTGCATGTGTGTTTTGGGACCACGTTTGTGAATATGTTAAGGTAATTCCAAGTGTTCATGGCTCTGCTGGAGATCCAATGTGAGTGCTCTGTCGTGAGTGTGACTTTTGTGTGTGTGTGTGTGTGTGTTTGCAGGAAACCATTGTGTATGCCTGCAAGAAAAAGTCGATGGGTGTTTGTGTGTGTTATTTGTATATGTGTGTGTCAGGACCATGTTTGTGATTATGTTAAAGCAGTTCCAAGTGTTGACGGCTGTGTTGGAGACCCAGTGTGAGTGCGGTGTTGTGAGTGTGATAGTGTGTGTGTGTCTGTGTGTGTTTCAGAACCCCCTGTGTATGCCTGTAAGAAAAATTCCATGGGTGTTTGTGTGTGTTTCTTGTGTATGTGTGTGTCGGGAAAACGTTTGTGAGTATGTTAGGGCAGTTCCAAGCGTTGATGGCTCTGCCGAGGCCCAGTGTGAGTGCTGTGTTGCGAGTGTGACAGTGTGTGTGTGTGTGTGTGTGTGTGTTTTCCGGTAACCATTGTGTATGCCTGTATGAAAAAGTCGATGGGTGTATTTGTGTGTTCTTGCGTATTGTGTTTCAGATCCACATTTGTGAGTGTGTGAGGGCAGTTCCAAGTGTTGATGGCTCTGCTGGAGACCCAGTGAGAGTGCTGTGTTGTGAGTGTGATAGTGTGTGTGTGTCTCTGTGTGTGTGTGTGTTTGGGGGAACCCCACAGTGTATGCTTCTAAGAAAAAGTCGATGGGTGTTTGTGTGTGTTTCTTGTGTATGTGTGTGTCGGGACCACGTATGTGAGTATGTTGTGGCAGTTCCAAGTGCCAGTGTGAATGCTGTGTTGTGAGTGTGGCAGTGTGTGTTTCTGTGTGTGTTTGTGTTGGCGGGAAAACATTGTGTATGCCTGTAAGAATAAGTCGATGGATGTGTGTGTGAGTTTCATGTGTATGTGTGTGTCGCGACCACATTTGTCAATATTTTAGGGCAGTTCCAAGTGTTGATGGTTCTGCTGGATACCCATTGTGAGTGCTGTGTTGTAAGTGTGACTGTGTGTGTGTGTGTTCGCGGGAAACCGTTGTGTATGCCTGTAAGAAAAAGTCGATGGGTGTTTGTGTGTGTTTCTTGTGTATGTGTGTGTCGGGAAAACGTTTGTGAGTATGTTAGGGCAGTTCCAAGTGTTGATGGCTCTGCCGAGGCCCAGGGTGCGTACTGTGCTGTTAGTGTGACTGTGTGTGTGTGTGTGTGTGTGTGTGTGTGTGTTTGGGGAAACCCCACTCTGTCTGCCTGTAACAAAATGTTGATGGGTGTTTGTGTGTGTTTCTTGTGTATGTGTGTGTCGGGACCACGTTTGTTTGTATGTTAGGGCAGATTCAAGTGCCAGTGTGAATGCTGTGTTGTGAGTGTGATAGTGTGTGTGTGTGTGTGTTTGCGGAAACCATTGTGCATGACTGTAAGTAAAAGTCAATGGGAGTTTGTGTGTGTTTCTTGTGTATGTGTGTGTCGGGACCACGTTTGTGAGTATGTTAGGGCAGTTCCAACTGTTGATGGCTATGCTGGGGACCCAGTGTGAGTGCTGTGTTGTGCGTGTGATAGTGTATGTGTGTGTGTGTGTGTGTGTTTTCCTGGATACCATTGTGTATGTCTGTAAGAAAAAGTCGTAGGGTGTTTGTGTGTGTTTCTTCTGCATGTGTGTTTCGGGACCACGTTTGTGAATATGTTAAGGTAATTCCAAGTGTTCATGGCTCTGCTGGAGATCCAATGTGAGTGCTCTGTCGTGTGACTTTTGTGTGTGTGTGTGTGTGTGTGTGTGTTTGCAGGAAACCATTGTGTATGCCTGCAAGAAAAAGTCGATGGGTGTTTGTGTGTGTTATTTGTATATGTGTGTGTCAGGACCATGTTTGTGATTATGTTAAAGCAGTTCCAAGTGTTGACGGCTGTGTTGGAGACCCAGTGTGAGTGCGGTGTTGTGAGTGTGATAGTGTGTGTGTGTCTGTGTGTGTTTCAGAACCCCCTGTGTACGCCTGTAAGAAAAATTCCATGGGTGTTTGTGTGTGTTTCTTGTGTATGTGTGTGTCGGGAAAACGTTTGTGAGTATGTTAGGGCAGTTCCAAGTGTTGATGGCTCTGCCGAGGCCCAGTGTGAGTGCTGTGTTGCGAGTGTGACAGTGTGTGTGTGTGTGTGTGTTTTCCGGTAACCATTGTGTATGCCTGTATGAAAAAGTCGATGGGTGTATTTGTGTGTTCTTGCGTATTGTGTTTCAGATCCACATTTGTGAGTGTGTGAGGGCAGTTCCAAGTGTTGATGTCTCTGCCGAGGTACAGAGTGAGTGCTGTGTTGTGAGTGTGAGAGTGTGTGTGTGTGTGTGTGTGTGTGTTTTCGGGTAACCATTGTGTATGCCTGTATGAAAAAGTCGATGGGTGTATTTGTGTGTTCTTGCATATTGTGTTTCAGATCCACATTTGTGAGTGTGTGAGGGCAGTTCCAAGTGTTCATGAGTTTGCTGGATATCCAGTGTGAGTGTGTGTTGTGAGTGTGACAGTGTGTGTGCGTGTCTGTGTGTGTGTTTGCAGGAAACCAGTCTGTATGCCTATAAGAAAAATTCCATGGGTGTTTGTGTGTGTTTCTTCTGTATGTGTGTGTCGGGACCACATTTGTGAATATGTTAGGGCAGTTCCAAGTGTTGATGGCTCTGCTGGAGACCCAGTGAGAGTGCTGTGTTGTGAGTGTGACAGTGTGTGTGTGTCTGTGTGTGTGTGTGTGTTTGGGGGAACCCCACAGTGTATGCTTCTAAGAAAAAGTCGATGGGTGTTTGTGTGTGTTTCTTGTGTATGTGTGTGTCGGGACCACGTATGTGAGTATGTTGTGGCAGTTCCAAGTGCCAGTGTGAATGCTGTGTTGTGAGTGTGGCAGTGTGTGTTTCTGTGTGTGTTTGTGTTGGCGGGAAAACATTGTGTATGCCTGTAAGAATAAGTCGATGGATGTTTGTGTGAGTTTCATGTGTATGTGCGTGTCGCGACCACATTTGTCAATATTTTAGGGCAGTTCCAAGTGTTGATGCTTCTGCTGGATACCCATTGTGAGTGCTGTGTTGTAAGTGTGACTGTGTGTGTGTGTGTTCGCGGGAAACCGTTGTGTATGCCTGTAAGAAAAAGTCAATGGGTGTTTGTGTGTGTTTCTTGTGTATGTGTGTGTCGGGAAAACGTTTGTGAGTATGTTAGGGCAGTTCCAAGTGTTGATGGCTCTGCCGAGGCCCAGTGTGCGTACTGTGCTGTTAGTGTGACAGTGTGTGTGTGTGTGTGTGTGTGTGTGTTTGGGGAAACCCCACTCTGTCTGCCTGTAACAAAATGTTGATGGGTGTTTGTGTGTGTTTCTTGTGTATGTGTGTGTCGGGACCACGTTTGTTTGTATGTTAGGGCAGATTCAAGTGCCAGTGTGAATGCTGTGTTGTGAGTGTGATAGTGTGTGTGTGTGTGTTTGCGGAAACCATTGTGCATGACTGTAAGTAAAAGTCAATGGGAGTTTGTGTGTGTTTCTTGTGTATGTGTGTGTCGGGACCACGTTTGTGAGTATGTTAGGGAAGTTCCAACTGTTGATGGCTATGCCGGGGACCCAGTGTGAGTGCTGTGTTGTGCGTGTGATTGTGTATGTGTGTGTGTGTGTGTGTTTTGCTGGATACCATTGTGTATGTCTGTAAGAAAAAGTCGTAGGGTGTTTGTGTGTGTTTCTTCTGCATGTGTGTTTTGGGACCACGTTTGTGAATATGTTAAGGTAATTCCAAGTGTTCATGGCTCTGCTGGAGATCCAATGTGAGTGCTCTGTCGTGAGTGTGACTTTTGTGTGTGTGTGTGTGTGTGTGTTTGCAGGAAACCATTGTGTATGCCTGCAAGAAAAAGTCGATGGGTGTTTGTGTGTGTTATTTGTATATGTGTGTGTCAGGACCATGTTTGTGATTATGTTAAAGCAGTTCCAAGTGTTGACGGCTGTGTTGGAGACCCAGTGTGAGTGCGGTGTTGTGAGTGTGATAGTGTGTGTGTGTCTGTGTGTGTTTCAGAACCCCCTGTGTACGCCTGTAAGAAAAATTCCATGGGTGTTTGTGTGTGTTTCTTGTGTATGTGTGTGTCGGGAAAACGTTTGTGAGTATGTTAGGGCAGTTCCAAGTGTTGATGGCTCTGCCGAGGCCCAGTGTGAGTGCTGTGTTGCGAGTGTGACAGTGTGTGTGTGTGTGTGTGTGTGTGTTTTCCGGTAACCATTGTGTATGCCTGTATGAAAAAGTCGATGGGTGTATTTGTGTGTTCTTGCGTATTGTGTTTCAGATCCACATTTGTGAGTGTGTGAGGGCAGTTCCAAGTGTTGATGTCTCTGCCGAGGTACAGAGTGAGTGCTGTGTTGTGAGTGTGAGAGTGTGTGTGTGTGTGTGTGTGTGTGTTTTCGGGTAACCATTGTGTATGCCTGTATGAAAAAGTCGATGGGTGTATTTGTGTGTTCTTGCGTATTGTGTTTCAGATCCACATTTGTGAGTGTGTGAGGGCAGTTCCAAGTGTTCACGAGTTTGCTGGATATCCAGTGTGAGTGTGTGTTGTGAGTGTGACAGTGTGTGTGCGTGTCTGTGTGTGTGTTTGCAGGAAACCAGTCTGTATGCCTATAAGAAAAATTCCATGGGTGTTTGTGTGTGTTTCTTCTGTATGTGTGTGTCGGGACCACATTTGTGAATATGTTAGGGCAGTTCCAAGTGTTGATGGCTCTGCTGGAGACCCAGGGAGAGTGCTGTGTTGTGAGTGTGATAGTGTGTGTGTGTCTCTGTGTGTGTGTGTGTTTGGGGGAACCCCACAGTGTATGCTTCTAAGAAAAAGTCGATGGGTGTTTGTGTGTGTTTCTTGTGTATGTGTGTGTCGGGTCCACGTATGTGAGTATGTTGTGGCAGTTCCAAGTGCCAGTGTGAATGCTGTGTTGTGAGTGTGGCAGTGTGTGTTTCTGTGTGTGTTTGTGTTGGCGGGAAAACATTGTGTATGCCTGTAAGAATAAGTCGATGGATGTGTGTGTGAGTTTCATGTGTATGTGTGTGTCGCGACCACATTTGTCAATATTTTAGGGCAGTTCCAAGTGTTGATGGTTCTGCTGGATACCCATTGTGAGTGCTGTGTTGTAAGTGTGACTGTGTGTGTGTGTGTTCGCGGGAAACCGTTGTGTATGCCTGTAAGAAAAAGTCGATGGGTGTTTGTGTGTGTTTCTTGTGTATGTGTGTGTCGGGAAAACGTTTGTGAGTATGTTAGGGCAGTTCCAAGTGTTGAAGGCTCTGCCGAGGCCCAGTGTGCGTACTGTGCTGTTAGTGTGACAGTGTGTGTGTGTATGTGTGTGTGTGTGTGTTTGGGGAAACCCCACTCTGTCTGCCTGTAACAAAATGTTGATGGGTGTTTGTGTGTGTTTCTTGTGTATGTGTGTGTCGGGACCACGTTTGTTTGTATGTTAGGGCAGATTCAAGTGCCAGTGTGAATGCTGTGTTGTGAGTGTGATAGTGTGTGTGTGTGTGTGTTTGCGGAAACCATTGAGCATGACTGTAAGTAAAAGTCAATGGGAGTTTGTGTGTGTTTCTTGTGTATGTGTGTGTCGGGACCACGTTTGTGAGTATGGTAGGGCAGTTCCAACTGTTGATGGCTATGCCGGGGACCCAGTGTGAGTGCTGTGTTGTGCGTGTGATTGTGTATGTGTGTGTGTGTGTGTGTTTTGCTGGATACCATTGTGTATGTCTGTAAGAAAAAGTCGTAGGGTGTTTGTGTGTGTTTCTTCTGCATGTGTGTTTTGGGACCACGTTTGTGAATATGTTAAGGTAATTCCAAGTGTTCATGGCTCTGCTGGAGATCCAATGTGAGTGCTCTGTCGTGAGTGTGACTTTTGTGTGTGTGTGTGTGTGTGTTTGCAGGAAACCATTGTGTATGCCTGCAAGAAAAAGTCGATGGGTGTTTGTGTGTGTTATTTGTATATGTGTGTGTCAGGACCATGTTTGTGATTATGTTAAAGCAGTTCCAAGTGTTGACGGCTGTGTTGGAGACCCAGTGTGAGTGCGGTGTTGTGAGTGTGATAGTGTGTGTGTGTCTGTGTGTGTTTCAGAACCCCCTGTGTATGCCTGTAAGAAAAATTCCATGGGTGTTTGTGTGTGTTTCTTGTGTATGTGTGTGTCGGGAAAACGTTTGTGAGTATGTTAGGGCAGTTCCAAGCGTTGATGGCTCTGCCGAGGCCCAGTGTGAGTGCTGTGTTGCGAGTGTGACAGTGTGTGTGTGTGTGTGTGTGTGTGTTTTCCGGTAACCATTGTGTATGCCTGTATGAAAAAGTCGATGGGTGTATTTGTGTGTTCTTGCGTATTGTGTTTCAGATCCACATTTGTGAGTGTGTGAGGGCAGTTCCAAGTGTTGATGGCTCTGCTGGAGACCCAGTGAGAGTGCTGTGTTGTGAGTGTGATAGTGTGTGTGTGTCTCTGTGTGTGTGTGTGTTTGGGGGAACCCCACAGTGTATGCTTCTAAGAAAAAGTCGATGGGTGTTTGTGTGTGTTTCTTGTGTATGTGTGTGTCGGGACCACGTATGTGAGTATGTTGTGGCAGTTCCAAGTGCCAGTGTGAATGCTGTGTTGTGAGTGTGGCAGTGTGTGTTTCTGTGTGTGTTTGTGTTGGCGGGAAAACATTGTGTATGCCTGTAAGAATAAGTCGATGGATGTGTGTGTGAGTTTCATGTGTATGTGTGTGTCGCGACCACATTTGTCAATATTTTAGGGCAGTTCCAAGTGTTGATGGTTCTGCTGGATACCCATTGTGAGTGCTGTGTTGTAAGTGTGACTGTGTGTGTGTGTGTTCGCGGGAAACCGTTGTGTATGCCTGTAAGAAAAAGTCGATGGGTGTTTGTGTGTGTTTCTTGTGTATGTGTGTGTCGGGAAAACGTTTGTGAGTATGTTAGGGCAGTTCCAAGTGTTGATGGCTCTGCCGAGGCCCAGGGTGCGTACTGTGCTGTTAGTGTGACAGTGTGTGTGTGTGTGTGTGTGTGTGTGTGTGTGTGTTTGGGGAAACCCCACTCTGTCTGCCTGTAACAAAATGTTGATGGGTGTTTGTGTGTGTTTCTTGTGTATGTGTGTGTCGGGACCACGTTTGTTTGTATGTTAGGGCAGATTCAAGTGCCAGTGTGAATGCTGTGTTGTGAGTGTGATAGTGTGTGTGTGTGTGTGTTTGCGGAAACCATTGTGCATGACTGTAAGTAAAAGTCAATGGGAGTTTGTGTGTGTTTCTTGTGTATGTGTGTGTCGGGACCACGTTTGTGACTATGTTAGGGCAGTTCCAACTGTTGATGGCTATGCTGGGGACCCAGTGTGAGTGCTGTGTTGTGCGTGTGATAGTGTATGTGTGTGTGTGTGTGTGTGTTTTCCTGGATACCATTGTGTATGTCTGTAAGAAAAAGTCGTAGGGTGTTTGTGTGTGTTTCTTCTGCATGTGTGTTTCGGGACCACGTTTGTGAATATGTTAAGGTAATTCCAAGTGTTCATGGCTCTGCTGGAGATCCAATGTGAGTGCTCTGTCGTGTGACTTTTGTGTGTGTGTGTGTGTGTGTGTGTTTGCAGGAAACCATTGTGTATGCCTGCAAGAAAAAGTCGATGGGTGTTTGTGTGTGTTATTTGTATATGTGTGTGTCAGGACCATGTTTGTGATTATGTTAAAGCAGTTCCAAGTGTTGACGGCTGTGTTGGAGACCCAGTGTGAGTGCGGTGTTGTGAGTGTGATAGTGTGTGTGTGTCTGTGTGTGTTTCAGAACCCCCTGTGTACGCCTGTAAGAAAAATTCCATGGGTGTTTGTGTGTGTTTCTTGTGTATGTGTGTGTCGGGAAAACGTTTGTGAGTATGTTAGGGCAGTTCCAAGTGTTGATGGCTCTGCCGAGGCCCAGTGTGAGTGCTGTGTTGCGAGTGTGACAGTGTGTGTGTGTGTGTGTGTGTGTGTTTTCCGGTAACCATTGTGTATGCCTGTATGAAAAAGTCGATGGGTGTATTTGTGTGTTCTTGCGTATTGTGTTTCAGATCCACATTTGTGAGTGTGTGAGGGCAGTTCCAAGTGTTGATGTCTCTGCCGAGGTACAGAGTGAGTGCTGTGTTGTGAGTGTGAGAGTGTGTGTGTGTGTGTGTGTGTGTTTTCGGGTAACCATTGTGTATGCCTGTATGAAAAAGTCGATGGGTGTATTTGTGTGTTCTTGCATATTGTGTTTCAGATCCACATTTGTGAGTGTGTGAGGGCAGTTCCAAGTGTTCATGAGTTTGCTGGATATCCAGTGTGAGTGTGTGTTGTGAGTGTGACAGTGTGTGTGCGTGTCTGTGTGTGTGTTTGCAGGAAACCAGTCTGTATGCCTATAAGAAAAATTCCATGGGTGTTTGTGTGTGTTTCTTCTGTATGTGTGTGTCGGGACCACATTTGTGTATATGTTAGGGCAGTTCCAAGTGTTGATGGCTCTGCTGGAGACCCAGTGAGAGTGCTGTGTTGTGAGTGTGACAGTGTGTGTGTGTCTCTGTGTGTGTGTGTGTTTGGGGGAACCCCACAGTGTATGCTTCTAAGAAAAAGTCGATGGGTGTTTGTGTGTGTTTCTTGTGTATGTGTGTGTCGGGACCACGTATGTGAGTATGTTGTGGCAGTTCCAAGTGCCAGTGTGAATGCTGTGTTGTGAGTGTGGCAGTGTGTGTTTCTGTGTGTGTTTGTGTTGGCGGGAAAACATTGTGTATGCCTGTAAGAATAAGTCGATGGATGTTTGTGTGAGTTTCATGTGTATGTGCGTGTCGCGACCACATTTGTCAATATTTTAGGGCAGTTCCAAGTGTTGATGCTTCTGCTGGATACCCATTGTGAGTGCTGTGTTGTAAGTGTGACTGTGTGTGTGTGTGTTCGCGGGAAACCGTTGTGTATGCCTGTAAGAAAAAGTCAATGGGTGTTTGTGTGTGTTTCTTGTGTATGTGTGTGTCGGGAAAACGTTTGTGAGTATGTTAGGGCAGTTCCAAGTGTTGATGGCTCTGCCGAGGCCCAGTGTGCGTACTGTGCTGTTAGTGTGACAGTGTGTGTGTGTGTGTGTGTGTGTGTGTGTTTGTGGAAACCCCACTCTGTCTGCCTGTAACAAAAAGTTGATGGGTGTTTGTGTGTGTTTCTTGTGTATGTGTGTGTCGGGACCACGTTTGTTTGTATGTTCGGGCAGATTCAAGTGCCAGTGTGAATGCTGTTTTGTGAGTGTGATAGTGTGTGTGTGTGTGTTTGCGGAAAGCATTGTGCATGACTGTAAGTAAAAGTCAATGGGAGTTTGTGTGTGTTTCTTGTGTATGTGTGTATCGGGACCACGTTTGTGAGTATGTTAGGGCAGTTCCAACTGTTGATGGCTATGCCGGGGACCCAGTGTGAGTGCTGTGTTGTGCGTGTGATAGTGTATGTGTGTGTGTGTGTGTGTGTTTTGCTGGATACCATTGTGTATGTCTGTAACAAAAAGTCGTAGGGTGTTTTTGTGTGTTTCTTCTGCATGTGTGTTTCGGGACCACGTTTGTGAATATGTTAAGGTAATTCCAAGTGTTCATGGCTCTGCTGGAGATCCAATGTGAGTGCTCTGTCGTGAGTGTGACTTTTGTGTGTGTGTGTGTGTGTGTGTGTGTTTGCAGGAAACCATTGTGTATGCCTGCAAGAAAAAGTCGATGGGTGTTTGTGTGTGTTATTTGTATATGTGTGTGTCAGGACCATGTTTGTGATTATGTTAAAGCAGTTCCAAGTGTTGACGGCTGTGTTGGAGACCCAGTGTGAGTGCGGTGTTGTGAGTGTGATAGTGTGTGTGTGTCTGTGTGTGTTTCAGAACCCCCTGTGTACGCCTGTAAGAAAAATTCCATGGGTGTTTGTGTGTGTTTCTTGTGTATGTGTGTGTCGGGAAAACGTTTGTGAGTATGTTAGGGCAGTTCCAAGTGTTGATGGCTCTGCCGAGGCCCAGTGTGAGTGCTGTGTTGCGAGTGTGACAGTGTGTGTGTGTGTGTGTGTGTTTTCCGGTAACCATTGTGTATGCCTGTATGAAAAAGTCGATGGGTGTATTTGTGTGTTCTTGCGTATTGTGTTTCAGATCCACATTTGTGAGTGTGTGAGGGCAGTTCCAAGTGTTGATGTCTCTGCCGAGGTACAGAGTGAGTGCTGTGTTGTGAGTGTGAGAGTGTGTGTGTGTGTGTGTGTGTTTTCGGGTAACCATTGTGTATGCCTGTATGAAAAAGTCGATGGGTGTATTTGTGTGTTCTTGCGTATTGTGTTTCAGATCCACATTTGTGAGTGTGTGAGGGCAGTTCCAAGTGTTCATGAGTTTGCTGGATATCCAGTGTGAGTGTGTGTTGTGAGTGTGACAGTGTGTGTGCGTGTCTGTGTGTGTGTTTGCAGGAAACCAGTCTGTATGCCTATAAGAAAAATTCCATGGGTGTTTGTGTGTGTTTCTTCTGTATGTGTGTGTCGGGACCACATTTGTGAATATGTTAGGGCAGTTCCAAGTGTTGATGGCTCTGCTGGAGACCCAGGGAGAGTGCTGTGTTGTGAGTGTGATAGTGTGTGTGTGTCTCTGTGTGTGTGTGTGTTTGGGGGAACCCCACAGTGTATGCTTCTAAGAAAAAGTCGATGGGTGTTTGTGTGTGTTTCTTGTGTATGTGTGTGTCGGGACCACGTATGTGAGTATGTTGTGGCAGTTCCAAGTGCCAGTGTGAATGCTGTGTTGTGAGTGTGGCAGTGTGTGTTTCTGTGTGTGTTTGTGTTGGCGGGAAAACATTGTGTATGCCTGTAAGAATAAGTCGATGGATGTGTGTGTGAGTTTCATGTGTATGTGTGTGTCGCGACCACATTTGTCAATATTTTAGGGCAGTTCCAAGTGTTGATGGTTCTGCTGGATACCCATTGTGAGTGCTGTGTTGTAAGTGTGACTGTGTGTGTGTGTGTTCGCGGGAAACCGTTGTGTATGCCTGTAAGAAAAAGTCGATGGGTGTTTGTGTGTGTTTCTTGTGTATGTGTGTGTCGGGAAAACGTTTGTGAGTATGTTAGGGCAGTTCCAAGTGTTGATGGCTCTGCCGAGGCCCAGTGTGCGTACTGTGCTGTTAGTGTGACAGTGTGTGTGTGTATGTGTGTGTGTGTGTGTTTGGGGAAACCCCACTCTGTCTGCCTCTAACAAAATGTTGATGGGTGTTTGTGTGTGTTTCTTGTGTATGTGTGTGTCGGGACCACGTTTGTTTGTATGTTCGGGCAGATTCAAGTGCCAGTGTGAATGCTGTGTTGTGAGTGTGATAGTGTGTGTGTGTGTGTGTTTGCGGAAACCATTGAGCATGACTGTAAGTAAAAGTCAATGGGAGTTTGTGTGTGTTTCTTGTGTATGTGTGTGTCGGGACCACGTTTGTGAGTATGTTAGGGCAGTTCCAACTGTTGATGGCTATGCCGGGGACCCAGTGTGAGTGCTGTGTTGTGCGTGTGATTGTGTATGTGTGTGTGTGTGTGTGTTTTGCTGGATACCATTGTGTATGTCTGTAAGAAAAAGTCGTAGGGTGTTTGTGTGTGTTTCTTCTGCATGTGTGTTTTGGGACCACGTTTGTGAATATGTTAAGGTAATTCCAAGTGTTCATGGCTCTGCTGGAGATCCAATGTGAGTGCTCTGTCGTGAGTGTGACTTTTGTGTGTGTGTGTGTGTGTGTTTGCAGGAAACCATTGTGTATGCCTGCAAGAAAAAGTCGATGGGTGTTTGTGTGTGTTATTTGTATATGTGTGTGTCAGGACCATGTTTGTGATTATGTTAAAGCAGTTCCAAGTGTTGACGGCTGTGTTGGAGACCCAGTGTGAGTGCGGTGTTGTGAGTGTGGTAGTGTGTGTGTGTCTGTGTGTGTTTCAGAACCCCCTGTGTATGCCTGTAAGAAAAATTCCATGGGTGTTTGTGTGTGTTTCTTGTGTATGTGTGTGTCGGGAAAACGTTTGTGAGTATGTTAGGGCAGTTCCAAGCGTTGATGGCTCTGCCGAGGCCCAGTGTGAGTGCTGTGTTGCGAGTGTGACAGTGTGTGTGTGTGTGTGTGTGTGTGTTTTCCGGTAACCATTGTGTATGCCTGTATGAAAAAGTCGATGGGTGTATTTGTGTGTTCTTGCGTATTGTGTTTCAGATCCACATTTGTGAGTGTGTGAGGGCAGTTCCAAGTGTTGATGGCTCTGCTGGAGACCCAGTGAGAGTGCTGTGTTGTGAGTGTGATAGTGTGTGTGTGTCTCTGTGTGTGTGTGTGTTTGGGGGAACCCCACAGTGTATGCTTCTAAGAAAAAGTCGATGGGTGTTTGTGTGTGTTTCTTGTGTATGTGTGTGTCGGGACCACGTATGTGAGTATGTTGTGGCAGTTCCAAGTGCCAGTGTGAATGCTGTGTTGTGAGTGTGGCAGTGTGTGTTTCTGTGTGTGTTTGTGTTGGCGGGAAAACATTGTGTATGCCTGTAAGAATAAGTCGATGGATGTGTGTGTGAGTTTCATGTGTATGTGTGTGTCGCGACCACATTTGTCAATATTTTAGGGCAGTTCCAAGTGTTGATGGTTCTGCTGGATACCCATTGTGAGTGCTGTGTTGTAAGTGTGACTGTGTGTGTGTGTGTTCGCGGGAAACCGTTGTGTATGCCTGTAAGAAAAAGTCGATGGGTGTTTGTGTGTGTTTCTTGTGTATGTGTGTGTCGGGAAAACGTTTGTGAGTATGTTAGGGCAGTTCCAAGTGTTGATGGCTCTGCCGAGGCCCAGGGTGCGTACTGTGCTGTTAGTGTGACAGTGTGTGTGTGTGTGTGTGTGTGTGTGTGTGTGTGTTTGGGGAAACCCCACTCTGTCTGCCTGTAACAAAATGTTGATGGGTGTTTGTGTGTGTTTCTTGTGTATGTGTGTGTCGGGACCACGTTTGTTTGTATGTTAGGGCAGATTCAAGTGCCAGTGTGAATGCTGTGTTGTGAGTGTGATAGTGTGTGTGTGTGTGTGTTTGCGGAAACCATTGTGCATGACTGTAAGTAAAAGTCAATGGGAGTTTGTGTGTGTTTCTTCTGTATGTGTGTGTCGGGACCACGTTTGTGAGTATGTTAGGGCAGTTCCAACTGTTGATGGCTATGCTGGGGACCCAGTGTGAGTGCTGTGTTGTGCGTGTGATAGTGTATGTGTGTGTGTGTGTGTGTGTGTTTTCCTGGATACCATTGTGTATGTCTGTAAGAAAAAGTCGTAGGGTGTTTGTGTGTGTTTCTTCTGCATGTGTGTTTCGGGACCACGTTTGTGAATATGTTAAGGTAATTCCAAGTGTTCATGGCTCTGCTGGAGATCCAATGTGAGTGCTCTGTCGTGTGACTTTTGTGTGTGTGTGTGTGTGTGTGTGTTTGCAGGAAACCATTGTGTATGCCTGCAAGAAAAAGTCGATGGGTGTTTGTGTGTGTTATTTGTATATGTGTGTGTCAGGACCATGTTTGTGATTATGTTAAAGCAGTTCCAAGTGTTGACGGCTGTGTTGGAGACCCAGTGTGAGTGCGGTGTTGTGAGTGTGATAGTGTGTGTGTGTCTGTGTGTGTTTCAGAACCCCCTGTGTACGCCTGTAAGAAAAATTCCATGGGTGTTTGTGTGTGTTTCTTGTGTATGTGTGTGTCGGGAAAACGTTTGTGAGTATGTTAGGGCAGTTCCAAGTGTTGATGGCTCTGCCGAGGCCCAGTGTGAGTGCTGTGTTGCGAGTGTGACAGTGTGTGTGTGTGTGTGTGTGTGTTTTCCGGTAACCATTGTGTATGCCTGTATGAAAAAGTCGATGGGTGTATTTGTGTGTTCTTGCGTATTGTGTTTCAGATCCACATTTGTGAGTGTGTGAGGGCAGTTCCAAGTGTTGATGTCTCTGCCGAGGTACAGAGTGAGTGCTGTGTTGTGAGTGTGAGAGTGTGTGTGTGTGTGTGTGTGTGTTTTCGGGTAACCATTGTGTATGCCTGTATGAAAAAGTCGATGGGTGTATTTGTGTGTTCTTGCATATTGTGTTTCAGATCCACATTTGTGAGTGTGTGAGGGCAGTTCCAAGTGTTCATGAGTTTGCTGGATATCCAGTGTGAGTGTGTGTTGTGAGTGTGACAGTGTGTGTGCGTGTCTGTGTGTGTGTTTGCAGGAAACCAGTCTGTATGCCTATAAGAAAAATTCCATGGGTGTTTGTGTGTGTTTCTTCTGTATGTGTGTGTCGGGACCACATTTGTGAATATGTTAGGGCAGTTCCAAGTGTTGATGGCTCTGCTGGAGACCCAGTGAGAGTGCTGTGTTGTGAGTGTGACAGTGTGTGTGTGTCTGTGTGTGTGTGTGTGTTTGGGGGAACCCCACAGTGTATGCTTCTAAGAAAAAGTCGATGGGTGTTTGTGTGTGTTTCTTGTGTATGTGTGTGTCGGGACCACGTATGTGAGTATGTTGTGGCAGTTCCAAGTGCCAGTGTGAATGCTGTGTTGTGAGTGTGGCAGTGTGTGTTTCTGTGTGTGTTTGTGTTGGCGGGAAAACATTGTGTATGCCTGTAAGAATAAGTCGATGGATGTTTGTGTGAGTTTCATGTGTATGTGCGTGTCGCGACCACATTTGTCAATATTTTAGGGCAGTTCCAAGTGTTGATGCTTCTGCTGGATACCCATTGTGAGTGCTGTGTTGTAAGTGTGACTGTGTGTGTGTGTGTTCGCGGGAAACCGTTGTGTATGCCTGTAAGAAAAAGTCAATGGGTGTTTGTGTGTGTTTCTTGTGTATGTGTGTGTCGGGAAAACGTTTGTGAGTATGTTAGGGCAGTTCCAAGTGTTGATGGCTCTGCCGAGGCCCAGTGTGCGTACTGTGCTGTTAGTGTGACAGTGTGTGTGTGTGTGTGTGTGTGTGTGTTTGGGGAAACCCCACTCTGTCTGCCTGTAACAAAATGTTGATGGGTGTTTGTGTGTGTTTCTTGTGTATGTGTGTGTCGGGACCACGTTTGTTTGTATGTTAGGGCAGATTCAAGTGCCAGTGTGAATGCTGTGTTGTGAGTGTGATAGTGTGTGTGTGTGTGTTTGCGGAAACCATTGTGCATGACTGTAAGTAAAAGTCAATGGGAGTTTGTGTGTGTTTCTTGTGTATGTGTGTGTCGGGACCACGTTTGTGAGTATGTTAGGGCAGTTCCAACTGGTGATGGCTATGCCGGGGACCCAGTGTGAGTGCTGTGTTGTGCGTGTGATAGTGTATGTGTGTGTGTGTGTGTGTGTGTTTAGCTGGATACCATTGTGTATGTCTGTAAGAAAAAGTCGTAGGGTGTTTTTGTGTGTTTCTTCTGCATGTGTGTTTCGGGACCACGTTTGTGAATATGTTAAGGTAATTCCAAGTGTTCATGGCTCTGCTGGAGATCCAATGTGAGTGCTCTGTCGTGAGTGTGACTTTTGTGTGTGTGTGTGTGTGTGTGTGTTTGCAGGAAACCATTGTGTATGCCTACAAGAAAAAGTCGATGGGTGTTTGTGTGTGTTATTTGTATATGTGTGTGTCAGGACCATGTTTGTGATTATGTTAAAGCAGTTCCAAGTGTTGACGGCTGTGTTGGAGACCCAGTGTGAGTGCGGTGTTGTGAGTGTGATAGTGTGTGTGTGTCTGTGTGTGTTTCAGAACCCCCTGTGTACGCCTGTAAGAAAAATTCCATGGGTGTTTGTGTGTGTTTCTTGTGTATGTGTGTGTCGGGAAAACGTTTGTGAGTATGTTAGGGCAGTTCCAAGTGTTGATGGCTCTGCCGAGGCCCAGTGTGAGTGCTGTGTTGCGAGTGTGACAGTGTGTGTGTGTTTGTGTGTGTGTGTGTTTTCGGGTAACCATTGTGTATGCCTGTATGAAAAAGTCGATGGGTGTATTTGTGTGTTCTTGCGTATTGTGTTTCAGATCCACATTTGTGAGTGTGTGAGGGCAGTTCCAAGTGTTCACGAGTTTGCTGGATATCCAGTGTGAGTGTGTGTTGTGAGTGTGACAGTGTGTGTGCGTGTCTGTGTGTGTGTTTGCAGGAAACCAGTCTGTATGCCTATAAGAAAAATTCCATGGGTGTTTGTGTGTGTTTCTTCTTATGTGTGTGTCGGGACCACATTTGTGAATATGTTAGGGCAGTACCAAGTGTTGATGGCTCTGCTGGAGACCCAGGGAGAGTGCTGTGTTGTGAGTGTGATAGTGTGTGTGTGTCTCTGTGTGTGTGTGTGTTTGGGGGAACCCCACAGTGTATGCTTCTAAGAAAAAGTCGATGGGTGTTTGTGTGTGTTTCTTGTGTATGTGTGTGTCGGGTCCACGTATGTGAGTATGTTGTGGCAGTTCCAAGTGCCAGTGTGAATGCTGTGTTGTGAGTGTGGCAGTGTGTGTTTCTGTGTGTGTTTGTGTTGGCGGGAAAACATTGTGTATGCCTGTAAGAATAAGTCGATGGATGTTTGTGTGAGTTTCATGTGTATGTGTGTGTCGCGACCACATTTGTCAATATTTTAGGGCAGTTCCAAGTGTTGATGGTTCTGCTGGATACCCATTGTGAGTGCTGTGTTGTAAGTGTGACTGTGTGTGTGTGTGTTCGCGGGAAACCGTTGTGTATGCCTGTAAGAAAAAGTCGATGGGTGTTTGTGTGTGTTTCTTGTGTATGTGTGTGTCGGGAAAACGTTTGTGAGTATGTTAGGGCAGTTCCAAGTGTTGATGGCTCTGCCGAGGCCCAGGGTGCGTACTGTGCTGTTAGTGTGACAGTGTGTGTGTGTGTGTGTGTGTGTGTGTGTGTTTGGGGAAACCCCACTCTGTCTGCCTGTAACAAAATGTTGATGGGTGTTTGTGTGTGTTTCTTGTGTATGTGTGTGTCGGGACCACGTTTGTTTGTATGTTAGGGCAGATTCAAGTGCCAGTGTGAATGCTGTGTTGTGAGTGTGATAGTGTGTGTGTGTGTGTGTTTGCGGAAACCATTGTGCGTGACTGTAAGTAAAAGTCAATGGGAGTTTGTGTGTGATTCTTGTGTATGTGTGTGTCGGGACCACGTTTGTGAGTATGTTAGGGCAGTTCCAACTGTTGATGGCTATGCCGGGGACCCAGTGTGAGTGCTGTGTTGTGCGTGTGATTGTGTATGTGTGTGTGTGTGTGTGTTTTGCTGGATACCATTGTGTATGTCTGTAAGAAAAAGTCGTAGGGTGTTTTTGTGTGTTTCTTCTGCATGTGTGTTTCGGGACCACGTTTGTGAATATGTTAAGGTAATTCCAAGTGTTCATGGCTCTGCTGGAGATCCAATGTGAGTGCTCTGTCGTGAGTGTGCCTTTTGTGTGTGTGTGTGTGTGTGTGTGTTTGCAGGAAACCATTGTGTATGCCTGCAAGAAAAAGTCGATGGGTGTTTGTGTGTGTTATTTGTATATGTGTGTGTCAGGACCATGTTTGTGATTATGTTAAAGCAGTTCCAAGTGTTGACGGCTGTGTTGGAGACCCAGTGTGAGTGCTGTGTTGTGAGTGTGATAGTGTGTGTGTGTCTGTGTGTGTTTCAGAACCCCCTGTGTACGCCTGTAAGAAAAATTCCATGGGTGTTTGTGTGTGTTTCTTGTGTATGTGTGTGTCGGGAAAACGTTTGTGAGTATGTTAGGGCAGTTCCAAGTGTTGATGGCTCTGCCGAGGCCCAGTGTGAGTGCTGTGTTGCGAGTGTGACAGTGTGTGTGTGTGTGTGTGTGTGTGTTTTCCGGTAACCATTGTGTATGCCTGTATGTAAAAGTCGATGGGTGTATTTGTGTGTTCTTGCGTAATGTGTTTCAGATCCACATTTGTGAGTGTGTGAGGGCAGTTCCAAG
Source organism: Ursus arctos (assembly GCF_023065955.2). Taxonomy (NCBI): domain Eukaryota; kingdom Metazoa; phylum Chordata; class Mammalia; order Carnivora; family Ursidae; genus Ursus; species Ursus arctos. The sequence continues at coordinate 4,806,770 of NC_079874.1, forward strand.
TGTTGATGTCTCTGCCGAGGTACAGAGTGAGTGCTGTGTTGTGAGTGTGAGAGTGTGTGTGTGTGTGTGTGTGTTTTCGGGTAACCATTGTGTATGCCTGTATGAAAAAGTCGATGGGTGTATTTGTGTGTTCTTGCGTATTGTGTTTCAGATCCACATTTGTGAGTGTGTGAGGGCTGTTCCAAGTGTTCATGAGTTTGCTGTATATCCAGTGTGAGTGTGTGTTGTGAGTGAGACAGTGTGTGTGCGTGTCTGTGTGTGTGTTTGCAGGAAACCAGTCTGTATGCCTATAAGAAAAATTCCATGGGTGTTTGTGTGTGTTTCTTCTGTATGTGTGTGTCGGGACCACATTTGTGAATATGTTAGGGCAGTTCCAAGTGTTGATGGCTCTGCTGGAGACCCAGTGAGAGTGCTGTGTTGTGAGTGTGATAGTGTGTGTGTGTCTCTGTGTGTGTGTGTGTTTGGGGGAACCCCACAGTGTATGCTTCTAAGAAAAAGTCGATGGGTGTTTGTGTGTGTTTCTTGTGTATGTGTGTGTCGGGACCACGTATGTGAGTATGTTGTGGCAGTTCCAAGTGCCAGTGTGAATGCTGTGTTGTGAGTGTGGCAGTGTGTGTTTCTGTGTGTGTTTGTGTTGGCGGGAAAACATTGTGTATGCCTGTAAGAATAAGTCGATGGATGTTTGTGTGAGTTTCATGTGTATGTGTGTGTCGCGACCACATTTGTCAATATTTTAGGGCAGTTCCAAGTGTTGATGGTTCTGCTGGATACCCATTGTGAGTGCTGTGTTGTAAGTGTGACTCTGTGTGTGTGTGTTCGCGGGAAACCGTTGTGTATGCCTGTAAGAAAAAGTCGATGGGTGTTTGTGTGTGTTTCTTGTGTATGTGTGTGTCGGGAAAACGTTTGTGAGTATGTTAGGGCAGTTCCAAGTGTTGATGGCTCTGCCGAGGCCCAGTGTGCGTACTGTGCTGTTAGTGTGACAGTGTGTGTGTGTGTGTGTGTGTGTGTTTGGGGAAACCCCACTCTGTCTGCCTGTAACAAAATGTTGATGGGTGTTTGTGTGTGTTTCTTGTGTATGTGTGTGTCGGGACCACGTTTGTTTGTATGTTAGGGCAGATTCAAGTGCCAGTGTGAATGCTGTGTTGTGAGTGTGATAGTGTGTGTGTGTGTGTTTGCGGAAACCATTGTGCATGACTGTAAGTAAAAGTCAATGGGAGTTTGTGTGTGTTTCTTGTGTATGTGTGTGTCGGGACCACGTTTGTGAGTATGTTAGGGCAGTTCCAACTGTTGATGGCTATGCCGGGGACCCAGTGTGAGTGCTGTGTTGTGCGTGTGATAGTGTATGTGTGTGTGTGTGTGTGTGTTTTGCTGGATACCATTGTGTATGTCTGTAAGAAAAAGTCGTAGGGTGTTTGTGTGTGTTTCTTCTGCATGTGTGTTTCGGGACGACGTTTGTGAATATGTTAAGGTAATTCCAAGTGTTCATGGCTCTGCTGGAGATCCAATGTGAGTGCTCTGTCGTGAGTGTGACTTTTGTGTGTGTGTGTGTGTGTGTGTTTGCAGGAAACCATTGTGTATGCCTGCAAGAAAAAGTCGATGGGTGTTTGTGTGTGTTATTTGTATATGTGTGTGTCAGGACCATGTTTGTGATTATGTTAAAGCAGTTCCAAGTGTTGACGGCTGTGTTGGAGACCCAGTGTGAGTGCGGTGTTGTGAGTGTGATAGTGTGTGTGTGTCTGTGTGTGTTTCAGAACCCCCTGTGTACGCCTGTAAGAAAAATTCCATGGGTGTTTGTGTGTGTTTCTTGTGTATGTGTGTGTCGGAAAAACGTTTGTGAGTATGTTAGGGCAGTTCCAAGTGTTGATGGCTCTGCCGAGGCCCAGTGTGAGTGCTGTGTTGCGAGTGTGACAGTGTGTGTGTGTGTGTGTGTGTTTTCGGGTAACCATTGTGTATGCCTGTATGAAAAAGTCGATGGGTGTATTTGTGTGTTCTTGCATATTGTGTTTCAGATCCACATTTGTGAGTGTGTTAGGGCAGTTCCAAGTGTTGATGTCTCTGCCGAGGTACAGAGTGAGTGCTGTGTTGTGAGTGTGAGAGTGTGTGTGTGTGTGTGTGTGTGTGTTTTCGGGTAACCATTGTGTATGCCTGTATGAAAAAGTCGATGGGTGTATTTGTGTGTTCTTGCATATTGTGTTTCAGATCCACATTTGTGAGTGTGTGAGGGCAGTTCCAAGTGTTCATGAGTTTGCTGTATATCCAGTGTGAGTGTGTGTTGTGAGTGTGACAGTGTGTGTGCGTGTCTGTGTGTGTGTTTGCAGGAAACCAGTCTGTATGCCTATAAGAATAATTCCATGGGTGTTTGTGTGTGTTTCTTCTGTATGTGTGTGTCGGGACCACATTTGTGAATATGTTAGGGCAGTTCCAAGTGTTGATGGCTCTGCTGGAGACCCAGTGAGAGTGCTGTGTTGTGAGTGTGATAGTGTGTGTGTGTCTCTGTGTGTGTGTGTGTGTTTGGGGGAACCCCACAGTGTATGCTTCTAAGAAAAAGTCGATGGGTGTTTGTGTGTGTTTCTTGTGTATGTGTGTGTCGGGACCACGTATGTGAGTATGTTGTGGCAGTTCCAAGTGCCAGTGTGAATGCTGTGTTGTGAGTGTGGCAGTGTGTGTTTCTGTGTGTGTTTGTGTTGGCGGGAAAACATTGTGTATGCCTGTAAGAATAAGTCGATGGATGTTTGTGTGAGTTTCATGTGTATGTGTGTGTCGCGACCACATTTGTCAATATTTTAGGGCAGTTCCAAGTGTTGATGGTTCTGCTGGATACCCATTGTGAGTGCTGTGTTGTAAGTGTGACTCTGTGTGTGTGTGTTCGCGGGAAACCGTTGTGTATGCCTGTAAGAAAAAGTCGATGGGTGTTTGTGTGTGTTTCTTGTGTATGTGTGTGTCGGGAAAACGTTTGTGAGTATGTTAGGGCAGTTCCAAGTGTTGATGGCTCTGCCGAGGCCCAGTGTGCGTACCGTGCTGTTAGTGTGACAGTGTGTGTGTGTGTGTGTGTGTGTGTGTGTTTGGGGAAACCCCACTCTGTCTGCCTGTAACAAAATGTTGATGGGTGTTTGTGTGTGTTTCTTGTGTATGTGTGTGTCGGGACCACGTTTGTTTGTATGTTAGGGCAGATTCAAGTGCCAGTGTGAATGCTGTGTTGTGAGTGTGATAGTGTGTGTGTGTGTGTTTGCGGAAACCTTTGTGCATGACTGTAAGTAAAAGTCAATGGGAGTTTGTGTGTGTTTCTTCTGTATGTGTGTGTCGGGACCACGTTTGTGAGTATGTTAGGGCAGTTCCAACTGTTGATGGCTATGCCGGGGACCCAGTGTGAGTGCTGTGTTGTGCGTGTGATAGTGTATGTGTGTGTGTGTGTGTGTGTTTTGCTGGATACCATTGTGTATGTCTGTAACAAAAAGTCGTAGGGTGTTTTTGTGTGTTTCTTCTGCATGTGTGTTTCGGGACCACGTTTGTGAATATGTTAAGGTAATTCCAAGTGTTCATGGCTCTGCTGGAGATCCAATGTGAGTGCTCTGTCGTGAGTGTGACTTTTGTGTGTGTGTGTGTGTGTGTGTGTGTTTGCAGGAAACCATTGTGTATGCCTGCAAGAAAAAGTCGATGGGTGTTTGTGTGTGTTATTTGTATATGTGTGTGTCAGGACCATGTTTGTGATTATGTTAAAGCAGTTCCAAGTGTTGACGGCTGTGTTGGAGACCCAGTGTGAGTGCGGTGTTGTGAGTGTGATAGTGTGTGTGCGTCTGTGTGTGTTTCAAAACCCCCTGTGTACGCCTGTAAGAAAAATTCCATGGGTGTTTGTGTGTGTTTCTTGTGTATGTGTGTGTCGGGAAAACGTTTGTGAGTATGTTAGGGCAGTTCCAAGTGTTGATGGCTCTGCCGAGGCCCAGTGTGAGTGCTGTGTTGCGAGTGTGAAAGTGTGTGTGTGTGTGTGTGTGTGTTTTCCGGTAACCATTGTGTATGCCTGTATGAAAAAGTCGATGGGTGTATTTGTGTGTTCTTGCGTATTGTGTTTCAGATCCACATTTGTGAGTGTGTGAGGGCAGTTCCAAGTGTTGATGTCTCTGCCGAGGTACAGAGTGAGTGCTGTGGTGTGAGTGTGAGAGTGTGTGTGTGTGTGTGTGTTTTCGGGTAACCATTGTGTATGCCTGTATGAAAAAGTCGATGGGTGTATTTGTGTGTTCTTGCGTATAGTGTTTCAGATCCACATTTCTGAGTGTGTGAGGGCAGTTCCAAGTGTTCACGAGTTTGCTGGATATCCAGTGTGAGTGTGTGTTGTGAGTGTGACAGTGTGTGTGCGTGTCTGTGTGTGTGTTTGCAGGAAACCAGTCTGTATGCCTATAAGAAAAATTCCATGGGTGTTTGTGTGTGTTTCTTCTGTATGTGTGTGTCGGGACCACATTTGTGAATATGTTAGGGCAGTTCCAAGTGTTGATGGCTCTGCTGGAGACCCAGTGAGAGTGCTGTGTTGTGAGTGTGATAGTGTGTGTGTGTCTCTGTGTGTGTGTGTGTTTGGGGGAACCCCACAGTGTATGCTTCTAAGAAAAAGTCGATGGGTGTTTGTGTGTGTTTCTTGTGTATGTGTGTGTCGGGACCACGTATGTGAGTATGTTGTGGCAGTTCCAAGTGCCAGTGTGAATGCTGTGTTGTGAGTGTGGCAGTGTGTGTTTCTGTGTGTGTTTGTGTTGGCGGGAAAACATTGTGTATGCCTGTAAGAATAAGTCGATGGATGTTTGTGTGAGTTTCATGTGTATGTGTGTGTCGCGACCACATTTGTCAATATTTTAGGGCAGTTCCAAGTGTTGATGGTTCTGCTGGATACCCATTGTGAGTGCTGTGTTGTAAGTGTGACTGTGTGTGTGTGTGTTCGCGGGAAACCGTTGTGTATGCCTGTAAGAAAAAGTCGATGGGTGTTTGTGTGTGTTTCTTGTGTATGTGTGTGTCGGGAAAACGTTTGTGAGTATGTTAGGGCAGTTCCAAGTGTTGATGGCTCTGCCGAGGCCCAGTGTGCGTACTGTGCTGTTAGTGTGACAGTGTGTGTGTGTGTGTGTGTGTGTGTTTGGGGAAACCCCACTCTGTCTGCCTGTAACAAAATGTTGATGGGTGTTTGTGTGTGTTTCTTGTGTATGTGTGTGTCGGGACCACGTTTGTTTGTATGTTAGGGCAGATTCAAGTGCCAGTGTGAATGCTGTGTTGTGAGTGTGATAGTGTGTGTGTGTGTGTTTGCGGAAACCATTGTGCATGACTGTAAGTAAAAGTCAATGGGAGTTTGTGTGTGTTTCTTGTGTATGTGTGTGTCGGGACCACGTTTGTGAGTATGTTAGGGCAGTTCCAACTGTTGATGGCTATGCCGGGGACCCAGTGTGAGTGCTGTGTTGTGCGTGTGATTGTGTATGTGTGTGTGTGTGTGTGTTTTGCTGGATACCATTGTGTATGTCTGTAAGAAAAAGTCGTAGGGTGTTTGTGTGTGTTTCTTCTGCATGTGTGTTTCGGGACCACGTTTGTGAATATGTTAAGGTAATTCCAAGTGTTCATGGCTCTGCTGGAGATCCAATGTGAGTGCTCTGTCGTGAGTGTGACTTTTGTGTGTGTGTGTGTGTGTGTGTTTGCAGGAAACCATTGTGTATGCATGCAAGAAAAAGTCGATGGGTGTTTGTGTGTGTTATTTGTATATGTGTGTGTCAGGACCATGTTTGTGATTATGTTAAAGCAGTTCCAAGTGTTGACGGTTGTGTTGGAGACCCAGTGTGAGTGCGGTGTTGTGAGTGTGATAGTGTGTGTGTGTCTGTGTGTGTTTCAGAACCCCCTGTGTACGCCTGTAAGAAAAATTCCATGGGTGTTTGTGTGTGTTTCTTGTGTATGTGTGTGTCGGGAAAACGTTTGTGAGTATGTTAGGGCAGTTCCAAGTGTTGATGGCTCTGCCGAGGCCCAGTGTGAGTGCTGTGTTGCGAGTGTGACAGTGTGTGTGTGTGTGTGTGTGTGTTTTCCGGTAACCATTGTGTATGCCTGTATGAAAAAGTCGATGGGTGTATTTGTGTGTTCTTGCGTATTGTGTTTCAGATCCACATTTGTGAGTGTGTGAGGGCAGTTCCAAGTGTTGATGGCTCTGCTGGAGACCCAGTGAGAGTGCTGTGTTGTGAGTGTGATAGTGTGTGTGTGTCTCTGTGTGTGTGTGTGTTTGGGGGAACCCCACAGTGTATGCTTCTAAGAAAAAGTCGATGGGTGTTTGTGTGTGTTTCTTGTGTATGTGTGTGTCGGGACCACGTATGTGAGTATGTTGTGGCAGTTCCAAGTGCCAGTGTGAATGTTGTGTTGTGAGTGTGGCAGTGTGTGTTTCTGTGTGTGTTTGTGTTGGCGGGAAAACATTGTGTATGCCTGTAAGAATAAGTCGATGGATGTTTGTGTGAGTTTCATGTGTATGTGTGTGTCGCGACCACATTTGTCAATATTTTAGGGCAGTTCCAAGTGTTGATGGTTCTGCTGGATACCCATTGTGAGTGCTGTGTTGTAAGTGTGACTGTGTGTGTGTGTGTTCGCGGGAAACCGTTGTGTATGCCTGTAAGAAAAAGTCGATGGGTGTTTGTGTGTGTTTCTTCTGCATGTGTGTTTCGGGACCACGTTTGTGAATATGTTAAGGTAATTCCAAGTGTTCATGGCTCTGCTGGAGATCCAATGTGAGTGCTCTGTCGTGAGTGTGACTTTTATGTGTGTGTGTGTGTGTGTGTTTTCAGGAAACCATTGTGTATGCCTGCAAGAAAAAGTCGATGGGTGTTTGTGTGTGTTATTTGTATATGTGTGTGTCAGGACCATGTTTGTGATTATGTTAAAGCAGTTCCAAGTGTTGACGGCTGTGTTGGAGACCCAGTGTGAGTGCTGTGTTGTGAGTGTGATAGTGTGTGTGTGTCTGTGTGTGTTTCAGAACCCCCTGTGTACGCCTGTAAGAAAAAGTCGATGGGTGTTTGTGTGTGTTTCTTGTGTATGTGTGTGTCGGGAAAACGTTTGTCAGTATGTTAGCGCAGTTCCAAGTGTTGATGGCTCTGCCGAGGCCCAGTGTGAGTGCTGTGTTGCGAGTGTGACAGTGTGTGTGTGTGTGTGTTTTCCGGTAACCATTGTGTATGCCTGTATGAAAAAGTCGATGGGTGTATTTGTGTGTTCTTGCGTATTGTGTTTCAGATCCACATTTGTGAGTGTGTGAGGGCAGTTCCAAGTGTTCATGAGTTTGCTGGATATCCAGTGTGAGTGTGTGTTGTGAGTGTGACAGTGTGTGTGCGTGTCTGTGTGTGTGTTTGCAGGAAACCAGTCTGTATGCCTATAAGAAAAATTCCATGGGTGTTTGTGTGTGTTTCTTCTGTATGTGTGTGTCGGGACCACATTTGTGAATATGTTAGGGCAGTTCCAAGTGTTGATGGCTCTGCTGGAGACCCAGTGAGAGTGCTGTGTTGTGAGTGTGATAGTGTGTGTGTGTCTCTGTGTGTGTGTGTGTTTGGGGGAACCCCACAGTGTATGCTTCTAAGAAAAAGTCGATGGGTGTTTGTGTGTGTTTCTTGTGTATGTGTGTGTCGGGACCACGTATGTGAGTATGTTGTGGCAGTTCCAAGTGCCAGTGTGAATGCTGTGTTGTGAGTGTGGCAGTGTGTGTTTCTGTGTGTGTTTGTGTTGGCCTGAAAACATTGTGTATGCCTGTAAGAATAAGTCGATGGATGTTTGTGTGAGTTTCATGTGTATGTGTGTGTCGCAACCACATTTGTCAATATTTTAGGGCAGTTCCAAGTGTTGATGGTTCTGCTGGATACCCATTGTGAGTGCTGTGTTGTAAGTGTGACTCTGTGTGTGTGTGTTCGCGGGAAACCGTTGTGTATGCCTGTAAGAAAAAGTCGATGGGTGTTTGTGTGTGTTTCTTGTGTATGTGTGTGTCGGGAAAACGTTTGTGAGTATGTTAGGGCAGTTCCAAGTGTTGATGGCTCTGCCGAGGCCCAGTGTGCGTACTGTGCTGTTAGTGTGACAGTGTGTGTGTGTGTGTGTGTGTGTGTGTTTGGGGAAACCCCACTCTGTCTGCCTGTAACAAAATGTTGATGGGTGTTTGTGTGTGTTTCTTGTGTATGTGTGTGTCGGGACCACGTTTGTTTGTATGTTAGGGCAGATTCAAGTGCCAGTGTGAATGCTGTGTTGTGAGTGTGATAGTGTGTGTGTGTGTGTGTTTGCGGAAACCATTGTGCATGACTGTAAGTAAAAGTCAATGGGAGTTTGTGTGTGTTTCTTGTGTATGTGTGTGTCGGGACCACGTTTGTGAGTATGTTAGGGCAGTTCCAACTGTTGATGGCTATGCCGGGGACCCAGTGTGAGTGCTGTGTTGTGCGTGTGATTGTGTATGTGTGTGTGTGTGTGTTTTGCTGGATACCATTGTGTATGTCTGTAAGAAAAAGTCGTAGGGTGTTTTTGTGTGTTTCTTCTGCATGTGTGTTTCGGGACCACGTTTGTGAATATGTTAAGGTAATTCCAAGTGTTCATGGCTCTGCTGGAGATCCAATGTGAGTGCTCTGTCGTGAGTGTGACTTTTGTGTGTGTGTGTGTCTGTGTATTTGCAGGAAACCATTCTGTATGCCTACAAGAAAAAGTCGATGGGTGTTTGTGTGTGTTATTTGTATATGTGTGTGTCAGGATCATGTTTGTGATTATGTTAAAGCAGTTCCAAGTGTTGACGGCTGTGTTGGAGACCCAGTGTGAGTGCTGTGTTGTGAGTGTGATAGTGTGTGTGTGTCTGTGTGTGTTTCAGAACCCCCTGTGTACGCCTGTAAGAAAAATTCCATGGGTGTTTGTGTGTGTTTCTTGTGTATGTGTGTGTCGGGAAAACGTTTGTGAGTATGTTAGGGCAGTTCCAAGTGTTGATGGCTCTGCCGAGGCCCAGTGTGAGTGCTGTGTTGCGAGTGTGACAGTGTGTGTGTGTTTGTGTGTGTGTGTGTTTTCGGGTAACCATTGTGTATGCCTGTATGAAAAAGTCGATGGGTGTATTTGTGTGTTCTTGCGTATTGTGTTTCAGATCAACATTTGTGAGTGTGTGAGGGCAGTTCCAAGTGTTCATGAGTTTGCTGGATATCCAGTGTGAGTGTGTGTTGTGAGTGTGACAGTGTGTGTGCGTGTCTGTGTGTGTGTTTGCAGGAAACCAGTCTGTATGCCTATAAGAAAAATTCGATGGGTGTTTGTGTGTGTTTCTTCTGTATGTGTGTGTCGGGACCACATTTGTGAATATGTTAGGGCAGTTCCAAGTGTTGATGGCTCTGCTGGAGACCCAGTGAGAGTGCTGTGTTGTGAGTGTGATAGTGTGTGTGTGTCTCTGTGTGTGTGTGTGTTTGGGGGAACCCCACAGTGTATGCTTCTAAGAAAAAGTCGATGGGTGTTTGTGTGTGTTTCTTGTGTATGTGTGTGTCGGGACCACGTATGTGAGTATGTTGTGGCAGTTCCAAGTGCCAGTGTGAATGCTGTGTTGTGAGTGTGGCAGTGTGTGTTTCTGTGTGTGTTTGTGTTGGCGGGAAATCATTGTGTATGCCTGTAAGAATAAGTCGATGGATGTTTGTGTGAGTTTCATGTGTATGTGTGTGTCGCGACCACATTTGTCAATATTTTAGGGCAGTTCCAAGTGTTGATGGTTCTGCTGGATACCCATTGTGAGTGCTGTGTTGTAAGTGTGACTGTGTGTGTGTGTGTTCGCGGGAAACCGTTGTGTATGCCTGTAAGAAAAAGTCGATGGGTGTTTGTGTGTGTTTCTTGTGTATGTGTGTGTCGGGAAAACGTTTGTGAGTATGTTAGGGCAGTTCCAAGTGTTGATGGCTCTGCCGAGGCCCAGTGTGCGTACTGTGCTGTTAGTGTGACAGTGTGTGTGTGTGTGTGTGTGTGTGTGTGTTTGGGGAAACCCCACTCTGTCTGCCTGTAACAAAATGTTGATGGGTGTTTGTGTGTGTTTCTTGTGTATGTGTGTGTCGGGACCACGTTTGTTTGTATGTTAGGGCAGATTCAAGTGCCAGTGTGAATGCTGTGTTGTGAGTGTGATAGTGTGTGTGTGTGTGTGTTTGCGGAAACCATTGTGCATGACTGTAAGTAAAAGTCAATGGGAGTTTGTGTGTGTTTCTTGTGTATGTGTGTGTCGGGACCACGTTTGTGAGTATGTTAGGGCAGTTCCAACTGTTGATGGCTATGCCGGGGACCCAGTGTGAGTGCTGTGTTGTGCGTGTGATTGTGTATGTGTGTGTGTGTGTGTGTGTTTTGCTGGATACCATTGTGTATGTCTGTAAGAAAAAGTCGTAGGGTGTTTTTGTGTGTTTCTTCTGCATGTGTGTTTCGGGACCACGTTTGTGAATATGTTAAGGTAATTCCAAGTGTTCATGGCTCTGCTGGAGATCCAATGTGAGTGCTCTGTCGTGAGTGTGACTTTTGTGTGTGTGTGTGTGTGTGTGTGTGTTTGCAGGAAACCATTGTGTATGCCTGCAAGAAAAAGTGGATGGGTGTTTGTGTGTGTTATTTGTATATGTGTGTGTCAGGACCATGTTTGTGATTATGTTAAAGCAGTTCCAAGTGTTGACGGCTGTGTTGGAGACCCAGTGTGAGTGCGGTGTTGTGAGTGTGATAGTGTGTGTGTGTCTGTGTGTGTTTCAGAACCCCCTGTGTACGCCTGTAAGAAAAAGTCGATGGGTGTTTGTGTGTGTTTCTTGTGTATGTGTGTGTCGGGAAAACGTTTGTGAGTATGTTAGGGCAGTTCCAAGTGTTGATGGCTCTGCCGAGGCCCAGTGTGAGTGCTGTGTTGCGAGTGTGACAGTGTGTGTGTGTGTGTGTGTGTTTTCCGGTAACCATTGTGTATGCCTGTATGAAAAAGTCGATGGGTGTATTTGTGTGTTCTTGCGTATTGTGTTTCAGATCCACATTTCTTAGTGTGTGAGGGCAGTTCCAAGTGTTCATGAGTTTGCTGGATATCCAGTGTGAGTGTGTGTTGTGAGTGTGACAGTGTGTGTGCGTGTCTGTGTGTGTGTTTGCAGGAAACCAGTCTGTATGCCTATAAGAAAAATTCCATGGGTGTTTGTGTGTGTTTCTTCTGTATGTGTGTGTCGGGACCACATTTGTGAATATGTTAGGGCAGTTCCAAGTGTTGATGGCTCTGCTGGAGACCCAGTGAGAGTGCTGTGTTGTGAGTGTGATAGTGTGTGTGTGTCTCTGTGTGTGTGTGTGTGTTTGGGGGAACCCCACAGTGTATGCTTCTAAGAAAAAGTCGATGGGTGTTTGTGTGTGTTTCTTGTGTATGTGTGTGTCGGGACCACGTATGTGAGTATGTTGTGGCAGTTCCAAGTGCCAGTGTGAATGCTGTGTTGTGAGTGTGGCAGTGTGTGTTTCTGTGTGTGTTTGTGTTGGCGGGAAAACATTGTGTATGCCTGTAAGAATAAGTCGATGGATGTTTGTGTGAGTTTCATGTGTATGTGTGTGTCGCGACCACATTTGTCAATATTTTAGGGCAGTTCCAAGTGTTGATGGTTCTGCTGGATACCCATTGTGAGTGCTGTGTTGTAAGTGTGACTGTGTGTGTGTGTGTTCGCGGGAAACCGTTGTGTATGCCTGTAAGAAAAAGTCGATGGGTGTTTGTGTGTGTTTCTTGTGTATGTGTGTGTCGGGAAAACGTTTGTGAGTATGTTAGGGCAGTTCCAAGTGTTGATGGCTCTGCCGAGGCCCAGTGTGCGTACTGTGCTGTTAGTGTGACAGTGTGTGTGTGTGTGTGTGTGTGTGTGTGTTTGGGGAAACCCCACTCTGTCTGCCTGTAACAAAATGTTGACGGGTGTTTGTGTGTGTTTCTTGTGTATGTGTGTGTCGGGACCACGTTTGTTTGTATGTTAGGGCAGATTCAAGTGCCAGTGTGAATGCTGTGTTGTGAGTGTGATAGTGTGTGTGTGTGTGTTTGCGGAAACCATTGTGCATGACTGTAAGTAAAAGTCAATGGGAGTTTGTGTGTGTTTCTTGTGTATGTGTGTGTCGGGACCACGTTTGTGAGTATGTTAGGGCAGTTCCAACTGTTGATGGCTATGCTGGGGACCCAGTGTGAGTGCTGTGTTGTGCGTGTGATAGTGTATGTGTGTGTGTGTGTGTGTGTTTTGCTGGATACCATTGTGTATGTCTGTAAGAAAAAGTCGTAGGGTGTTTGTGTGTGTTTCTTCTGCATGTGTGTTTCGGGACCACGTTTGTGAATATGTTAAGGTAATTCCAAGTGTTCATGGCTCTGCTGGAGATCCAATGTGAGTGCTCTGTCGTGAGTGTGACTTGTGTGTGTGTGTGTGTGTGTGTTTGCAGGAAACCATTGTGTATGCCTGCAAGAAAAAGTCGATGGGTGTTTGTGTGTGTTATTTGTATATGTGTGTGTCAGGACCATGTTTGTGATTATGTTAAAGCAGTTTCAAGTGTTGACGGCTGTGTTGGAGACCCAGTGTGAGTGCGGTGTTGTGAGTGTGATAGTGTGTGTGTGTCTGTGTGTGTTTCAGAACCCCCTGTGTACGCCTGTAAGAAAAATTCCATGGGTGTTTGTGTGTGTTTCTTGTGTATGTGTGTGTCGGGAAAACGTTTGTGAGTATGTTAGGGCAGTTCCAAGTGTTGATGGCTCTGCCGAGGCCCAGTGTGAGTGCTGTGTTTCGAGTGTGACAGTGTGTGTGTGTGTGTGTGTGTGTGTTTTCCGGTAACCATTGTGTATGCCTGTATGAAAAAGTCGATGGGTGTATTTGTGTGTTCTTGCGTATTGTGTTTCAGATCCACATTTGTGAGTGTGTGAGGGCAGTTCCAAGTGTTGATGTCTCTGCCGAGGTACAGAGTGAGTGCTGTGTTGTGAGTGTGAGAGTGTGTGTGTGTGTGTGTGTGTGTGTGTTTTCGGGTAACCATTGTGTATGCCTGTATGAAAAAGTCGATGGGTGTATTTGTGTGTTCTTGCGTATTGTGTTTCAGATCCACATTTGTGAGTGTGTGAGGGCAGTTCCAAGTGTTCATGAGTTTGCTGGATATCCAGTGTGAGTGTGTGTTGTGAGTGTGACAGTGTGTGTGCGTGTCTGTGTGTGTGTTTGCAGGAAACCAGTCTGTATGCCTATAAGAAAAATTCCATGGGTGTTTGTGTGTGTTTCTTCTGTATGTGTGTGTCGGGACCACATTTGTGAATATGTTAGGGCAGTTCCAAGTGTTGATGGCTCTGCTGGAGACCCAGTGAGAGTGCTGTGTTGTGAGTGTGATCGTGTGTGTGTGTCTCTGTGTGTGTGTGTGTGTTTGGGGGAACCCCACAGTGTATGCTTCTAAGAAAAAGTCGATGGGTGTTTGTGTGTGTTTCTTGTGTATGTGTGTGTCGGGACCACGTATGTGAGTATGTTGTGGCAGTTCCAAGTGCCAGTGTGAATGCTGTGTTGTGAGTGTGGCAGTGTGTGTTTCTGTGTGTGTTTGTGTTGGCGGGAAAACATTGTGTATGCCTGTAAGAATAAGTCGATGGATGTTTGTGTGAGTTTCATGTGTATGTGTGTGTCGCGACCACATTTGTCAATATTTTAGGGCAGTTCCAAGTGTTGATGGTTCTGCTGGATACCCATTGTGAGTGCTGTGTTGTAAGTGTGACTGTGTGTGTGTGTGTTCGCGGGAAACCGTTGTGTATGCCTGTAAGAAAAAGTCGATGGGTGTTTGTGTGTGTTTCTTGTGTATGTGTGTGTCGGGAAAACGTTTGTGAGTATGTTAGGGCAGTTCCAAGTGTTGATGGCTCTGCCGAGGCCCAGTGTGCGTACTGTGCTGTTAGTGTGACTGTGTGTGTGTGTGTGTGTGTGTGTGTGTGTGTGTTTGGGGAAACCCCACTCTGTCTGCCTGTAACAAAATGTTGATGGGTGTTTGTGTGTGTTTCTTGTGTATGTGTGTGTCGGGACCACGTTTGTTTGTATGTTAGGGCAGATTCAAGTGCCAGTGTGAATGCTGTGTTGTGAGTGTGATAGTGTGTGTGTGTGTGTGTTTGCGGAAACCATTGTGCATGACTGTAAGTAAAAGTCAATGGGAGTTTGTGTGTGTTTCTTGTGTATGTGTGTGTCGGGACCACGTTTGTGAGTATGTTAGGGCACTTCCAACTGTTGATGGCTATGCCGGGGACCCAGTGTGAGTGCTGTGTTGTGCGTGTGATAGTGTATGTGTGTGTGTGTGTGTGTTTTGCTGGATACCATTGTGTATGTCTGTAACAAAAAGTCGTAGGGTGTTTTTGTGTGTTTCTTCTGCATGTGTGTTTCGGGACCACGTTTGTGAATATGTTAAGGTAATTCCAAGTGTTCATGGCTCTGCTGGAGATCCAATGTGAGTGCTCTGTCGTGAGTGTGACTTGTGTGTGTGTGTGTGTGTGTGTGTGTGTGTTTGCAGGAAACCATTGTGTATGCCTGCAAGAAAAATCAATGGGTGTTTGTGTGTGTTATTTGTATATGTGTGTGTCAGGACCATGTTTGTGATTATGTTAAAGCAGTTCCAAGTGTTGACGGCTGTGTTGGAGACCCAGTGTGAGTGCGGTGTTGTGAGTGTGATAGTGTGTGTGTGTCTGTGTGTGTTTCAGAACCCCCTGTGTACGCCTGTAAGAAAAATTCCATGGGTGTTTGTGTGTGTTTCTTGTGTATGTGTGTGTCGGGAAAACGTTTGTGAGTATGTTAGGGCAGTTCCAAGTGTTGATGGCTCTGCCGAGGCCCAGTGTGAGTGCTGTGTTGCGAGTGTGACAGTGTGTGTGTGTGTGTGTGTGTGTGTGTTTTCCGGTAACCATTGTGTATGCCTGTATGAAAAAGTCGATGGGTGTATTTGTGTGTTCTTGCGTATTGTGTTTCAGATCCACATTTGTGAGTGTGTGAGGGCAGTTCCAAGTGTTGATGTCTCTGCCGAGGTACAGAGTGAGTGCTGTGTTGTGAGTGTGAGAGTGTGTGTGTGTGTGTGTGTGTTTTCGGGTAACCATTGTGTATGCCTGTATGAAAAAGTCGATGTGTGTATTTGTGTGTTCTTGCGTATTGTGTTTCAGATCCACATTTGTGAGTGTGTGAGGGCAGTTCCAAGTGTTCATGAGTTTGCTGGATATCCAGTGTGAGTGTGTGTTGTGAGTGTGACAGTGTGTGTGCGTGTCTGTGTGTGTGTTTGCAGGAAACCAGTCTGTATGCCTATAAGAAAAATTCCATGGGTGTTTGTGTGTGTTTCTTCTGTATGTGTGTGTCGGGACCACATTTGTGAATATGTTAGGGCAGTTCCAAGTGTTGATGGCTCTGCTGGAGACCCAGTGAGAGTGCTGTGTTGTGAGTGTGACAGTGTGTGTGTGTCTGTGTGTGTGTGTGTGTGTGTTTGGGGGAACCCCACAGTGTATGCTTCTAAGAAAAAGTCGATGGGTGTTTGTGTGTGTTTCTTGTGTATGTGTGTGTCGGGACCACGCATGTGAGTATGTTGTGTCAGTTCCAAGTGCCAGTGTGAATGCTGTGTTGTGAGTGTAGCAGTGTGTGTTTCTGTGTGTGTTTGTGTTGGCGGGAAAACATTGTGTATGCCTGTAAGAATAAGTCGATGGATGTTTGTGTGAGTTTCATGTGTATGTGTGTGTCGCGACCACATTTGTCAATATTTTAGGGCAGTTCCAAGTGTTGATGGTTCTGCTGGATACCCATTGTGAGTGCTGTGTTGTAAGTGTGACTGTGTGTGTGTGTGTTCGCGGGAAACCGTTGTGTATGCCTGTAAGAAAAAGTCGATGGGTGTTTGTGTGTGTTTCTTGTGTATGTGTGTGTCGGGAAAACGTTTGTGAGTATGTTAGGGCAGTTCCAAGTGTTGATGGCTCTGCCGAGGCCCAGTGTGCATACTGTGCTGTTACTGTGACAGTGTGTGTGTGTGTGTGTGTGTGTGTGTGTGTTTGGGGAAACCCCACTCTGTCTGCCTGTAACAAAATGTTGATGGGTGTTTGTGTGTGTTTCTTGTGTATGTGTGTGTCGGGACCACGTTTGTTTGTATGTTAGGGCAGATTCAAGTGCCAGTGTGAATGCTGTGTTGTGAGTGTGATAGTGTGTGTGTGTGTGTGTTTGCGGAAACCATTGTGCATGACTGTAAGTAAAAGTCAATGGGAGTTTGTGTGTGTTTCTTGTGTATATGTGTGTCGAGACCACGTTTGTGAGTATGTTAGGGCAGTTCCAACTGTTGATGGCTATGCCGGGGACCCAGTGTGAGTGCTGTGTTGTGCGTGTGATAGTGTATGTGTGTGTGTGTGTGTGTTTTGCTGGATACCATTGTGTATGTCTGTAAGAAAAAGTCGTAGGGTGTTTGTGTGTGTTTCTTCTGCATGTGTGTTTCGGGACCACGTTTGTGAATATGTTAAGGTAATTCCAAGTGTTCATGGCTCTGCTGGAGATCCAATGTGAGTGCTCTGTCGTGAGTGTGACTTTTGTGTGTGTGTGTGTGTGTGTGTTTGCAGGAAACCATTGTGTATGCATGCAAGAAAAAGTCGATGGGTGTTTGTGTGTGTTATTTGTATATGTGTGTGTCAGGACCATGTTTGTGATTATGTTAAAGCAGTTCCAAGTGTTGACGGCTGTGTTGGAGACCCAGTGTGAGTGCGGTGTTGTGAGTGTGATAGTGTGTGTGTGTCTGTGTGTGTTTCAGAACCCCCTGTGTACGCCTGTAAGAAAAATTCCATGGGTGTTTGTGTGTGTTTCTTGTGTATGTGTGTGTCGGGAAAACGTTTGTGAGTATGTTAGGGCAGTTCCAAGTGTTGATGGCTCTGCCGAGGCCCAGTGTGAGTGCTGTGTTGCGAGTGTGACAGTGTGTGTGTGTCTGTGTGTGTGTTTTCCGGTAACCATTGTGTATGCCTGTATGAAAAAGTCGATGGGTGTATTTGTGTGTTCTTGCGTATTGTGTTTCAGATCCACATTTGTGAGTGTGTGAGGGCAGTTCCAAGTGTTGATAGCTCTGCTGGAGACCCAGTGAGAGTGCTGTGTTGTGAGTGTGATAGTGTGTGTGTGTCTCTGTGTGTGTGTGTGTTTGGGGGAACCCCACAGTGTATGCTTCTAAGAAAAAGTCGATGGGTGTTTGTGTGTGTTTCTTGTGTATGTGTGTGTCGGGACCACGTATGTGAGTATGTTGTGGCAGTTCCAAGTGCCAGTGTGAATGCTGTGTTGTGAGTGTGGCAGTGTGTGTTTCTGTGTGTGTTTGTGTTGGCGGGAAAACATTGTGTATGCCTGTAAGAATAAGTCGATGGATGTTTGTGTGAGTTTCATGTGTATGTGTGTGTCGCGACCACATTTGTCAATATTTTAGGGCAGTTCCAAGTGTTGATGGTTCTGCTGGATACCCATTGTGAGTGCTGTGTTGTAAGTGTGACTGTGTGTGTGTGTGTTCGCGGGAAACCGTTGTGTATGCCTGTAAGAAAAAGTCGATGGGTGTTTGTGTGTGTTTCTTGTGTATGTGTGTGTCGGGAAAACGTTTGTGAGTATGTTAGGGCAGTTCCAAGTGTTGATGGCTCTGCCGAGGCCCAGTGTGCGTACTGTGCTGTTAGTGTGACAGTGTGTGTGTGTGTGTGTGTGTGTGTGTGTGTGTTTGGGGAAACCCCACTCTGTCTGCCTGTAACAAAAAGTTGATGGCTGTTTGTGTGTGTTTCTTGTGTATGTGTGTGTCGGGACCACGTTTGTTTGTATGTTAGGGCAGATTCAAGTGCCAGTGTGAATGCTGTGTTGTGAGTGTGATAGTGTGTGTGTGTGTGTTTGCGGAAACCATTGTGCATGACTGTAAGTAAAAGTCAATGGGAGTTTGTGTGTGTTTCTTCTGTATGTGTGTGTTGGGACCACGTTTGTGAGTATGTTAGGGCAGTTCCAACTGTTGATGGCTATGCCGGGGACCCAGTGTGAGTGCTGTGTTGTGCGTGTGATAGTGTATGTGTGTGTGTGTGTGTGTGTTTTGCTGGATACCATTGTGTATGTCTGTAAGAAAAAGTCGTAGGGTGTTTTTGTGTGTTTCTTCTGCATGTGTGTTTCGGGACCACGTTTGTGAATATGTTAAGGTAATTCCAAGTGTTCATGGCTCTGCTGGAGATCCAATGTGAGTGCTCTGTCGTGAGTGTGACTTTTGTGTGTGTGTGTGTGTGTGTGTGTGTCTGCAGGAAACCATTGTGTATGCCTGCAAGAAAAAGTCGATGGGTGTTTGTGTGTGTTATTTGTATATGTGTGTGTCAGGACCATGTTTGTGATTATGTTAAAGCAGTTCCAAGTGTTGACGGCTGTGTTGGAGACCCAGTGTGAGTGCTGTGTTGTGAGTGTGATAGTGTGTGTGTGTCTGTGTGTGTTTCAGAACCCCCTGTGTACGCCTGTAAGAAAAAGTCGATGGGTGTTTGTGTGTGTTTCTTGTGTATGTGTGTGTCGGGAAAACGTTTGTCAGTATGTAAGCGCAGTTCCAAGTGTTGATGGCTCTGCCGAGGCCCAGTGTGAGTGCTGTGTTGCGAGTGTGACAGTGTGTGTGTGTGTGTGTTTTCCGGTAACCATTGTGTATGCCTGTATGAAAAAGTCGATGGGTGTATTTGTGTGTTCTTGCGTATTGTGTTTCAGATCCACATTTGTGAGTGTGTGAGGGCAGTTCCAAGTGTTCATGAGTTTGCTGGATATCCAGTGTGAGTGTGTGTTGTGAGTGTGACAGTGTGTGTGCGTGTCTGTGTGTGTGTTTGCAGGAAACCAGTCTGTATGCCTATAAGAAAAATTCCATGGGTGTTTGTGTGTGTTTCTTCTGTATGTGTGTGTCGGGACCACATTTGTGAATATGTTAGGGCAGTTCCAAGTGTTGATGGCTCTGCTGGAGACCCAGTGAGAGTGCTGTGTTGTGAGTGTGATAGTGTGTGTGTGTCTCTGTGTGTGTGTGTGTTTGGGGGAACCCCACAGTGTATGCTTCTAAGAAAAAGTCGATGGGTGTTTGTGTGTGTTTCTTGTGTATGTGTGTGTCGGGACCACGTATGTGAGTATGTTGTGGCAGTTCCAAGTGCCAGTGTGAATGCTGTGTTGTGAGTGTGGCAGTGTGTGTTTCTGTGTGTGTTTGTGTTGGCGGGAAAACATTGTGTATGCCTGTAAGAATAAGTCGATGGATGTTTGTGTGAGTTTCATGTGTATGTGTGTGTCGCAACCACATTTGTCAATATTTTAGGGCAGTTCCAAGTGTTGATGGTTTTGCTGGATACCCATTGTGAGTGCTGTGTTGTAAGTGTGACTCTGTGTGTGTGTGTTCGCGGGAAACCGTTGTGTATGCCTGTAAGAAAAAGTCGATGGGTGTTTGTGTGTGTTTCTTGTGTATGTGTGTGTCGGGAAAACGTTTGTGAGTATGTTAGGGCAGTTCCAAGTGTTGATGGCTCTGCCGAGGCCCAGTGTGCGTACTGTGCTGTTAGTGTGACAGTGTGTGTGTGTGTGTGTGTGTGTGTGTGTTTGGGGAAACCCCACTCTGTCTGCCTGTAACAAAATGTTGATGGGTGTTTGTGTGTGTTTCTTGTGTATGTGTGTGTCGGGACCACGTTTGTTTGTATGTTAGGGCAGATTCAAGTGCCAGTGTGAATGCTGTGTTGTGAGTGTGATAGTGTGTGTGTGTGTGTGTTTGCGGAAACCATTGTGCATGACTGTAAGTAAAAGTCAATGGGAGTTTGTGTGTGTTTCTTGTGTATGTGTGTGTCGGGACCACGTTTGTGAGTATGTTAGGGCAGTTCCAACTGTTGATGGCTATGCCGGGGACCCAGTGTGAGTGCTGTGTTGTGCGTGTGATTGTGTATGTGTGTGTGTGTGTGTGTGTTTTGCTGGATACCATTGTGTATGTCTGTAAGAAAAAGTCGTAGGGTGTTTTTGTGTGTTTCTTCTGCATGTGTGTTTCGGGACCACGTTTGTGAATATGTTAAGGTAATTCCAAGTGTTCATGGCTCTGCTGGAGATCCAATGTGAGTGCTCTGTCGTGAGTGTGACTTTTGTGTGTGTGTGTGTGTGTGTGTGTGTTTGCAGGAAACCATTGTGTATGCCTGCAAGAAAAAGTGGATGGGTGTTTGTGTGTGTTATTTGTATATGTGTGTGTCAGGACCATGTTTGTGATTATGTTAAAGCAGTTCCAAGTGTTGACGGCTGTGTTGGAGACCCAGTGTGAGTGCGGTGTTGTGAGTGTGATAGTGTGTGTGTGTCTGTGTGTGTTTCAGAACCCCCTGTGTACGCCTGTAAGAAAAATTCCATGGGTGTTTGTGTGTGTTTCTTGTGTATGTGTGTGTCGGGAAAACGTTTGTGAGTATGTTAGGGCAGTTCCAAGTGTTGATGGCTCTGCCGAGGCCCAGTGTGAGTGCTGTGTTGCGAGTGTGACAGTGTGTGTGTGTGTGTGTGTGTTTTCCGGTAACCATTGTGTATGCCTGTATGAAAAAGTCGATGGGTGTATTTGTGTGTTCTTGCGTATTGTGTTTCAGATCCACATTTCTTAGTGTGTGAGGGCAGTTCCAAGTGTTCATGAGTTTGCTGGATATCCAGTGTGAGTGTGTGTTGTGAGTGTGACAGTGTGTGTGCGTGTCTGTGTGTGTGTTTGCAGGAAACCAGTCTGTATGCCTATAAGAAAAATTCCATGGGTGTTTGTGTGTGTTTCTTCTGTATGTGTGTGTCGGGACCACATTTGTGAATATGTTAGGGCAGTTCCAAGTGTTGATGGCTCTGCTGGAGACCCAGTGAGAGTGCTGTGTTGTGAGTGTGATAGTGTGTGTGTGTCTCTGTGTGTGTGTGTGTGTTTGGGGGAACCCCACAGTGTATGCTTCTAAGAAAAAGTCGATGGGTGTTTGTGTGTGTTTCTTGTGTATGTGTGTGTCGGGACCACGTATGTGAGTATGTTGTGGCAGTTCCAAGTGCCAGTGTGAATGCTGTGTTGTGAGTGTGGCAGTGTGTGTTTCTGTGTGTGTTTGTGTTGGCGGGAAAACATTGTGTATGCCTGTAAGAATAAGTCGATGGATGTTTGTGTGAGTTTCATGTGTATGTGTGTGTCGCGACCACATTTGTCAATATTTTAGGGCAGTTCCAAGTGTTGATGGTTCTGCTGGATACCCATTGTGAGTGCTGTGTTGTAAGTGTGACTGTGTGTGTGTGTGTTCGCGGGA
The DNA here is from genome assembly GCF_023065955.2 of Ursus arctos. NCBI lineage: Eukaryota > Metazoa > Chordata > Mammalia > Carnivora > Ursidae > Ursus > Ursus arctos. The sequence goes on from NC_079874.1 coordinate 4,827,936, forward strand.
AACCGTTGTGTATGCCTGTAAGAAAAAGTCGATGGGTGTTTGTGTGTGTTTCTTGTGTATGTGTGTGTCGGGAAAACGTTTGTGAGTATGTTAGGGCAGTTCCAAGTGTTGATGGCTCTGCCGAGGCCCAGTGTGCGTACTGTGCTGTTAGTGTGACAGTGTGTGTGTGTGTGTGTGTGTGTGTGTGTTTGGGGAAACCCCACTCTGTCTGCCTGTAACAAAATGTTGACGGGTGTTTGTGTGTGTTTCTTGTGTATGTGTGTGTCGGGACCACGTTTGTTTGTATGTTAGGGCAGATTCAAGTGCCAGTGTGAATGCTGTGTTGTGAGTGTGATAGTGTGTGTGTGTGTGTTTGCGGAAACCATTGTGCATGACTGTAAGTAAAAGTCAATGGGAGTTTGTGTGTGTTTCTTGTGTATGTGTGTGTCGGGACCACGTTTGTGAGTATGTTAGGGCAGTTCCAACTGTTGATGGCTATGCTGGGGACCCAGTGTGAGTGCTGTGTTGTGCGTGTGATAGTGTATGTGTGTGTGTGTGTGTGTGTTTTGCTGGATACCATTGTGTATGTCTGTAAGAAAAAGTCGTAGGGTGTTTGTGTGTGTTTCTTCTGCATGTGTGTTTCGGGACCACGTTTGTGAATATGTTAAGGTAATTCCAAGTGTTCATGGCTCTGCTGGAGATCCAATGTGAGTGCTCTGTCGTGAGTGTGACTTGTGTGTGTGTGTGTGTGTGTGTTTGCAGGAAACCATTGTGTATGCCTGCAAGAAAAAGTCGATGGGTGTTTGTGTGTGTTATTTGTATATGTGTGTGTCAGGACCATGTTTGTGATTATGTTAAAGCAGTTCCAAGTGTTGACGGCTGTGTTGGAGACCCAGTGTGAGTGCGGTGTTGTGAGTGTGATAGTGTGTGTGTGTCTGTGTGTGTTTCAGAACCCCCTGTGTACGCCTGTAAGAAAAAGTCGATGGGTGTTTGTGTGTGTTTCTTGTGTATGTGTGTGTCGGGAAAACGTTTGTGAGTATGTTAGGGCAGTTCCAAGTGTTGATGGCTCTGCCGAGGCCCAGTGTGAGTGCTGTGTTTCGAGTGTGACAGTGTGTGTGTGTGTGTGTGTGTGTGTTTTCCGGTAACCATTGTGTATGCCTGTATGAAAAAGTCGATGGGTGTATTTGTGTGTTCTTGCGTATTGTGTTTCAGATCCACATTTGTGAGTGTGTGAGGGCAGTTCCAAGTGTTGATGTCTCTGCCGAGGTACAGAGTGAGTGCTGTGTTGTGAGTGTGAGAGTGTGTGTGTGTGTGTGTGTGTGTGTGTTTTCGGGTAACCATTGTGTATGCCTGTATGAAAAAGTCGATGGGTGTATTTGTGTGTTCTTGCGTATTGTGTTTCAGATCCACATTTGTGAGTGTGTGAGGGCAGTTCCAAGTGTTCATGAGTTTGCTGGATATCCAGTGTGAGTGTGTGTTGTGAGTGTGACAGTGTGTGTGCGTGTCTGTGTGTGTGTTTGCAGGAAACCAGTCTGTATGCCTATAAGAAAAATTCCATGGGTGTTTGTGTGTGTTTCTTCTGTATGTGTGTGTCGGGACCACATTTGTGAATATGTTAGGGCAGTTCCAAGTGTTGATGGCTCTGCTGGAGACCCAGTGAGAGTGCTGTGTTGTGAGTGTGATCGTGTGTGTGTGTCTCTGTGTGTGTGTGTGTGTTTGGGGGAACCCCACAGTGTATGCTTCTAAGAAAAAGTCGATGGGTGTTTGTGTGTGTTTCTTGTGTATGTGTGTGTCGGGACCACGTATGTGAGTATGTTGTGGCAGTTCCAAGTGCCAGTGTGAATGCTGTGTTGTGAGTGTGGCAGTGTGTGTTTCTGTGTGTGTTTGTGTTGGCGGGAAAACATTGTGTATGCCTGTAAGAATAAGTCGATGGATGTTTGTGTGAGTTTCATGTGTATGTGTGTGTCGCGACCACATTTGTCAATATTTTAGGGCAGTTCCAAGTGTTGATGGTTCTGCTGGATACCCATTGTGAGTGCTGTGTTGTAAGTGTGACTGTGTGTGTGTGTGTTCGCGGGAAACCGTTGTGTATGCCTGTAAGAAAAAGTCGATGGGTGTTTGTGTGTGTTTCTTGTGTATGTGTGTGTCGGGAAAACGTTTGTGAGTATGTTAGGGCAGTTCCAAGTGTTGATGGCTCTGCCGAGGCCCAGTGTGCGTACTGTGCTGTTAGTGTGACTGTGTGTGTGTGTGTGTGTGTGTGTGTGTGTGTGTGTGTTTGGGGAAACCCCACTCTGTCTGCCTGTAACAAAATGTTGATGGGTGTTTGTGTGTGTTTCTTGTGTATGTGTGTGTCGGGACCACGTTTGTTTGTATGTTAGGGCAGATTCAAGTGCCAGTGTGAATGCTGTGTTGTGAGTGTGATAGTGTGTGTGTGTGTGTGTTTGCGGAAACCATTGTGCATGACTGTAAGTAAAAGTCAATGGGAGTTTGTGTGTGTTTCTTGTGTATGTGTGTGTCGGGACCACGTTTGTGAGTATGTTAGGGCACTTCCAACTGTTGATGGCTATGCCGGGGACCCAGTGTGAGTGCTGTGTTGTGCGTGTGATAGTGTATGTGTGTGTGTGTGTGTGTTTTGCTGGATACCATTGTGTATGTCTGTAACAAAAAGTCGTAGGGTGTTTTTGTGTGTTTCTTCTGCATGTGTGTTTCGGGACCACGTTTGTGAATATGTTAAGGTAATTCCAAGTGTTCATGGCTCTGCTGGAGATCCAATGTGAGTGCTCTGTCGTGAGTGTGACTTGTGTGTGTGTGTGTGTGTGTGTGTGTGTGTTTGCAGGAAACCATTGTGTATGCCTGCAAGAAAAATCAATGGGTGTTTGTGTGTGTTATTTGTATATGTGTGTGTCAGGACCATGTTTGTGATTATGTTAAAGCAGTTCCAAGTGTTGACGGCTGTGTTGGAGACCCAGTGTGAGTGCGGTGTTGTGAGTGTGATAGTGTGTGTGTGTCTGTGTGTGTTTCAGAACCCCCTGTGTACGCCTGTAAGAAAAATTCCATGGGTGTTTGTGTGTGTTTCTTGTGTATGTGTGTGTCGGGAAAACGTTTGTGAGTATGTTAGGGCAGTTCCAAGTGTTGATGGCTCTGCCGAGGCCCAGTGTGAGTGCTGTGTTGCGAGTGTGACAGTGTGTGTGTGTGTGTGTGTGTTTTCCGGTAACCATTGTGTATGCCTGTATGAAAAAGTCGATGGGTGTATTTGTGTGTTCTTGCGTATTGTGTTTCAGATCCACATTTGTGAGTGTGTGAGGGCAGTTCCAAGTGTTGATGTCTCTGCCGAGGTACAGAGTGAGTGCTGTGTTGTGAGTGTGAGAGTGTGTGTGTGTGTGTGTGTGTTTTCGGGTAACCATTGTGTATGCCTGTATGAAAAAGTCGATGTGTGTATTTGTGTGTTCTTGCGTATTGTGTTTCAGATCCACATTTGTGAGTGTGTGAGGGCAGTTCCAAGTGTTCATGAGTTTGCTGGATATCCAGTGTGAGTGTGTGTTGTGAGTGTGACAGTGTGTGTGCGTGTCTGTGTGTGTGTTTGCAGGAAACCAGTCTGTATGCCTATAAGAAAAATTCCATGGGTGTTTGTGTGTGTTTCTTCTGTATGTGTGTGTCGGGACCACATTTGTGAATATGTTAGGGCAGTTCCAAGTGTTGATGGCTCTGCTGGAGACCCAGTGAGAGTGCTGTGTTGTGAGTGTGACAGTGTGTGTGTGTCTGTGTGTGTGTGTGTGTGTGTTTGGGGGAACCCCACAGTGTATGCTTCTAAGAAAAAGTCGATGGGTGTTTGTGTGTGTTTCTTGTGTATGTGTGTGTCGGGACCACGCATGTGAGTATGTTGTGTCAGTTCCAAGTGCCAGTGTGAATGCTGTGTTGTGAGTGTAGCAGTGTGTGTTTCTGTGTGTGTTTGTGTTGGCGGGAAAACATTGTGTATGCCTGTAAGAATAAGTCGATGGATGTTTGTGTGAGTTTCATGTGTATGTGTGTGTCGCGACCACATTTGTCAATATTTTAGGGCAGTTCCAAGTGTTGATGGTTCTGCTGGATACCCATTGTGAGTGCTGTGTTGTAAGTGTGACTGTGTGTGTGTGTGTTCGCGGGAAACCGTTGTGTATGCCTGTAAGAAAAAGTCGATGGGTGTTTGTGTGTGTTTCTTGTGTATGTGTGTGTCGGGAAAACGTTTGTGAGTATGTTAGGGCAGTTCCAAGTGTTGATGGCTCTGCCGAGGCCCAGTGTGCATACTGTGCTGTTACTGTGACAGTGTGTGTGTGTGTGTGTGTGTGTGTGTGTGTGTTTGGGGAAACCCCACTCTGTCTGCCTGTAACAAAATGTTGATGGGTGTTTGTGTGTGTTTCTTGTGTATGTGTGTGTCGGGACCACGTTTGTTTGTATGTTAGGGCAGATTCAAGTGCCAGTGTGAATGCTGTGTTGTGAGTGTGATAGTGTGTGTGTGTGTGTGTTTGCGGAAACCATTGTGCATGACTGTAAGTAAAAGTCAATGGGAGTTTGTGTGTGTTTCTTGTGTATATGTGTGTCGAGACCACGTTTGTGAGTATGTTAGGGCAGTTCCAACTGTTGATGGCTATGCCGGGGACCCAGTGTGAGTGCTGTGTTGTGCGTGTGATAGTGTATGTGTGTGTGTGTGTGTGTTTTGCTGGATACCATTGTGTATGTCTGTAAGAAAAAGTCGTAGGGTGTTTGTGTGTGTTTCTTCTGCATGTGTGTTTCGGGACCACGTTTGTGAATATGTTAAGGTAATTCCAAGTGTTCATGGCTCTGCTGGAGATCCAATGTGAGTGCTCTGTCGTGAGTGTGACTTTTGTGTGTGTGTGTGTGTGTGTGTTTGCAGGAAACCATTGTGTATGCATGCAAGAAAAAGTCGATGGGTGTTTGTGTGTGTTATTTGTATATGTGTGTGTCAGGACCATGTTTGTGATTATGTTAAAGCAGTTCCAAGTGTTGACGGCTGTGTTGGAGACCCAGTGTGAGTGCGGTGTTGTGAGTGTGATAGTGTGTGTGTGTCTGTGTGTGTTTCAGAACCCCCTGTGTACGCCTGTAAGAAAAATTCCATGGGTGTTTGTGTGTGTTTCTTGTGTATGTGTGTGTCGGGAAAACGTTTGTGAGTATGTTAGGGCAGTTCCAAGTGTTGATGGCTCTGCCGAGGCCCAGTGTGAGTGCTGTGTTGCGAGTGTGACAGTGTGTGTGTGTCTGTGTGTGTGTTTTCCGGTAACCATTGTGTATGCCTGTATGAAAAAGTCGATGGGTGTATTTGTGTGTTCTTGCGTATTGTGTTTCAGATCCACATTTGTGAGTGTGTGAGGGCAGTTCCAAGTGTTGATAGCTCTGCTGGAGACCCAGTGAGAGTGCTGTGTTGTGAGTGTGATAGTGTGTGTGTGTCTCTGTGTGTGTGTGTGTTTGGGGGAACCCCACAGTGTATGCTTCTAAGAAAAAGTCGATGGGTGTTTGTGTGTGTTTCTTGTGTATGTGTGTGTCGGGACCACGTATGTGAGTATGTTGTGGCAGTTCCAAGTGCCAGTGTGAATGCTGTGTTGTGAGTGTGGCAGTGTGTGTTTCTGTGTGTGTTTGTGTTGGCGGGAAAACATTGTGTATGCCTGTAAGAATAAGTCGATGGATGTTTGTGTGAGTTTCATGTGTATGTGTGTGTCGCGACCACATTTGTCAATATTTTAGGGCAGTTCCAAGTGTTGATGGTTCTGCTGGATACCCATTGTGAGTGCTGTGTTGTAAGTGTGACTGTGTGTGTGTGTGTTCGCGGGAAACCGTTGTGTATGCCTGTAAGAAAAAGTCGATGGGTGTTTGTGTGTGTTTCTTGTGTATGTGTGTGTCGGGAAAACGTTTGTGAGTATGTTAGGGCAGTTCCAAGTGTTGATGGCTCTGCCGAGGCCCAGTGTGCGTACTGTGCTGTTAGTGTGACAGTGTGTGTGTGTGTGTGTGTGTGTGTGTTTGGGGAAACCCCACTCTGTCTGCCTGTAACAAAAAGTTGATGGCTGTTTGTGTGTGTTTCTTGTGTATGTGTGTGTCGGGACCACGTTTGTTTGTATGTTAGGGCAGATTCAAGTGCCAGTGTGAATGCTGTGTTGTGAGTGTGATAGTGTGTGTGTGTGTGTTTGCGGAAACCATTGTGCATGACTGTAAGTAAAAGTCAATGGGAGTTTGTGTGTGTTTCTTCTGTATGTGTGTGTTGGGACCACGTTTGTGAGTATGTTAGGGCAGTTCCAACTGTTGATGGCTATGCCGGGGACCCAGTGTGAGTGCTGTGTTGTGCGTGTGATAGTGTATGTGTGTGTGTGTGTGTGTGTTTTGCTGGATACCATTGTGTATGTCTGTAAGAAAAAGTCGTAGGGTGTTTTTGTGTGTTTCTTCTGCATGTGTGTTTCGGGACCACGTTTGTGAATATGTTAAGGTAATTCCAAGTGTTCATGGCTCTGCTGGAGATCCAATGTGAGTGCTCTGTCGTGAGTGTGACTTTTGTGTGTGTGTGTGTGTGTGTGTGTGTCTGCAGGAAACCATTGTGTATGCCTGCAAGAAAAAGTCGATGGGTGTTTGTGTGTGTTATTTGTATATGTGTGTGTCAGGACCATGTTTGTGATTATGTTAAAGCAGTTCCAAGTGTTGACGGCTGTGTTGGAGACCCAGTGTGAGTGCTGTGTTGTGAGTGTGATAGTGTGTGTGTGTCTGTGTGTGTTTCAGAACCCCCTGTGTACGCCTGTAAGAAAAAGTCGATGGGTGTTTGTGTGTGTTTCTTGTGTATGTGTGTGTCGGGAAAACGTTTGTCAGTATGTAAGCGCAGTTCCAAGTGTTGATGGCTCTGCCGAGGCCCAGTGTGAGTGCTGTGTTGCGAGTGTGACAGTGTGTGTGTGTGTGTGTTTTCCGGTAACCATTGTGTATGCCTGTATGAAAAAGTCGATGGGTGTATTTGTGTGTTCTTGCGTATTGTGTTTCAGATCCACATTTGTGAGTGTGTGAGGGCAGTTCCAAGTGTTCATGAGTTTGCTGGATATCCAGTGTGAGTGTGTGTTGTGAGTGTGACAGTGTGTGTGCGTGTCTGTGTGTGTGTTTGCAGGAAACCAGTCTGTATGCCTATAAGAAAAATTCCATGGGTGTTTGTGTGTGTTTCTTCTGTATGTGTGTGTCGGGACCACATTTGTGAATATGTTAGGGCAGTTCCAAGTGTTGATGGCTCTGCTGGAGACCCAGTGAGAGTGCTGTGTTGTGAGTGTGATAGTGTGTGTGTGTCTCTGTGTGTGTGTGTGTTTGGGGGAACCCCACAGTGTATGCTTCTAAGAAAAAGTCGATGGGTGTTTGTGTGTGTTTCTTGTGTATGTGTGTGTCGGGACCACGTATGTGAGTATGTTGTGGCAGTTCCAAGTGCCAGTGTGAATGCTGTGTTGTGAGTGTGGCAGTGTGTGTTTCTGTGTGTGTTTGTGTTGGCGGGAAAACATTGTGTATGCCTGTAAGAATAAGTCGATGGATGTTTGTGTGAGTTTCATGTGTATGTGTGTCGCAACCACATTTGTCAATATTTTAGGGCAGTTCCAAGTGTTGATGGTTTTGCTGGATACCCATTGTGAGTGCTGTGTTGTAAGTGTGACTCTGTGTGTGTGTGTTCGCGGGAAACCGTTGTGTATGCCTGTAAGAAAAAGTCGATGGGTGTTTGTGTGTGTTTCTTGTGTATGTGTGTGTCGGGAAAACGTTTGTGAGTATGTTAGGGCAGTTCCAAGTGTTGATGGCTCTGCCGAGGCCCAGGGTGCGTACTGTGCTGTTAGTGTGACAGTGTGTGTGTGTGTGTGTGTGTGTGTGTGTTTGGGGAAACCCCACTCTGTCTGCCTGTAACAAAATGTTGATGGGTGTTTGTGTGTGTTTCTTGTGTATGTGTGTGTCGGGACCACGTTTGTTTGTATGTTAGGGCAGATTCAAGTGCCAGTGTGAATGCTGTGTTGTGAGTGTGATAGTGTGTGTGTGTGTGTGTTTGCGGAAACCATTGTGCATGACTGTAAGTAAAAGTCAATGGGAGTTTGTGTGTGTTTCTTGTGTATGTGTGTGTCGGGACCACGTTTGTGAGTATGTTAGGGCAGTTCCAACTGTTGATGGCTATGCCGGGGACCCAGTGTGAGTGCTGTGTTGTGCGTGTGATAGTGTATGTGTGTGTGTGTGTCTGTGTTTTGCTGGATACCATTGTGTATGTCTGTAAGAAAAAGTCGTAGGGTGTTTTTGTGTGTTTCTTCTGCATGTGTGTTTCGGGACCACGTTTGTGAATATGTTAAGGTAATTCCAAGTGTTCATGGCTCTGCTGGAGATCCAATGTGAGTGCTCTGTCGTGAGTGTGACTTTTGTGTGTGTGTGTGTGTGTGTGTGTTTGCAGGAAACCATTGTGTATGCCTGCAAGAAAAAGTCGATGGGTGTTTGTGTGTGTTATTTGTATATGTGTGTGTCAGGACCATGTTTGTGATTATGTTAAAGCAGTTTCAAGTGTTGACGGCTGTGTTGGAGACCCAGTGTGAGTGCGGTGTTGTGCGTGTGATTGTGTATGTGTGTGTGTGTGTGTTTTGCTGGATACCATTGTGTATGTCTGTAACAAAAAGTCGTAGGGTGTTTTTGTGTGTTTCTTCTGCATGTGTGTTTCGGGACCACGTTTGTGAATATGTTAAGGTAATTCCAAGTGTTCATGGCTCTGCTGGAGATCCAATGTGAGTGCTCTGTCGTGAGTGTGACTTTTGTGTGTGTGTGTGTGTGTGTGTGTTTGCAGGAAACCATTGTGTATGCCTACAAGAAAAAGTGGATGGGTGTTTGTGTGTGTTATTTGTATATGTGTGTGTCAGGATCATGTTTGTGAATATGTTAAAGCAGTTCCAAGTGTTGACGGCTGTGTTGGAGACCCAGTGTGAGTGCTGTGTTGTGAGTGTGATAATGTGTGTGTGTCTGTGTGTGTTTCAGAACCCCCTGTGTACGCCTGTAAGAAAAATTCCATGGGTGTTTGTGTGTGTTTCTTGTGTATGTGTGTGTCGGGAAAACGTTTGTGAGTAAGTTAGGGCAGTTCCAAGTGTTGATGGCTCTGCCGAGGCCCAGTGTGAGTGCTGTGTTGCGAGTGTGACAGTGTGTGTGTGTGTGTGTGTGTGTGTGTTTTCGGGTAACCATTGTGTATGCCTGTATGAAAAAGTCGATGGGTGTATTTGTGTGTTCTTGCGTATTGTGTTTCAGATCCACATTTGTGAGTGTGTGAGGGCAGTTCCAAGTGTTCATGAGTTTGCTGGATATCCAGTGTGAGTGTGTGTTGTGAGTGTGACAGTGTGTGTGCGTGTCTGTGTGTGTGTTTGCAGGAAACCAGTCTGTATGCCTATAAGAAAAATTCGATGGGTGTTTGTGTGTGTTTCTTCTGTATGTGTGTGTCGGGACCACATTTGTGAATATGTTAGGGCAGTTCCAAGTGTTGATGGCTCTGCTGGAGACCCAGTGAGAGTGCTGTGTTGTGAGTGTGATAGTGTGTGTGTGTCTCTGTGTGTGTGTGTGTTTGGGGGAACCCCACAGTGTATGCTTCTAAGAAAAAGTCGATGGGTGTTTGTGTGTGTTTCTTGTGTATGTGTGTGTCGGGACCACGTATGTGAGTATGTTGTGGCAGTTCCAAGTGCCAGTGTGAATGCTGTGTTGTGAGTGTGGCAGTGTGTGTTTCTGTGTGTGTTTGTGTTGGCGGGAAAACATTGTGTATGCCTGTAAGAATAAGTCGATGGATGTTTGTGTGAGTTTCATGTGTATGTGTGTGTCGCGACCACATTTGTCAATATTTTAGGGCAGTTCCAAGTGTTGATGGTTCTGCTGGATACCCATTGTGAGTGCTGTGTTGTAAGTGTGACTCTGTGTGTGTGTGTTCGCGGGAAACCGTTGTGTATGCCTGTAAGAAAAAGTCGATGGGTGTTTGTGTGTGTTTCTTGTGTATGTGTGTGTCGGGAAAACGTTTGTGAGTATGTTAGGGCAGTTCCAAGTGTTGATGGCTCTGCCGAGGCCCAGTGTGCGTACTGTGCTGTTAGTGTGACTGTGTGTGTGTGTGTGTGTGTGTGTGTGTGTTTGGGGAAACCCCACTCTGTCTGCCTGTAAGAAAATGTTGATGGGTGTTTGTGTGTGTTTCTTGTGTATGTGTGTGTCGGGACCACGTTTGTTTGTATGTTAGGGCAGATTCAAGTGCCAGTGTGAATGCTGTGTTGTGAGTGTGATAGTGTGTGTGTGTGTGTGTTTGCGGAAACCATTGTGCATGACTGTAAGTAAAAGTCAATGGGAGTTTGTGTGTGTTTCTTGTGTATGTGTGTGTCGGGACCACGTTTGTGAGTATGTTAGGGCAGTTCCAACTGTTGATGGCTATGCCGGGGACCCAGTGTGAGTGCTGTGTTGTGCGTGTGATAGTGTATGTGTGTGTGTGTGTGTGTTTTGCTGGATACCATTGTGTATGTCTGTAAGAAAAAGTCGTAGGGTGTTTTTGTATGTTTCTTCTGCATGTGTGTTTCGGGACCACGTTTGTGAATATGTTAAGGTAATTCCAAGTGTTCATGGCTCTGCTGGAGATCCAATGTGAGTGCTCTGTCGTGAGTGTGACTTGTGTGTGTGTGTGTGTGTGTGTGTGTGTGTTTGCAGGAAACCATTGTGTATGCCTGCAAGAAAAATCAATGGGTGTTTGTGTGTGTTATTTGTATATGTGTGTGTCAGGACCATGTTTGTGATTATGTTAAAGCAGTTCCAAGTGTTGACGGCTGTGTTGGAGACCCAGTGTGAGTGCGGTGTTGTGAGTGTGATAGTGTGTGTGTGTCTGTGTGTGTTTCAGAACCCCCTGTGTACGCCTGTAAGAAAAATTCCATGGGTGTTTGTGTGTGTTTCTTGTGTATGTGTGTGTCGGGAAAACGTTTGTGAGTATGTTAGGGCAGTTCCAAGTGTTGATGGCTCTGCCGAGGCCCAGTGTGAGTGCTGTGTTTCGAGTGTGACAGTGTGTGTGTGTGTGTGTGTGTTTTCCGGTAACCATTGTGTATGCCTGTATGAAAAAGTCGATGGGTGTATTTGTGTGTTCTTGCGTATTGTGTTTCAGATCCACATTTGTGAGTGTGTGAGGGCAGTTCCAAGTGTTGATGTCTCTGCCGAGGTACAGAGTGAGTGCTGTGTTGTGAGTGTGAGAGTGTGTGTGTGTGTGTGTGTGTGTGTTTTCGGGTAACCATTGTGTATGCCTGTATGAAAAAGTCGATGGGTGTATTTGTGTGTTCTTGCGTATTGTGTTTCAGATCCACATTTGTGAGTGTGTGAGGGCAGTTCCAAGTGTTCATGAGTTTGCTGGATATCCAGTGTGAGTGTGTGTTGTGAGTGTGACAGTGTGTGTGCGTGTCTGTGTGTGTGTTTGCAGGAAACCAGTCTGTATGCCTATAAGAAAAATTCCATGGGTGTTTGTGTGTGTTTCTTCTGTATGTGTGTGTCGGGACCACATTTGTGAATATGTTAGGGCAGTTCCAAGTGTTGATGGCTCTGCTGGAGACCCAGTGAGAGTGCTGTGTTGTGAGTGTGATCGTGTGTGTGTGTCTCTGTGTGTGTGTGTGTGTTTGGGGGAACCCCACAGTGTATGCTTCTAAGAAAAAGTCGATGGGTGTTTGTGTGTGTTTCTTGTGTATGTGTGTGTCGGGACCACGTATGTGAGTATGTTGTGGCAGTTCCAAGTGCCAGTGTGAATGCTGTGTTGTGAGTGTGGCAGTGTGTGTTTCTGTGTGTGTTTGTGTTGGCGGGAAAACATTGTGTATGCCTGTAAGAATAAGTCGATGGATGTTTGTGTGAGTTTCATGTGTATGTGTGTGTCGCGACCACATTTGTCAATATTTTAGGGCAGTTCCAAGTGTTGATGGTTCTGCTGGATACCCATTGTGAGTGCTGTGTTGTAAGTGTGACTGTGTGTGTGTGTGTTCGCGGGAAACCGTTGTGTATGCCTGTAAGAAAAAGTCGATGGGTGTTTGTGTGTGTTTCTTGTGTATGTGTGTGTCGGGAAAACGTTTGTGAGTATGTTAGGGCAGTTCCAAGTGTTGATGGCTCTGCCGAGGCCCAGTGTGCGTACTGTGCTGTTAGTGTGACTGTGTGTGTGTGTGTGTGTGTGTGTGTGTGTGTGTTTGGGGAAACCCCACTCTGTCTGCCTGTAACAAAATGTTGATGGGTGTTTGTGTGTGTTTCTTGTGTATGTGTGTGTCGGGACCACGTTTGTTTCTATGTTAGGGCAGATTCAAGTGCCAGTGTGAATGCTGTGTTGTGAGTGTGATAGTGTGTGTGTGTGTGTGTTTGCGGAAACCATTGTGCATGACTGTAAGTAAAAGTCAATGGGAGTTTGTGTGTGTTTCTTGTGTATGTGTGTGTCGGGACCACGTTTGTGAGTATGTTAGGGCACTTCCAACTGTTGATGGCTATGCCGGGGACCCAGTGTGAGTGCTGTGTTGTGCGTGTGATAGTGTATGTGTGTGTGTGTGTGTGTGTTTTGCTGGATACCATTGTGTATGTCTGTAACAAAATGTCGTAGGGTGTTTTTGTGTGTTTCTTCTGCATGTGTGTTTCGGGACCACGTTTGTGAATATGTTAAGGTAATTCCAAGTGTTCATGGCTCTGCTGGAGATCCAATGTGAGTGCTCTGTCGTGAGTGTGACTTGTGTGTGTGTGTGTGTGTGTGTGTGTTTGCAGGAAACCATTGTGTATGCCTGCAAGAAAAATCAATGGGTGTTTGTGTGTGTTATTTGTATATGTGTGTGTCAGGACCATGTTTGTGATTATGTTAAAGCAGTTCCAAGTGTTGACGGCTGTGTTGGAGACTCAGTGTGAGTGCGGTGTTGTGAGTGTGATAGTGTGTGTGTGTCTGTGTGTGTTTCAGAACCCCCTGTGTACGCCTGTAAGAAAAATTCCATGGGTGTTTGTGTGTGTTTCTTGTGTATGTGTGTGTCGGGAAAACGTTTGTGAGTATGTTAGGGCAGTTCCAAGTGTTGATGGCTCTGCCGAGGCCCAGTGTGAGTGCTGTGTTGCGAGTGTGACAGTGTGTGTGTGTGTGTGTGTGTGTGTTTTCCGGTAACCATTGTGTATGCCTGTATGAAAAAGTCGATGGGTGTATTTGTGTGTTCTTGCGTATTGTGTTTCAGATCCACATTTGTGAGTGTGTGAGGGCAGTTCCAAGTGTTGATGTCTCTGCCGAGGTACAGAGTGAGTGCTGTGTTGTGAGTGTGAGAGTGTGTGTGTGTGTGTGTGTGTTTTCGGGTAACCATTGTGTATGCCTGTATGAAAAAGTCGATGTGTGTATTTGTGTGTTCTTGCGTATTGTGTTTCAGATCCACATTTGTGAGTGTGTGAGGGCAGTTCCAAGTGTTCATGAGTTTGCTGGATATCCAGTGTGAGTGTGTGTTGTGAGTGTGACAGTGTGTGTGCGTGTCTGTGTGTGTGTTTGCAGGAAACCAGTCTGTATGCCTATAAGAAAAATTCCATGGGTGTTTGTGTGTGTTTCTTCTGTATGTGTGTGTCGGGACCACATTTGTGAATATGTTAGGGCAGTTCCAAGTGTTGATGGCTCTGCTGGAGACCCAGTGAGAGTGCTGTGTTGTGAGTGTGACAGTGTGTGTGTGTCTGTGTGTGTGTGTGTGTGTTTGGGGGAACCCCACAGTGTATGCTTCTAAGAAAAAGTCGATGGGTGTTTGTGTGTGTTTCTTGTGTATGTGTGTGTCGGGACCACGCATGTGAGTATGTTGTGTCAGTTCCAAGGGCCAGTGTGAATGCTGTGTTGTGAGTGTAGCAGTGTGTGTTTCTGTGTGTGTTTGTGTTGGCGGGAAAACATTGTGTATGCCTGTAAGAATAAGTCGATGGATGTTTGTGTGAGTTTCATGTGTATGTGTGTGTCGCGACCACATTTGTCAATATTTTAGGGCAGTTCCAAGTGTTGATGGTTCTGCTGGATACCCATTGTGAGTGCTGTGTTGTAAGTGTGACTGTGTGTGTGTGTGTTCGCGGGAAACCGTTGTGTATGCCTGTAAGAAAAAGTCGATGGGTGTTTGTGTGTGTTTCTTGTGTATGTGTGTGTCGGGAAAACGTTTGTGAGTATGTTAGGGCAGTTCCAAGTGTTGATGGCTCTGCCGAGGCCCAGTGTGCGTACTGTGCTGTTACTGTGACAGTGTGTGTGTGTGTGTGTGTGTGTGTGTGTGTTTGGGGAAACCCCACTCTGTCTGCCTGTAACAAAATGTTGATGGGTGTTTGTGTGTGTTTCTTGTGTATGTGTGTGTCGGGACCACGTTTGTTTGTATGTTAGGGCAGATTCAAGTGCCAGTGTGAATGCTGTGTTGTGAGTGTGATAGTGTGTGTGTGTGTGTGTTTGCGGAAACCATTGTGCATGACTGTAAGTAAAAGTCAATGGGAGTTTGTGTGTGTTTCTTGTGTATGTGTGTGTCGGGACCACGTTTGTGAGTATGTTAGGGCAGTTCCAACTGTTGATGGCTATGCCGGGGACCCAGTGTGAGTGCTGTGTTGTGCGTGTGATAGTGTATGTGTGTGTGTGTGTGTGTTTTGCTGGATACCATTGTGTATGTCTGTAAGAAAAAGTCGTAGGGTGTTTGTGTGTGTTTCTTCTGCATGTGTGTTTCGGGACCACGTTTGTGAATATGTTAAGGTAATTCCAAGTGTTCATGGCTCTGCTGGAGATCCAATGTGAGTGCTCTGTCGTGAGTGTGACTTTTGTGTGTGTGTGTGTGTGTGTGTTTGCAGGAAACCATTGTGTATGCATGCAAGAAAAAGTCGATGGGTGTTTGTGTGTGTTATTTGTATATGTGTGTGTCAGGACCATGTTTGTGATTATGTTAAAGCAGTTCCAAGTGTTGACGGCTGTGTTGGAGACCCAGTGTGAGTGCGGTGTTGTGAGTGTGATAGTGTGTGTGTGTCTGTGTGTGTTTCAGAACCCCCTGTGTACGCCTGTAAGAAAAATTCCATGGGTGTTTGTGTGTGTTTCTTGTGTATGTGTGTGTCGGGAAAACGTTTGTGAGTATGTTAGGGCAGTTCCAAGTGTTGATGGCTCTGCCGAGGCCCAGTGTGAGTGCTGTGTTGCGAGTGTGACAGTGTGTGTGTGTCTGTGTGTGTGTTTTCCGGTAACCATTGTGTATGCCTGTATGAAAAAGTCGATGGGTGTATTTGTGTGTTCTTGCGTATTGTGTTTCAGATCCACATTTGTGAGTGTGTGAGGGCAGTTCCAAGTGTTGATAGCTCTGCTGGAGACCCAGTGAGAGTGCTGTGTTGTGAGTGTGATAGTGTGTGTGTGTCTCTGTGTGTGTGTGTGTTTGGGGGAACCCCACAGTGTATGCTTCTAAGAAAAAGTCGATGGGTGTTTGTGTGTGTTTCTTGTGTATGTGTGTGTCGGGACCACGTATGTGAGTATGTTGTGGCAGTTCCAAGTGCCAGTGTGAATGCTGTGTTGTGAGTGTGGCAGTGTGTGTTTCTGTGTGTGTTTGTGTTGGCGGGAAAACATTGTGTATGCCTGTAAGAATAAGTCGATGGATGTTTGTGTGAGTTTCATGTGTATGTGTGTGTCGCGACCACATTTGTCAATATTTTAGGGCAGTTCCAAGTGTTGATGGTTCTGCTGGATACCCATTGTGAGTGCTGTGTTGTAAGTGTGACTGTGTGTGTGTGTGTTCGCGGGAAACCGTTGTGTATGCCTGTAAGAAAAAGTCGATGGGTGTTTGTGTGTGTTTCTTGTGTATGTGTGTGTCGGGAAAACGTTTGTGAGTATGTTAGGGCAGTTCCAAGTGTTGATGGCTCTGCCGAGGCCCAGTGTGCGTACTGTGCTGTTAGTGTGACAGTGTGTGTGTGTGTGTGTGTGTGTGTGTTTGGGGAAACCCCACTCTGTCTGCCTGTAACAAAAAGTTGATGGCTGTTTGTGTGTGTTTCTTGTGTATGTGTGTGTCGGGACCACGTTTGTTTGTATGTTAGGGCAGATTCAAGTGCCAGTGTGAATGCTGTGTTGTGAGTGTGATAGTGTGTGTGTGTGTGTTTGCGGAAACCATTGTGCATGACTGTAAGTAAAAGTCAATGGGAGTTTGTGTGTGTTTCTTCTGTATGTGTGTGTTGGGACCACGTTTGTGAGTATGTTAGGGCAGTTCCAACTGTTGATGGCTATGCCGGGGACCCAGTGTGAGTGCTGTGTTGTGCGTGTGATAGTGTATGTGTGTGTGTGTGTGTGTGTTTTGCTGGATACCATTGTGTATGTCTGTAAGAAAAAGTCGTAGGGTGTTTTTGTGTGTTTCTTCTGCATGTGTGTTTCGGGACCACGTTTGTGAATATGTTAAGGTAATTCCAAGTGTTCATGGCTCTGCTGGAGATCCAATGTGAGTGCTCTGTCGTGAGTGTGACTTTTGTGTGTGTGTGTGTGTGTGTGTGTTTGCAGGAAACCATTGTGTATGCCTGCAAGAAAAAGTCGATGGGTGTTTGTGTGTGTTATTTGTATATGTGTGTGTCAGGACCATGTTTGTGATTATGTTAAAGCAGTTCCAAGTGTTGACGGCTGTGTTGGAGACCCAGTGTGAGTGCTGTGTTGTGAGTGTGATAGTGTGTGTGTCTGTGTGTGTTTCAGAACCCCCTGTGTACGCCTGTAAGAAAAAGTCGATGGGTGTTTGTGTGTGTTTCTTGTGTATGTGTGTGTCGGGAAAACGTTTGTCAGTATGTAAGCGCAGTTCCAAGTGTTGATGGCTCTGCCGAGGCCCAGTGTGAGTGCTGTGTTGCGAGTGTGACAGTGTGTGTGTGTGTGTGTTTTCCGGTAACCATTGTGTATGCCTGTATGAAAAAGTCGATGGGTGTATTTGTGTGTTCTTGCGTATTGTGTTTCAGATCCACATTTGTGAGTGTGTGAGGGCAGTTCCAAGTGTTCATGAGTTTGCTGGATATCCAGTGTGAGTGTGTGTTGTGAGTGTGACAGTGTGTGTGCGTGTCTGTGTGTGTGTTTGCAGGAAACCAGTCTGTATGCCTATAAGAAAAATTCGATGGGTGTTTGTGTGTGTTTCTTCTGTATGTGTGTGTCGGGACCACATTTGTGAATATGTTAGGGCAGTTCCAAGTGTTGATGGCTCTGCTGGAGACCCAGTGAGAGTGCTGTGTTGTGAGTGTGATCGTGTGTGTGTGTCTCTGTGTGTGTGTGTGTTTGGGGGAACCCCACAGTGTATGCTTCTAAGAAAAAGTCGATGGGTGTTTGTGTGTGTTTCTTGTGTATGTGTGTGTCGGGACCACGTATGTGAGTATGTTGTGGCAGTTCCAAGTGCCAGTGTGAATGCTGTGTTGTGAGTGTGGCAGTGTGTGTTTCTGTGTGTGTTTGTGTTGGCGGGAAAACATTGTGTATGCCTGTAAGAATAAGTCGATGGATGTTTGTGTGAGTTTCATGTGTATGTGTGTGTCGCGACCACATTTGTCAATATTTTAGGGCAGTTCCAAGTGTTGATGGTTTTGCTGGATACCCATTGTGAGTGCTGTGTTGTAAGTGTGACTCTGTGTGTGTGTGTTCGCGGGAAACCGTTGTGTATGCCTGTAAGAAAAAGTCGATGGGTGTTTGTGTGTGTTTCTTGTGTATGTGTGTGTCGGGAAAACGTTTGTGAGTATGTTAGGGCAGTTCCAAGTGTTGATGGCTCTGCCGAGGCCCAGTGTGCGTACTGTGCTGTTAGTGTGACAGTGTGTGTGTGTGTGTGTGTGTGTGTGTGTTTGGGGAAACCCCACTCTGTCTGCCTGTAACAAAATGTTGATGGGTGTTTGTGTGTGTTTCTTGTGTATGTGTGTGTCGGGACCACGTTTGTGTGTATGTTAGGGCAGATTCAAGTGCCAGTGTGAATGCTGTGTTGTGAGTGTGATAGTGTGTGTGTGTGTGTGTTTGCGGAAACCATTGTGCATGACTGTAAGTAAAAGTCAATGGGAGTTTGTGTGTGTTTCTTGTGTATGTGTGTGTCGGGACCACGTTTGTGAGTATGTTAGGGCAGTTCCAACTGTTGATGGCTATGCCGGGGACCCAGTGTGAGTGCTGTGTTTTGCCTGTGATTGTGTATGTGTGTGTGTGTGTGTGTGTGTTTGCTGGATACCATTGTGTATGTCTGTAAGAAAAAGTCGTAGGGTGTTTTTGTGTGTTTCTTCTGCATGTGTGTTTCGGGACCACGTTTGTGAATATGTTAAGGTAATTCCAAGTGTTCATGGCTCTGCTGGAGATCCAATGTGAGTGCTCTGTCGTGAGTGTGACTTTTGTGTGTGTGTGTGTGTGTGTGTGTGTGTTTGCAGGAAACCATTGTGTATGCCTGCAAGAAAAAGTCGATGGGTGTTTGTGTGTGTTCTTTGTATATGTGTGTGTCAGGACCATGTTTGTGATTATGTTAAAGCAGTTCCAAGTGTTGACGGCTGTGTTGGAGACCCAGTGTGAGTGCGGTGTTGTGAGTGTGATAGTGTGTGTATGTCTGTGTGTGTTTCAGAACCCCCTGTGTACGCCTGTAAGAAAAATTCCATGGGTGTTTGTGTGTGTTTCTTGTGTATGTGTGTGTCGGGAAAACGTTTGTGAGTATGTTAGGGCAGTTCCAAGTGTTGATGGCTCTGCCGAGGCCCAGTGTGAGTGCTGTGTTGCGAGTGTGACAGTGTGTGTGTGTGTGTGTGTGTGTTTTCCGGTAACCATTGTGTATGCCTGTATGAAAAAGTCGATGGGTGTATTTGTGTGTTCTTGCGTATTGTGTTTCAGATCCACATTTGTGAGTGTGTGACGGCAGTTCCAAGTGTTGATGTCTCTGCCGAGGTACAGAGTGAGTGCTGTGTTGTGAGTGTGAGAGTGTGTGTGTGTGTGTGTGTGTTTTCGGGTAACCATTGTGTATGCCTGTATGAAAAAGTCGATGGGTGTATTTGTGTGTTCTTGCGTATTGTGTTTCAGATCCACATTTCTTAGTGTGTGAGGGCAGTTCCAAGTGTTCATGAGTTTGCTGGATATCCAGTGTGAGTGTGTGTTGTGAGTGTGACAGTGTGTGTGCGTGTCTGTGTGTGTGTTTGCAGGAAACCAGTCTGTATGCCTATAAGAAAAATTCCATGGGTGTTTGTGTGTGTTTCTTCTGTATGTGTGTGTCGGGACCACATTTGTGAATATGTTAGGGCAGTTCCAAGTGTTGATGGCTCTGCTGGAGACCCAGTGAGAGTGCTGTGTTGTCAGTATGATCGTGTGTGTGTGTCTCTGTGTGTGTGTGTGTGTTTGGGGGAACCCCACAGTGTATGCTTCTAAGAAAAAGTCGATGGGTGTTTGTGTGTGTTTCTTGTGTATGTGTGTGTCGGGACCACGTATGTGAGTATGTTGTGGCAGTGCCAAGTGCCAGTGTGAATGCTGTGTTGTGAGTGTGGCAGTGTGTGTTTCTGTGTGTGTTTGTGTTGGCGGGAAAACATTGTGTATGCCTGTAAGAATAAGTCGATGGATGTTTGTGTGAGTTTCATGTGTATGTGTGTGTCGCGACCACATTTGTCAATATTTTAGGGCAGTTCCAAGTGTTGATGGTTCTGCTGGATACCCATTGTGAGTGCTGTGTTGTAAGTGTGACTCTGTGTGTGTGTGTTCACGGGAAACCGTTGTGTATGCCTGTAAGAAAAAGTCAATGGGTGTTTGTGTGTGTTTCTTGTGTATGTGTGTGTCGGGAAAACGTTTGTGAGTATGTTAGGGCAGTTCCAAGTGTTGATGGCTCTGCCGAGGCCCAGTGTGCGTACTGTGCTTTTAGTGTGACAGTGTGTGTGTGTGTGTGTGTGTGTGTGTTTGGGGAAACCCCACTCTGTCTGCCTGTAACAAAATGTTGATGGGTGTTTGTGTGTGTTTCTTGTGTATGTGTGTGTCGGGACCACATTTGTTTGTATGTTAGGGCAGATTCAAGTGCCAGTGTGAATGCTGTGTTGTGAGAGTGTGTGTGTGTGTGTGTTTGCGGAAACCATTGTGCATGACTGTAAGTAAAAGTCAATGGGAGTTTGTGTGTGTTTCTTGTGTATGTGTGTGTCGGGACCACGTTTGTGAGTATGTTAGGGCAGTTCCAACTGTTGATGGCTATGCCGGGGACCCAGTGTGAGTGCTGTGGTGTGCGTGTGATAGTGTATGTGTGTGTGTGTGTGTGTGTTTTGCTGGATACCATTGTGTATGTCTGTAAGAAAAAGTCGTAGGGTGTTTTTGTGTGTTTCTTCTGCATGTGTGTTTCGGGACCACGTCTGTGAATATGTTCAGGTAATTCCAAGTGTTCATGGCTCTCCTGGAGATCCAATGTGAGTGCTCTGTCGTGAGTGTGACTTTTGTGTGTGTGTTTGTGTGTGTGTGTGTGTTTGCAGGAAACCATTGTGTATGCCTGCAAGAAAAAGTCGATGGGTGTTTGTGTGTGTTATTTGTATATGTGTGTGTCAGGACCATGTTTGTGATTATGTTAAAGCAGTTCCAAGTGTTGACGGCTGTGTTGGAGACCCAGTGTGAGTGCGGTGTTGTGAGTGTGATAGTGTGTGTGTGTCTGTGTGTGTTTCAGAACCCCCTGTGTACGCCTGTAAGAAAAATTCCATGGGTGTTTGTGTGTGTTTCTTGTGTATGTGTGTGTCGGGAAAACGTTTGTGAGTATGTTAGGGCAGTTCCAAGTGTTGATGGCTCTGCCGAGGCCCAGTGTGAGTGCTGTGTTGCGAGTGTGACAGTGTGTGTGTGTGTGTGTGTGTTTTCGGGTAACCATTGTGTATGCCTGTATGAAAAAGTCGATGGGTGTATTTGTGTGTTCTTGCGTATTGTGTTTCAGATCCACATTTGTGAGAGTGTGAGGGCAGTTCCAAGTGTTGATGTCTCTGCCGAGGTACAGAGTGAGTGCTGTGTTTTGAGTGTGAGAGTGTGTGTGTGTGTGTGTGTGTGTTTTCGGGTAACCATTGTGTATGCCTGTATGAAAAAGTCGATGGGTGTATTTGTGTGTTCTTGCGTATTGTGTTTCAGATCCACATTTGTGAGTGTGTGAGGGCAGTTCCAAGTGTTCATGAGTTTGCTGGATATCCAGTGTGAGTGTGTGTTGTGAGTGTGACAGTGTGTGTGCGTGTCTGTGTGTGTGTTTGCAGGAAACCAGTCTGTATGCCTATAAGAAAAATTCCATGGGTGTTTGTGTGTGTTTCTTCTGTATGTGTGTGTCGGGACCACATTTGTGAATATGTTAGGGCAGTTCCAAGTGTTGATGGCTCTGCTGGAGACCCAGTGAGAGTGCTGTGTTGTGAGTGTGATAGTGTGTGTGTGTCTCTGTGTGTGTGTGTGTGTTTGGGGGAACCCCACAGTGTATGCTTCTAAGAAAAAGTCGATGGGTGTTTGTGTGTGTTTCTTGTGTATGTGTGTGTCGGGAGAACGTTTGTGAGTATGTTAGGGCAGTTCCAAGTGTTGATGGCTCTGCCGAGGCCCAGTGTGCGTACTGTGCTGTTAGTGTGACAGTGTGTGTGTGTGTGTGTGTGTGTGTGTTTGGGGAAACCCCACTCTGTCTGCTTGTAACAAAATGTTGATGGGTGTTTGTGTGTGTTTCTTGTGTATGTGTGTGTCGGGACCACGTTTGTTTGTATGTTAGGGCAGATTCAAGTGCCAGTGTGAATGCTGTGTTGTGAGTGTGATAGTGTGTGTATGTGTGTTTGCGGAAACCATTGTGCATGACTGTAAGTAAAAGTCAATGGGAGTTTGTGTGTGTTTCTTGTGTATGTGTGTGTCGGGACCACGTTTGTGAGTATGTTAGGGCACGTCCAACTGTTGATGGCTATGCCGGGGACCCAGTGTGAGTGTTGTGTTGTGCGTGTGATAGTGTATGTGTGTGTGTGTGTGTTTTGCTGGATACCATTGTGTATGTCTGTAAGAAAAAGTCGTAGGGTGTTTTTGTGTGTTTCTTCTGCATGTGTGTTTCGGGACCACGTTTGTGAATATGTTAAAGTAATTCCAAGTGTTCATAGCTCTGCTGGAGATCCAATGTGAGTGCTCTGTCGTGAGTGTGACTTTTGTGTGTGTGTGTGTGTGTGTGTGTTTGCAGGAAACCATTGTGTATGCCTGCAAGAAAAAGTCGATGGGTGTTTGTGTGTGTTATTTGTATATGTGTGTGTCAGGGCCATGTTTGTGATTATGTTAAAGCAGTTCCAAGTGTTGACGGCTGTGTTGGAGACCCAGTGTGAGAGCGGTGTTGTGAGTGTGATAGTGTGTGTGTGTCTGTGTGTGTTTCAGAACCCCCTGTGTACGCCTGTAAGAAAAATTCCATGGGTGTTTGTGTGTGTTTCTTGTGTATGTGTGTGTCGGGAAAACGTTTGTGAGTATGTTAGGGCAGTTCCAAGTGTTGATGGCTCTGCCGAGGCCCAGTGTGAGTGCTGTGTTGCGAGTGTGACAGTGTGTGTGTGTGTGTGTGTGTTTTCCGGTAACCATTGTGTATGCCTGTATGAAAAAGTCGATGGGTGTATTTGTGTGTTCTTGCGTATTGTGTTTCAGATCCACATTTGTGAGTGTGTGAGGGCAGTTCCAAGTGTTGATGTCTCTGCCGAGGTACAGAGTGAGTGCTGTGTTGTGAGTGTGAGAGTGTGTGTGTGTTTGTGTGTGTGTGTTTTCGGGTAACCATTGTGTATGCCTGTATGAAAAAGTCGATGGGTGTATTTGTGTGTTCTTGCGTATTGTGTTTCAGATCCACATTTGTGAGTGTGTGAGGGCAGTTCCAAGTGTTCACGAGTTTGCTGGATATCCAGTGTGAGTGTGTGTTGTGAGTGTGACAGTGTGTGTGCGTGTCTGTGTGTGTGTTTGCAGGAAACCAGTCTGTATGCCTATAAGAAAAATTCCATGGGTGTTTGTGTGTGTTTCTTCTGTATGTGTGTGTCGGGACCACATTTGTGAATATGTTAGGGCAGTTCCAAGTGTTGATGGCTCTGCTGGAGACCCAGTGAGAGTGCTGTGTTGTGAGTGTGATAGTGTGTGTGTGTCTCTGTGTGTGTGTGTGTTTGGGGGAACCCCACAGTGTATGCTTCTAAGAAAAAGTCGATGGGTGTTTGTGTGTGTTTCTTGTGTATGTGTGTGTCGGGAACACGTATGTGAGTATGTTGTGGCAGTTCCAAGTGCCAGTGTGAATGCTGTGTTGTGAGTGTGGCAGTGTGTGTTTCTGTGTGTGTTTGTGTTGGCGGGAAAACATTGTGTATGCCTGTAAGAATAAGTCGATGGATGTTTGTGTGAGTTTCATGTGTATGTGTGTGTCGCGACCACATTTGTCAATATTTTAGGGCAGTTCCAAGTGTTGATGGTTCTGCTGGATACCCATTGTGAGTGCTGTGTTGTAAGTGTGACTCTGTGTGTGTGTGTTCGCGGGAAACCGTTGTGTATGCCTGTAAGAAAAAGTCGATGGGTGTTTGTGTGTGTTTCTTGTGTATGTGTGTGTCGGGAAAACGTTTGTGAGTATGTTAGGGCAGTTCCAAGTGTTGATGGCTCTGCCGAGGCCCAGTGTGCGTACTGTGCTGTTAGTGTGACAGTGTGTGTGTGTGTGTGTGTGTGTGTGTTTGGGGAAACCCCACTCTGTCTGCCTGTAACAAAATGTTGATGGGTGTTTGTGTGTGTTTCTTGTGTATGTGTGTGTCGGGACCACGTTTGTTTGTATGTTAGGGCAGATTCAAGTTCCAGTGTGAATGCTGTGTTGTGAGTGTGATAGTGTGTGTGTGTGTGTGTTTGCGGAAACCATTGTGCATGACTGTAAGGAAAAGTCAATGGGAGTTTGTGTGTGTTTCCTGTGTATGTGTGTGTCGGGACCACGTTTGTGAGTATGTTAGGGCAGTTCCAACTGTTGATGGCTATGCCGGGGACCAAGTGTGAGTGATGTGTTGTGCGTGTGATAGTGTATGTGTGTCTGTGTGTGTGTTTTGCTGGATACCATTGTGTATGTCTGTAAGAAAAAGTCGTAGGGTGTTTTTGTGTGTTTCTTCTGCATGTGTGTTTCGGGACCACGTTTGTGAATATGTTAAGGTAATTCCAAGTGTTCATGGCTCTGCTGGAGATCCAATGTGAGTGCTCTGTCGTGAGTGTGACTTTTGTGTGTGTGTGTGTGTGTGTGTGTGTTTGCAGGAAACCATTGTGTATGCCTGCAAGAAAAAGTCGATGGATGTTTGTGTGTGTTATTTGTATATGTGTGTGTCAGGACCATGTTTGTGATTATGTTAAAGCAGTTCCAAGTGTTGACGGCTGTGTTGGAGACCCAGTGTGAGTGCGGTGTTGTGAGTGTGATAGTGTGTGTGTGTCTGTGTGTGTTTCAGAACCCCCTGTGTACGCCTGTAAGAAAAATTCCATGGGTGTTTGTGTGTGTTTCTTGTGTATGTGTGTGTCGGGAAAACGTTTGTGAGTATGTTAGGGCAGTTCCAAGTGTTGATGGCTCTGCCGAGGCCCAGTGTGAGTGCTGTGTTGCGAGTGTGGCAGTGTCTGTGTGTGTGTGTGTGTGTTTTCCGGTAACCATTGTGTATGCCTGTATGAAAAAGTCGATGGGTGTATTTGTGTGTTCTTGCGTATTGTGTTTCAGATCCACATTTGTGAGAGTGTGAGGGCAGTTCCAACTGTTGATGTCTCTGCCGAGGCACAGAGTGAGTGCTGTGTTGTGAGTGTGAGAGTGTGTGTGTGTGTGTGTGTGTGTTTTCGGGTAACCATTGTGTATGCCTGTATGAAAAAGTCGATGGGTGTATTTGTGTGTTCTTGCGTATTGTGTTTCAGATCCACATTTGTGAGTGTGTGAGGGCAGTTCCAAGTGTTCATGAGTTTGCTGCATATCCAGTGTGAGTGTGTGTTGTGAGTGTGACAGTGTGTGTGCGTGTCTGTGTGTGTGTTTGCAGGAAACCAGTCTGTATGCCTATAAGAAAAATTCCATGGGTGTTTGTGTGTGTTTCTTCTGTATGTGTGTGTCGGGACCACATTTGTGAATATGTTAGGGCAGTTCCAAGTGTTGATGGCTCTGCTGGAGACCCAGTGAGAGTGCTGTGTTGTGAGTGTGATAGTGTGTGTGTCTCTGTGTGTGTGTGTGTTTGGGGGAACCCCACAGTGTATGCTTCTAAGAAAAAGTCGATGGGTGTTTGTGTGTGTTTCTTGTTTATGTGTGTGTCGGGCCACGTATGTGAGTATGTTGTGGCAGTTCCAACTGCCAGTGTGAATGCTGTGTTGTGAGTGTGACAGTGTGTGTTTCTGTGTGTGTTTGTGTTGGCGGGAAAACATTGTGTATGCCTCTAAGAATAGGTCGATGGATGTTTGTGTGAGTTTCATGTGTATGTGTGTGTCGCGACCACATTTGTCAATATTTTAGGGCAGTTCCAAGTGTTGATGGTTCTGCTGGATACCCATTGTGAATGCTGTGTTGTAAGTGTGACTCTGTGTGTGTGTGTTCGCGGGAAACCGTTGTGTATGCCTGTAAGAAAAAGTCGATGGGTGTTTGTGTGTGTTTCTTGTGTATGTGTGTGTCGGGAAAACGTTTGTGAGTATGTTAGGGCAGTTCCAAGTGTTGATGGCTCTGCCGAGGCCCAGTGTGCGTACTGTGCTGTTAGTGTGACAGTGTGTGTGTGTGTGTGTGTGTGTGTTTGGGGAAACCCCACTCTGTCTGCTTGTAACAAAATGTTGATGGGTGTTTGTGTGTGTTTCTTGTGTATGTGTGTGTCGGGACCACGTTTGTTTGTATGTTAGGGCAGATTCAAGTGCCAGTGTGAATGCTGTGTTGTGAGTGTGATAGTGTGTGTGTGTGTGTTTGCGGAAACCATTGTGCATGACTGTAAGTAAAAGTCAATGGGAGTTTGTGTGTGTTTCTTGTGTATGTGTGTGTCGGGACCACGTTTGTGAGTATGTTAGGGCAGTTCCAACTGTTGATGGCTATGCCGGGGACCCAGTGTGAGTGTTGTGTTGTGCGTGTGATAGTGTATGTGTGTGTGTGTGTGTGTTTTGCTGGATACCATTGTGTATGTCTGTAAGAAAAAGTCGTAGGGTGTTTTTGTGTGTTTCTTCTGCATGTGTGTTTCGGGACCACGTTTGTGAATATGTTAAAGTAATTCCAAGTTTTCATGGCTCTGCTGGAGATCCAATGTGAGTGCTCTGTCGTGAGTGTGACTTTTGTGTGTGTGTGTGTGTGTGTGTGTGTTTGCAGGAAACCATTGTGTATGCCTGCAAGAAAAAGTCGATGGGTGTTTGTGTGTGTTATTTGTATATGTGTGTGTCAGGACCATGTTTGTGATTATGTTAAAGCAGTTCCAAGTGTTGACGGCTGTGTTGGAGACCCAGTGTGAGTGCGGTGTTGTGAGTGTGATAGTGTGTGTGTGTCTGTGTGTGTTTCAGAACCCCCTGTGTACGCCTGTAAGAAAAATTCCATGGGTGTTTGTGTGTGTTTCTTGTGTATGTGTGTGTCGGGAAAACGTTTGTGAGTATGTTAGGGCAGTTCCAAGTGTTGATGGCTCTGCCGAGGCCCAGTGTGAGTGCTGTGTTGCGAGTGTGACAGTGTGTGTGTGTGTGTGTGTGTGTTTTCCGGTAACCATTGTGTATGCCTGTATGAAAAAGTCGATGGGTGTATTTGTGTGTTCTTGCGTATTGTGTTTCAGATCCACATTTGTGAGAGTGTGAGGGCAGTTCCAAGTGTTGATGTCTCTGCCGAGGTACAGAGTTAGTGCTGTGTTGTGAGTGTGAGAGTGTGTGTGTGTGTGTGTGTGTGTGTGTTTTCGGGTAACCATTGTGTATGCCTGTATGAAAAAGTCGATGGGTGCATTTGTGTGTTCTTGCGTATTGTGTTTCAGATCCACATTTGTGAGTGTGTGAGGGCAGTTCCAAGTGTTGATGGCTCTGCTGGAGACCCAGTGAGAGTGCTGTGTTGTGAGTGTGACAGTGTGTGTGTGTCTCTGTGTGTGTGTGTGTTTGGGGGAACCCCACAGTGTATGCTTCTAAGAAAAAGTCGATGGGTGTTTGTGTGTGGTTCTTGTGTATGTGTGTGTCGGGACCACGTATGTGAGTATGTTGTGGCAGTTCCAAGTGCCAGTGTGAATGCTGTGTTGTGAGTGTGGCAGTGTGTGTTTCTGTGTGTGTTTGTGTTGGCGGGAAAACATTGTGTATGCCTGTAAGAATATGTCGATGGATGTGTGTGTGAGTTTCATGTGTATGTGTGTGTCGCGACCACATTTGTCAATATTTTAGGGCAGTTCCAAGTGTTGATGGTTCTGCTGGATACCCATTGTGAGTGCTGTGTTGTAAGTGTGACTGTGTGTGTGTGTGTTCGCGGGAAACCGTTGTGTATGCCTGTAAGAAAAAGTCAATGGGTGTTTGTGTGTGTTTCTTGTGTATGTGTGTGTCGGGAAAACGTTTGTGAGTATGTTAGGGCAGTTCCAAGTGTTGATGGCTCTGCCGAGGCCCAGTGTGCGTACTGTGCTTTTAGTGTGACAGTGTGTGTGTGTGTGTGTGTGTGTGTGTGTTTGGGGAAACCCCACTCTGTCTGCCTGTAACAAAATGTTGATGGGTGTTTGTGTGTGTTTCTTGTGTATGTGTGTGTCGGGACCACATTTGTTTGTATGTTAGGGCAGATTCAAGTGCCAGTGTGAATGCTGTGTTGTGAGAGTGTGTGTGTGTGTGTGTTTGCGGAAACCATTGTGCATGACTGTAAGTAAAAGTCAATGGGAGTTTGTGTGTGTTTCTTGTGTATGTGTGTGTCGGGACCACGTTTGTGAGTATGTTAGGGCACTTCCAACTGTTGATGGCTATGCCGGGGACCCAGTGTGAGTGCTGTGTTGTGCGTGTGATAGTGTATGTGTGTGTGTGTGTGTGTGTTTTGCTGGATACCATTGTGTATGTCTGTAAGAAAAAGTCGTAGGGTGTTTTTGTGTGTTTCTTCTGCATGTGTGTTTCGGGACCACGTTTGTGAACATGTTAAGGTAATTCCAAGTGTTCATGGCTCTGCTGGAGATCCAATGTGAGTTCTCTGTCGTGAGTGTGACTTTTGTGTGTGTTTGTGTGTGTGTGTGTTTGCAGGAAACCATTGTGTATGCCTGCAAGAAAAAGTCGATGGGTGTTTGTGTGTGTTATTTGTATATGTGTGTGTCAGGACCATGTTTGTGATTATGTTAAAGCAGTTCCAAGTGTTGACGGCTGTGTTGGAGACCCAGTGTGAGTGCTGTGTTGTGAGTGTGATAGTGTGTGTGTGTCTGTGTGTGTTTCAGAACCCCCTGTGTACGCCTGTAAGAAAAACTCAATGGGTGTTTCTGTGTGTTTCTTGTGTATGTGTGTGTCGGGAAAACGTTTGTGAGTATGTTAGGGCAGTTCCAAGTGTTGATGGCTCTGCCGAGGCCCAGTGTGAGTGCTGTGTTGCGAGTGTGACACTGTGTGTGTGTGTGTGTGTGTGTGTGTTTTCGGGTAACCATTGTTTATGCCTGTATGAAAATGTCGATGGGTGTATTTGTGTGTTCTTGCGTATTGTGTTTCAGATCCACATTTGTGAGTGTGTGAGGGCAGTTCCAAGTGTTTATGAGTTTGCTGGATATCCAGTGTGAGTGTGTGTTGTGAGTGTGACAGTGTGTGTGCGTGTCTGTGTGTGTGTTTGCAGGAAACCAGTCTGTATGCCTATAAGAAAAATTCGATGGGTGTTTGTGTGTGTTTCTTCTGTATTTGTGTGTCGGGACCACATTTGTGAATATGTTAGGGCAGTTCCAAGTGTTGATGGCTCTGCTGGAGACCCAGTGAGAGTGCTGTGTTGTGAGTGTGACAGTGTGTGTGTGTCTCTGTGTGTGTGTGTGTTTGGGGGAACCCGACGGTGTATGCTTCTAAGAAAAAGTCGATGGGTGTTTGTGTGTGTTTCTTGTGTATGTGTGTGTCGGTACCACGTATGTGAGTATGTTGTGGCAGTTCCAAGTGCCAGTGTGAATGCTGTGTTGTGAGTGTGGCAGTGTGTGTTTCTGTGTGTGTTTGTGTTGGCGGGAACACATTGTGTATGCCTGTAAGAATAAGTCGATGGATGTGTGTGTGAGTTTCATGTGTATGTGTGTGTCGCGACCACATTTGTCAATATTTTAGGGCAGTTCCAAGTGTTGATGGTTCTGCTGGATACCCATTGTGAGTGCTGTGTTGTAAGTGTGACTGTGTGTGTGTGTGTTCGCGGGAAACCGTTGTGTATGCCTGTAAGAAAAAGTCGATGGGTGTTTGTGTGTGTTTCTTGTGTATGTGTGTGTCGGGAAAACGTTTGTGAGTATGTTAGGGCAGTTCCAAGTGTTGATGGCTCTGCCGAGGCCCAGTGTGCGTACTGTGCTGTTAGTGTGACAGTGTGTGTGTGTGTGTGTGTTTGGGGAAACCCCACTCAGTCTGGCTGTAACAAAATGTTGATGGGTGTTTGTGTGTGTTTCTTGTGTATGTGTGTGTCGGGACCACGTTTGTTTGTATGTTAGGGCAGATTCAAGTGCCAGTGTGAACGCTGTGTTGTGAGTGTGAGAGTGTGTGTGTGTGTGTTTGCGGAATCCATTGTGCATGACTGTAAGTAAAAGTCAATGGGAGTTTGTGTGTGTTTCTTGTGTATGTGTGTGTCAGGACCACGTTTGTGAGTATGTTAGGGCAGTTCCAACTGTTGATGGCTATGCCGGGGACCCAGTGTGAGTGCTGTGTTGTGCGTGTGATAGTATATGTGTGTGTGTGTGTGTTTTGCTGGATACCATTGTGTATGTCTGTAAGAAAAAGTCGTAGGGTGTTTTTGTGTGTTTCTTCTGCATGTGTGTTTCGGGACCACGTTTGTGAATATGTTAAGGTAATTCCAAGTGTTCATGGCTCTGCTGGAGATCCAATGTGAGTGCTCTGTCGTGAGTGTGACTTTTGTGTGTGTGTGTGTGTGTGTGTTTGCAGGAAACCATTGTGTATGCCTGCAAGAAAAAGTCGATGGGTGTTTGTGTGTGTTATTTCTATATGTGTGTGTCAGGACCATGTTTGTGATTATGTTAAAGCAGTTCCAAGTGTTGACGGCTGTGTTGGAGACCCAGTGTGAGTGCTGTGTTGTGAGTGTGATAGTGTGTGTGTGTCTGTGTGTGTTTCAGAACCCCCTGTGTACGCCTGTAAGAAAAATTCCATGGCTGTTTGTGTGTGTTTCTTGTGTATGTGTGTGTCGGGAAAAAGTTTGTGAGTATGTTAGGGCAGTTCCAAGTGTTGATGGCTCTGCCGAGGCCCAGTGTGAGTGCTGTGTTGCGAGTGTGACAGTGTGTGTGTGTGTGTGTGTGTGTTTTCGGGTAACCATTGTGTATGCCTGTATGAAAAAGTCGATGGGTGCATTTGTGTGTTCTTGCGTATTGTGTTTCAGATCCACATTTGTGAGTGTGTGAGGGCAGTTCCAAGTGTTGATGTCTCTGCCGAGGTACAGAGTGAGTGCTGTGTTGTGAGTGTGAGAGTTTGTGTGTGTGTGTGTGTGTTTTCGGGTAACCATTGTGTATGCTTGTATGAAAAAGTCGATGGGTGTATTTGTGTGCTCTTGCGTATTGTGTTTCAGATCCACATTTGTGAGTGTGTGAGGGCAGTTCCAAGTGTTCATGAGTTTGCTGGATATCCAGTGTGAGTGTGTGTTGTGAGTGTGACAGTGTGTGTGCGTGTCTGTGTGTGTGTTTGCAGGAAACCAGTCTGTATGCCTATAAGAAAAATTCCATGGTTATTTGTGTGTGTTTCTTCTGTATGTGTGTGTCGGGACCACATTTGTGAATATGTTAGGGCAGTTCCAAGTGTTGATGGCTCTGCTGGAGACCCAGTGAGAGTGCTGTGTTGTGAGTGTGACAGTGTGTGTGTGTGTGTGTGTTTGGGGAAACCCCACTCAGTCTGGCTGTAACAAAATGTTGATGGGTGTTTGTGTGTGTTTCTTGTGTATGTGTGTGTCGGGACCACGTTTGTTTGTATGTTAGGGCAGATTCAAGTGCCAGTGTGAACGCTGTGTTGTGAGTGTGAGAGTGTGTGTGTGTGTGTGTTTGCGGAATCCATTGTGCATGACTGTAAGTAAAAGTCAATGGGAGTTTGTGTGTGTTTCTTGTGTATGTGTGTGTCGGGACCACGTTTGTGAGTATGTTAGGGCAGTTCCAACTGTTGATGGCTATGCCGGGGACCCAGTGTGAGTGCTGTGTTGTGCGTGTGATAGTATATGTGTGTGTGTGTGTGTGTTTTGCTGGATACCATTGTGTATGTCTGTAAGAAAAAGTCGTAGGGTGTTTTTGTGTGTTTCTTCTGCATGTGTGTTTCGGGACCACGTTTGTGAATATGTTAAGGTAATTCCAAGTGTTCATGGCTCTGCTGGAGATCCAATGTGAGTGCTCTGTCGTGAGTGTGACTTTTGTGTGTGTGTGTGTGTGTGTGTTTGCAGGAAACCATTGTGTATGCCTGCAAGAAAAAGTCGATGGGTGTTTGTGTGTGTTATTTGTATATGTGTGTGTCAGGACCATGTTTGTGATTATGTTAAAGCAGTTCCAAGTGTTGACGGCTGTGTTGGAGACCCAGTGTGAGTGCTGTGTTGTGAGTGTGATAGTGTGTGTGTGTCTGTGTGTGTTTCAGAACCCCCTGTGTACGCCTGTAAGAAAAATTCCATGGGTGTTTGTGTGTGTTTCTTGTGTATGTGTGTGTCGGGAAAACGTTTGTGAGTATGTTAGGGCAGTTCCAAGTGTTGATGGCTCTGCCGAGGCCCAGTGTGAGTGCTGTGTTGCGAGTGTGACAGTGTGTGTGTGTGTGTGTGTGTGTTTTCGGGTAACCATTGTGTATGCCTGTATGAAAAAGTCGATGGGTGCATTTGTGTGTTCTTGCGTATTGTGTTTCAGATCCACATTTGTGAGTGTGTGAGGGCAGTTCCAAGTGTTGATGTCTCTGCCGAGGTACAGAGTGAGTGCTGTGTTGTGAGTGTGAGAGTTTGTGTGTGTGTGTGTGTGTTTTCGGGTAACCATTGTGTATGCCTGTATGAAAAAGTCGATGGGTGTATTTGTGTGCTCTTGCGTATTGTGTTTCAGATCCACATTTGTGAGTGTGTGAGGGCAGTTCCAAGTGTTCATGAGTTTGCTGGATATCCAGTGTGAGTGTGTGTTGTGAGTGTGACAGTGTGTGTGCGTGTCTGTGTGTGTGTTTGCAGGAAACCAGTCTGTATGCCTATAAGAAAAATTCCATGGTTATTTGTGTGTGTTTCTTCTGTATGTGTGTGTCGGGACCACATTTGTGAATATGTTAGGGCAGTTCCAAGTGTTGATGGCTCTGCTGGAGACCCAGTGAGAGTGCTGTGTTGTGAGTGTGACAGTGTGTGTGTGTCTGTGTGTGTGTGTGTGTGTTTGGGGGAACCCCACAGTGTATGCTTCTAAGAAAAAGTCGATGGGTGTTTGTGTGTGTTTCTTGTGTATGTGTGTGTCGGGACCACGTATGTGAGTATGTTGTGGCAGTTCCAAGTGCCAGTGTGAATGCTGTGTTGTGAGTGTGGCAGTGTTTGTTTTTGTGTGTGTTTGTGTTGGCGGGAAAACATTGTGTATGCCTGTAAGAATAAGTCGATGGATGTGTGTGTGAGTTTCATGTGTATGTGTGTGTCGCGACCACATTTGTCAATATTTTAGGGCAGTTCCACGTGTTGATGGTTCTGCTGGATACCCATTGTGAGTGCTGTGTTGTAAGTGTGACTGTGTGTGTGTGTTCACGGGAAACCGTTGTGTATGCCTGTAGGAAAGGTCGATGGGTGTTTGTGTGTGTTTCTGGTGTATGTGTGTGTCGGGAAAACGTTTGTGAGTATGTTAGGGCAGTTCCAAGTGTTGATGGCTCTGCCGAGGCCCCGTGTGCGTACTGTGCTGTTAGTGTGACAGTGTGTGTGTGTGTGTGTGTGTGTGTGTTTGGGGAAACCCCACTCTGTCTGCCTGTAACAAAAAGTTGATGGGTGTTTGTGTGTGTTTCTTCTGTATGTGTGTGTCGGGACCACGTTTGTATGTTAGGGCAGATTCAAGTGCCAGTGTGAATGCTGTGTTGTGAGTGTGATAGTGTGTGTGTGTGTGTGTGTGTTTGCGGAAACCATTGTGCATGACTGTAAGTAAAAGTCAATGGGAGTTTGTGTGTGTTTCTTGTGTATGTGTGTGTCGGGGCCACGTTTGTGAGTATGTTAGGGCAGTTCCAACTGTTGATGGCTATGCCGGGGACCCAGTGTGAGTGCTGTGTTGTGCGTGTGATAGTGTATGTGTGTGTGTGTGTGTGTGTGTGTTTTGCTGGATACCATTGTGTATGTCTGTAAGAAAAAGTCGTAGGGTGTTTTTGTGTGTTTCTTCTGCATGTGTGTTTCGGGACCACGTTTGTGAATATGTTAAGGTAATTCCAAGTGTTCATGGTTCTGCTGGAGATCCAATGTGAGTGCTCTGTCGTGAGTGTGACTTTTGTGTGTGTGTGTGTGTGTGTGTGTTTGCAGGAAACCATTGTGTATGCCTGCAAGAAAAAGTCGATGGGTGTTTGTGTGTGTTATTTGTATATGTGTGTGTCAGGACCATGTTTGTGATTATGTTAAAGCAGTTCCAAGTGTTGACGGCTGTGTTGGAGACCCAGTGTGAGTGCTGTGTTGTGAGTGTGATAGTGTGTGTGTGTCTGTGTGTGTTTCAGAACCCCCTGTGTACGCCTGTAAGAAAAATTCAATGGGTGTTTCTGTGTGTTTCTTGTGTATGTGTGTGTCGGGAAAACGTTTGTGAGTATGTTAGGGCAGTTCCAAGTGTTGATGGCTCTGCCGAGGCACAGTGTGAGTGCTGTGTTGCGAGTGTGACAGTGTGTGTGTGTGTGTGTGTTTTCGGGTAACCATTGTGTATGCCTGTATGAAAATGTCGATGGGTGTATTTGTGTGTTCTTGCGTATTGTGTTTCAGATCCACATTTGTGAGTGTGTGAGGGCAGTTCCAAATGTTTATGAGTTTGCTGGATATCCAGTGTGAGTGTGTGTTGTGAGTGTGACAGTGTGTGTGCGTGTCTGTGTGTGTGTTTGCAGGAAACCAGTCTGTATGCCTATAAGAAAAATTCGATGGGTGTTTGTGTGTGTTTCTTCTGTATGTGTGTGTCGGGACCACATTTGTGAATATGTTAGGGCAGTTCCAAGTGTTGATGGCTCTGCTGGAGACCCAGTGAGAGTGCTGTGTTGTGAGTGTGAAAGTGTGTGTGTGTCTGTGTGTGTGTGTGTGTGTGTTTGGGGGAACCCCACAGTGTATGCTTCTAAGAAAAAGTCGATGGGTGTTTGTGTGTGTTTCTTGTGTATGTGTGTGTCGGGACCACGTATGTGAGTATGTTGTGGCAGTTCCAAGTGCCAGTGTGAATGCTGTGTTGTGAGTGTGGCAGTGTGTGTTTCTGTGTGTGTTTGTGTTGGCGGGAAAACATTGTGTATGCCTGTAAGAATAAGTCGATGGATGTTTGCGTGAGTTTCATGTATATGTGTGTGTCACAACCACATTTGTCAATATTTTAGGGCAGTTCCAAGTGTTGATGGTTCTGCTGGATACCCATTGTGAGTGCTGTGTTGTAAGTGTGACTGTGTGTGTGTGTGTTCCAGGAAACCGTTGTGTACACCTTTAAGAAAAGTCGATGGGTGTTTGTGTGTGTTTCTTGTGTATGTGTGTGTCGGTAAAACGTTTGTGAGTATGTTAGGGCAGTTCCAAGTGTTGATGGCTATGCCGGGGACCCAGTGTGAGTGCTGTGTTGTGCGTGTGATAGTGTATGTGTGTGTGTGTGTGTGTGTGTTTTGCTGGATACCATTGTGTATGTCTGTAAGAAAAAGTCGTAGGGTGTTTTTGTGTGTTTCTTCTGCATGTGTGTTTCGGGACCACGTTTGTGAATATGTTAAGGTAATTCCAAGTGTTCATGGCTCTGCTGGAGATCCAATGTGAGTGCTCTGTCGTGAGTGTGACTTGTGTGTGTGTGTGTGTGTGTGTGTGTGTGTGTTTGCAGGAAACCATTGTGTATGCCTGCAAGAAAAAGTCGATGGGTGTTTGTGTGTGTTATTTGTATATGTGTGTGTCAGGACCATGTTTGTGATTATGTTAAAGCAGTTTCAAGTGTTGACGGCTGTGTTGGAGACCCAGTGTGAGTGCGGTGTTGTGAGTGTGATAGTGTGTGTGTGTCTGTGTGTGTTTCAGAACCCCCTGTGTACGCCTGTAAGAAAAATTCCATGGGTGTTTGTGTGTGTTTCTTGTGTATGTGTGTGTCGGGAAAACGTTTGTGAGTATGTTAGGGCAGTTCCAAGTGTTGATGGCTCTGCCGAGGCCCAGTGTGAGTGCTGTGTTGCGAGTGTGACAGTGTGTGTGTGTGTGTGTGTGTGTGTGTTTTCCGGTAACCATTGTGTATGCCTGTATGAAAAAGTTGATGGGTGTATTTGTGTGTTCTTGCGTATTGTGTTTCAGATCCACATTTGTGAGTGTGTGAGGGCAGTTCCAAGTGTTGATGTCTCTGCCGAGGTACAGAGTGAGTGCTGTGTTGTGAGTGTGAGAGTGTGTGTGTGTGTGTGTATGTGTGTTTTCGGGTAACCATTGTGTATGCCTGTATGAAAAAGTCGATGGGTGTATTTGTGTGTTCTTGCGTATTGTGTTTCAGATCCACATTTCTGAGTGTGTGAGGGCAGTTCCAAGTGTTCACGAGTTTGCTGGATATCCAGTGTGAGTGTGTGTTGTGAGTGTGACAGTGTGTGTGCGTGTCTGTGTGTGTGTTTGCAGGAAACCAGTCTGTATGCCTATAAGAAAAATTCCATGGGTGTTTGTGTGTGTTTCTTCTGTATGTGTGTGTCGGGACCACATTTGTGAATATGTTAGGGCAGTTCCAAGTGTTGATGGCTCTGCTGGAGACCCAGTGAGAGTGCTGTGTTGTGAGTGTGATAGTGTGTGTGTGTCTCTGTGTGTGTGTGTGTGTTTGGGGGAACCCCACAGTGTATGCTTCTAAGAAAAAGTCGATGGGTGTTTGTGTGTGTTTCTTGTGTATGTGTGTGTCGGGACCACGTATGTGAGTATGTTGTGGCAGTTCCAAGTGCCAGTGTGAATGCTGTGTTGTGAGTGTGGCAGTGTGTGTTTCTGTGTGTGTTTGTGTTGGCGGGAAAACATTGTGTATGCCTGTAAGAATAAGTCGATGGATGTGTGTGTGAGTTTCATGTGTATGTGTGTGTCGCAACCACATTTGTCAATATTTTAGGGCAGTTCCAAGTGTTGATGGTTCTGCTGGATACCCATTGTGAGTGCTGTGTTGTAAGTGTGACTGTGTGTGTGTGTTCACGGGAAACCGTTGTGTATGCCTGTAAGAAAAGGTCGATGGGTGTTTGTGTGTGTTTCTTGTGTATGTGTGTGTCGGTAAAACGTTTGTGAGTATGTTAGTGCAATTCCAAGTGTTGATGGCTCTGCAGAGGCCCAGTGTGCGTACTGTGCTGTTAGTGTGACAGTGTGTTTGTGTGTGTGTGTGTGTGTGTTTGGGGAAACCCCACTCTGTCTGCCTGTAACAAAAAGTTGATGGGTGTTTGTGTGTGTTTCTTGTGTATGTGTGTGTCGGGACCACGTTTGTTTGTA
Source organism: Ursus arctos (assembly GCF_023065955.2). Taxonomy (NCBI): domain Eukaryota; kingdom Metazoa; phylum Chordata; class Mammalia; order Carnivora; family Ursidae; genus Ursus; species Ursus arctos. The sequence continues at coordinate 4,864,469 of NC_079874.1, forward strand.
TGTTAGGGCAGATTCAAGTGCCAGTGTGAATGCTGTTTTGTGAGTGTGATAGTGTGTGTGTGTGTGTTTGCGGAAACCATTGTGCATGACTGTAAGTAAAAGTCAATGGGAGTTTGTGTGTGTTTCTTGTGTATGTGTGTGTTGGGACCACGTTTGTGAGTATGTTAGGGCAGTTCCAACTGTTGATGGCTATGCCGGGGACCCAGTGTGAGTGCTGTGTTGTGCGTGTGATAGTGTATGTGTGTGTGTGTGTGTGTGTTTTGCTGGATACCATTGTGTATGTCTGTAAGAAAAAGTCGTAGGGTGTTTTTGTGTGTTTCTTCTGCATGTGTGTTTCGGGACCACGTTTGTGAATATGTTAAGGTAATTCCAAGTGTTCATGGCTCTGCTGGAGATCCAATGTGAGTGCTCTGTCGTGAGTGTGACTTTTGTGTGTGTGTGTGTGTGTGTTTGCAGGAAACCATTGTGTATGCCTGCAAGAAAAAGTGGATGGGTGTTTGTGTGTGTTATTTGTATATGTGTGTGTCAGGACCATGTTTGTGATTATGTTAAAGCAGTTCCAAGTGTTGACGGCTGTGTTGGAGACCCAGTGTGAGTGCGGTGTTGTGAGTGTGATAGTGTGTGTGTGTCTGTGTGTGTTTCAGAACCCCCTGTGTACGCCTGTAAGAAAAATTCCATGGGTGTTTGTGTGTGTTTCTTGTGTATGTGTGTGTCGGGAAAACGTTTGTGAGTATGTTAGGGCAGTTCCAAGTGTTGATGGCTCTGCCGAGGCCCAGTGTGAGTGCTGTGTTGCGAGTGTGACAGTGTCTTTGTGTGTGTGTGTGTGTTTTCCGGTAACCATTGTGTATGCCTGTATGAAAAAGTCGATGGGTGTATTTGTGTGTTCTTGCGTATTGTGTTTCAGATCCACATTTGTGAGAGTGTGAGGGCAGTTCCAACTGTTGATGTCTCTGCCGAGGTACAGTGTGAGTGCTGTGTTGTGAGTGTGAGAGTGTGTGTGTGTGTGTGTGTGTTTTCGGGTAACCATTGTGTATGCCTGTATGAAAAAGTCGATGGGTGTATTTGTGTGTTCTTGCGTATTGTGTTTCAGATCCACATTTCTGAGTGTGTGAGGGCAGTTCCAAGTGTTCATGAGTTTGCTGCATATCCAGTGTGAGTGTGTGTTGTGAGTGTGACAGTGTGTGTGCGTGTCTGTGTGTGTGTTTGCAGGAAACCAGTCTGTATGCCTATAAGAAAAATTCCATGGGTGTTTGTGTGTGTTTCTTCTGTATGTGTGTGTCGGGACCACATTTGTGAATATGTTAGGGCAGTTCCAAGTGTTGATGGCTCTGCTGGAGACCCAGTGAGAGTGCTGTGTTGTGAGTGTGATAGTGTGTGTGTCTCTGTGTGTGTGTGTGTTTGGGGGAACCCCACAGTGTATGCTTCTAAGAAAAAGTCGATGGGTGTTTGTGTGTGTTTCTTGTGTATGTGTGTGTCGGGCCACGTATGTGAGTATGTTGTGGCAGTTCCAACTGCCAGTGTGAATGCTGTGTTGTGAGTGTGGCAGTGTGTGTTTCTGTGTGTGTTTGTGTTGGCGGGAAAACATTGTGTATGCCTCTAAGAATAAGTCGATGGATGTTTGTGTGAGTTTCATGTGTATGTGTGTGTCGCGACCACATTTGTCAATATTTTAGGGCAGTTCCAAGTGTTGATGGTTCTGCTGGATACCCATTGTGAATGCTGTGTTGTAAGTGTGACTCTGTGTGTGTGTGTTCGCGGGAAACCGTTGTGTATGCCTGTAAGAAAAAGTCGATGGGTGTTTGAGTGTGTTTCTTGTGTATGTGTGTGTCGGGAAAACGTTTGTGAGTATGTTAGGGCAGTTCCAAGTGTTGATGGCTCTGCCGAGGCCCAGTGTGCGTACTGTGTTGTTAGTGTGACAGTGTGTGTGTGTGTGTGTGTTTGGGGAAACCCCACTCTGTCTGCTTGTAACAAAATGTTGATGGGTGTTTGTGTGTGTTTCTTGTGTATGTGTGTGTCGGGACCACGTTTGTTTGTATGTTAGGGCAGATTCAAGTGCCAGTGTGAATGCTGTGTTGTGAGTGTGATAGTGTGTGTGTGTGTGTTTGCGGAAACCATTGTGCATGACTGTAAGTAAAAGTCAATGGGAGTTTGTGTGTGTTTCTTGTGTATGTGTGTGTCGGGACCACGTTTGTGAGTATGTTAGGGCACTTCCAACTGTTGATGGCTATGCCGGGGACCCAGTGTGAGTGTTGTGTTGTGCGTGTGATAGTGTATGTGTGTGTGTGTGTGTGTTTTGCTGGATACCATTGTGTATGTCTGTAAGAAAAAGTCGTAGGGTGTTTTTGTGTGTTTCTTCTGCAAGTGTGTTTCGGGACCACGTTTGTGAATATGTTAAAGTAATTCCAAGTTTTCATGGCTCTGCTGGAGATCCAATGTGAGTGCTCTGTCGTGAGTGTGACTTTTGTGTGTGTGTGTGTGTGTGTGTGTGTGTTTGCAGGAAACCATTGTGTATGCCTGCAAGAAAAAGTCGATGGGTGTTTGTGTGTGTTATTTGTATATGTGTGTGTCAGGACCATGTTTGTGATTATGTTAAAGCAGTTCCAAGTGTTGACGGCTGTGTTGGAGACCCAGTGTGAGTGCGGTGTTGTGAGTGTGATAGTGTGTGTGTGTCTGTGTGTGTTTCAGAACCCCCTGTGTACGCCTGTAAGAAAAATTCCATGGGTGTTTGTGTGTGTTTCTTGTGTATGTGTGTGTCGGGAAAACGTTTGTGAGTATGTTAGGGCAGTTCCAAGTGTTGATGGCTCTGCCGAGGCCCAGTGTGAGTGCTGTGTTGCGAGTGTGACAGTGTGTGTGTGTGTGTGTGTTTTCCGGTAACCATTGTGTATGCCTGTATGAAAAAGTCGATGGGTGTATTTGTGTGTTCTTGCGTATTGTGTTTCAGATCCACATTTGTGAGTGTGTGAGGGCAGTTCCAAGTGTTGATGTCTCTGCCGAGGTACAGAGTGAGTGCTGTGTTGTGAGTGTGAGAGTGTGTGTGTGTGTGTGTGTGTGTGTTTTCGGGTAACCATTGTGTATGCCTGTATGAAAAAGTCGATGGGTGTATTTGTGTGTTCTTGCGTATTGTGTTTCAGATCCACATTTCTGAGTGTGTGAGGGCAGTTCCAAGTGTTCACGAGTTTGCTGGATATCCAGTGTGAGTGTGTGTTGTGAGTGTGACAGTGTGTGTGCGTGTCTGTGTGTGTGTTTGCAGGAAACCAGTCTGTATGCCTATAAGAAAAATTCCATGGGTGTTTGTGTGTGTTTCTTCTGTATGTGTGTGTCGGGACCACATTTGTGAATATGTTAGGGCAGTTCCAAGTGTTGATGGCTCTGCTGGAGACCCAGTGAGAGTGCTGTGTTGTGAGTGTGATAGTGTGTGTGTCTCTGTGTGTGTGTGTGTTTGGGGGAACCCCACAGTGTATGCTTCTAAGAAAAAGTCGATGGGTGTTTGTGTGTGTTTCTTGTGTATGTGTGTGTCGGGCCACGTATGTGAGTATGTTGTGGCAGTTCCAACTGCCAGTGTGAATGCTGTGTTGTGAGTGTGGCAGTGTGTGTTTCTGTGTGTGTTTGTGTTGGCGGGAAAACATTGTGTATGCCTCTAAGAATAAGTCGATGGATGTTTGTGCGAGTTTCATGTGTATGTGTGTGTCGCGACCACATTTGTCAATATTTTAGGGCAGTTCCAAGTGTTGATGGTTCTGCTGGATACCCATTGTGAATGCTGTGTTGTAAGTGTGACTCTGTGTGTGTGTGTTCACGGGAAACCGTTGTGTATGCCTGTAAGAAAAAGTCGATGGGTGTTTGTGTGTGTTTCTTGTGTATGTGTGTGTCGGGAAAACGTTTGTGAGTATGTTAGGGCAGTTCCAAGTGTTGATGGCTCTGCCGAGGCCCAGTGTGCGTACTGTGCTGTTAGTGTGACAGTGTGTGTGTGTGTGTGTGTGTGTGTGTGTGTTTGGGGAAACCCCACTCTGTCTGCTTGTAACAAAATGTTGATGGGTGTTTGTGTGTGTTTCTTGTGTATGTGTGTGTCGGGACCACGTTTGTTTGTATGTTAGGGCAGATTCAAGTGCCAGTGTGAATGCTGTGTTGTGAGTGTGATAGTGTGTGTGTGTGTGTTTGCGGAAACCATTGTGCATGACTGTAAGTAAAAGTCAATGGGAGTTTGTGTGTGTTTCTTGTGTATGTGTGTGTCGCGACCACATTTGTCAATATTTTAGGGCAGTTCCACGTGTTGATGGTTCTGCTGGATACCCATTGTGAGTGCTGTGTTGTAAGTGTGACTGTGTGTGTGTGTTCACGGGAAACCGTTGTGTATGCCTGTAAGAAAAGGTCGATGGGTGTTTGTGTGTGTTTCTGGTGTATGTGTGTGTCGGGAAAACGTTTGTGAGTATGTTAGGGCAGTTCCAAGTGTTGATGGCTCTGCCGAGGCCCAGTGTGCGTACTGTGCTGTTAGTGTGACAGTGTGTGTGTGTGTGTGTGTGTGTGTTTGGGGAAACCCCACTCTGTCTGCCTGTAACAAAAAGTTGATGGGTGTTTGTGTGTGTTTCTTGTGTATGTGTGTGTCGGGACCACGTTTGTATGTTAGGGCAGATTCAAGTGCCAGTGTGAATGCTGTGTTGTGAGTGTGATAGTGTGTGTGTGTGTGTTTGCGGAAACCATTGTGCATGACTGTAAGTAAAAGCCAATGGGAGTTTGTGTGTGTTTCTTGTGTATGTGTGTGTCGGGACCACGTTTGTGAGTATGTTAGGGCAGTTCCAACTGTTGATGGCTATGCCGGGAACCCAGTGTGAGTGCTGTGCTGTGCGTGTGATAGTGTATGTGTGTGTGTGTGTGTGTGTGTGTTTTGTTGGATACCATTGTGTATGTCTGTAAGAAAAATTCGTAGGGTGTTTTTGTGTGTTTCTTCTGCATGTGTGTTTCGGGACCACGTTTGTGAATATGTTAAGGTAATTCCAAGTGTTCATGGTTCTGCTGGAGATCCAATGTGAGTGCTCTGTCGTGAGTGTGACTTTTGTGTGTGTGTGTGTGTGTGTGTTTGCAGGAAACCATTGTGTATGCCTGCAAGAAAAAGTCGATGGGTGTTTGTGTGTGTTATTTGTATATGTGTGTGTCAGGACCATGTTTGTGATTATGTTAAAGCAGTTCCAAGTGTTGACGGCTGTGTTGGAGACCCAGTGTGAGTGCTGTGTTGTGAGTGTGATAGTGTGTGTGTGTCTGTGTGTGTTTCAGGACCCCCTGTGTACGCCTGTAAGAAAAATTCCATGGCTGTTTGTGTGTGTTTCTTGTGTATGTGTGTGTCGGGAAAACGTTTGTGAGTATGTTAGGGCAGTTCCAAGTGTTGATGGCTCTGCCGAGGCCCAGTGTGAGTGCTGTGTTGCGAGTGTGACAGTGTGTGTTTGTGTGTGTGTGTGTTTTCTGGTAACCATTGTGTATGCCTGTATGAAAAAGTCGATGGGTGTATTTGTGTTCTTGCGTATTGTGTTTCAGATCCACATTTGTGAGTGTGTGAGGGCAGTTCCAAGTGTTGATGGCTCTGCTGGATACTCACTGTGAGTGCCGTGTTGTGAGTGTGATAGTGTGTGTGCGCGTGTGTTTGCGGGAAACCATTGTGTACGCCTGTAAGAAAATGTCGATGGGTGTTTGTGTGTGTTATTTGTATATGTGTGTGTCAGGACCATGTTTGTGATTATGTTAAAGCAGTTCCAAGTGTTGACGGCTGTGTTGGAGACCCAGTGTGAGTGCGGTGTTGTGAGTGTGATAGTGTGTGTGTGTCTGTGTGTGTTTCAGAACCCCCTGTGTACGCCTGTAAGAAAAATTCCATGGGTGTTTGTGTGTGTTTCTTGTGTATGTGTGTGTCGGGAAAACGTTTGTGAGTATGTTAGGGCAGTTCCAAGTGTTGATGGCTCTGCCGAGGCCCAGTGTGAGTGCTGTGTTGCGAGTGTGACAGTGTCTGTGTGTGTGTGTGTGTTTTCCGGTAACCATTGTGTATGCCTGTATGAAAAAGTCGATGGGTGTATTTGTGTGTTCTTGCGTATTGTGTTTCAGATCCACATTTGTGAGAGTGTGAGGGCAGTTCCAAGTGTTGATGTCTCTGCCGAGGTACAGAGTGAGTGCTGTGTTGTGAGTGTGAGAGTGTGTGTGTGTGTGTGTGTGTTTTCGGGTAACCATTGTGTATGCCTGTATGAAAAAGTCGATGGGTGTATTTGTGTGTTCTTGCGTATTGTGTTTCAGATCCACATTTGTGAGTGTGTGAGGGCAGTTCCAAGTGTTCATGAGTTTGCTGCATATCCAGTGTGAGTGTGTGTTGTGAGTGTGACAGTGTGTGTGCGTGTCTGTGTGTGTGTTTGCAGGAAACCAGTCTGTATGCCTATAAGAAAAATTCCATGGGTGTTTGTGTGTGTTTCTTCTGTATGTGTGTGTCGGGACCACATTTGTGAATATGTTAGGGCAGTTCCAAGTGTTGATGGCTCTGCTGGAGACCCAGTGAGAGTGCTGTGTTGTGAGTGTGATAGTGTGTGTGTCTCTGTGTGTGTGTGTGTTTGGGGGAACCCCACAGTGTATGCTTCTAAGAAAAAGTCGATGGGTGTTTGTGTGTGTTTCTTGTGTATGTGTGTGTCGGGCCACGTATGTGAGTATGTTGTGGCAGTTCCAACTGCCAGTGTGAATGCTGTGTTGTGAGTGTGGCAGTGTGTGTTTCTGTGTGTGTTTGTGTTGGCGGGAAAACATTGTGTATGCCTCTAAGAATAAGTCGATGGATGTTTGTGCGAGTTTCATGTGTATGTGTGTGTCGCGACCACATTTGTCAATATTTTAGGGCAGTTCCAAGTGTTGATGGTTCTGCTGGATACCCATTGTGAATGCTGTGTTGTAAGTGTGACTCTGTGTGTGTGTGTTCGCGGGAAACCGTTGTGTATGCCTGTAAGAAAAAGTCGATGGGTGTTTGTGTGTGTTTCTTGTGTATGTGTGTGTCGGGAAAACGTTTGTGAGTATGTTAGGGCAGTTCCAAGTGTTGATGGCTCTGCCGAGGCCCAGTGTGCGTACTGTGCTGTTAGTGTGACAGTGTGTGTGTGTGTGTGTGTGTGTGTGTGTGTTTGGGGAAACCCCACTCTGTCTGCTTGTAACAAAATGCTGATGGGTGTTTGTGTGTGTTTCTTGTGTATGTGTGTGTCGGGACCACGTTTGTTTGTATGTTAGGGCAGATTCAAGTGCCAGTGTGAATGCTGTGTTGTGAGTGTGATAGTGTGTGTGTGTGTGTTTGCGGAAACCATTGTGCATGACTGTAAGTAAAAGTCAATGGGAGTTTGTGTGTGTTTCTTGTGTATGTGTGTGTCGCGACCACATTTGTCAATATTTTAGGGCAGTTCCAAGTGTTGATGGTTCTGCTGGATACCCATTGTGAGTGCTGTGTTGTAAGTGTGACTGTGTGTGTGTGTTCACGGGAAACCGTTGTGTATGCCTGTAAGAAAAGGTCGATGGGTGTTTGTGTGTGTTTCTGGTGTATGTGTGTGTCGGGAAAACGTTTGTGAGTATGTTAGGGCAGTTCCAAGTGTTGATGGCTCTGCCGAGGCCCAGTGTGCGTACTGTGCTGTTAGTGTGACAGTGTGTGTGTGTCTGTGTGTGTGTTTGGGGAAACCCCACTCTGTCTGCCTGTAACAAAAAGTTGATGGGTGTTTGTGTGTGTTTCTTGTGTATGTGTGTGTCGGGACCACGTTTGTATGTTAGGGCAGATTCAAGTGCCAGTGTGAATGCTGTGTTGTGAGTGTGATAGTGTGTGTGTGTGTGTGTGTTTGCGGAAACCATTGTGCATGACTGTAAGTAAAAGCCAATGGGAGTTTGTGTGTGTTTCTTGTGTATGTGTGTGTCGGGACCACGTTTGTGAGTATGTTAGGGCAGTTCCAACTGTTGATGGCTATGCCGGGGACCCAGTGTGAGTGCTGTGCTGTGCGTGTGATAGTGTATGTGTGTGTGTGTGTGTGTGTGTGTGTTTTGCTGGATACCATTGTGTATGTCTGTAAGAAAAATTCGTAGGGTGTTTTTGTGTGTTTCTTCTGCATGTGTGTTTCGGGACCACGTTTGTGAATATGTTAAGGTAATTCCAAGTGTTCATGGTTCTGCTGGAGATCCAATGTGAGTGCTCTGTCGTGAGTGTGACTTTTGTGTGTGTGTGTGTGTGTGTGTTTGCAGGAAACCATTGTGTATGCCTGCAAGAAAAAGTCGATGGGTGTTTGTGTGTGTTATTTGTATATGTGTGTGTCAGGACCATGTTTGTGATTATGTTAAAGCAGTTCCAAGTGTTGACGGCTGTGTTGGAGACCCAGTGTGAGTGCTGTGTTGTGAGTGTGATAGTGTGTGTGTGTCTGTGTGTGTTTCAGAACCCCCTGTGTACGCCTGTAAGAAAAATTCCATGGCTGTTTGTGTGTGTTTCTTGTGTATGTGTGTGTCGGGAAAACGTTTGTGAGTATGTTAGGGCAGTTCCAAGTGTTGATGGCTCTGCCGAGGCCCAGTGTGAGTGCTGTGTTGCGAGTGTGACAGTGTGTGTTTGTGTGTGTGTGTGTTTTCTGGTAACCTTTGTGTATGCCTGTATGAAAAAGTCGATGGGTGTATTTGTGTTCTTGCGTATTGTGTTTCAGATCCACATTTGTGAGTGTGTGAGGGCAGTTCCAAGTGTTGATGGCTCTGCTGGATACTCACTGTGAGTGCCGTGTTGTGAGTGTGATAGTGTGTGTGCGCGTGTGTTTGCGGGAAACCATTGTGTACTCCTGTAAGAAAATGTCGATGGGTGTTTGTGTGTTTCTTCTGTATGTCTGTGTTGGGAAAACGTTTGTGAGTATGTTAGGGCAGTTCCAAGTGTTGATGTCTCTGCCGAGGTACAGAGTGAGTGCTGTGTTGTGAGTGTGAGAGTGTGTGTGTGTGTGTGTTTTCGGGTAACCATTGTGTATGCCTGTATGAAAAAGTCGATGGGTGTATTTGTGTGTTCTTGCGTATTGTGTTTCAGATCCACATTTGTGAGTGTGTGAGGGCAGTTCCAAGTGTTCATGAGTTTGCTGGATATCCAGTGTGAGTGTGTGTTGTGAGTGTGACAGTGTGTGTGCGTGTCTGTGTGTGTGTTTGCAGGAAACCAGTCTGTATGCGTATAAGAAAAATTCCATGGGTGTTTGTGTGTGTTTCTTCTGTATGTGTGTGTCGGGACCACATTTGTGAATATGTTAGGGCAGTTCCAAGTGTTGATGGCTCTGCTGGAGACCCAGTGAGAGTGCTGTGTTGTGAGTGTGACAGTGTGTGTGTGTCTCTGTGTGTGTGTGTGTTTGGGGGAACCCCACAGTGTATGCTTCTAAGAAAAAGTCGATGGGTGTTTGTGTGTGGTTCTTGTGTATGTGTGTGTCGGGACCACGTATGTGAGTATGTTGTGGCAGTTCCAAGTGCCAGTGTGAATGCTGTGTTGTGAGTGTGGCAGTGTGTGTTTCTGTGTGTGTTTGTGTTGGCGGGAAAACATTGTGTATGCCTGTAAGAATATGTCGATGGATGTGTGTGTGAGTTTCATGTGTATGTGTGTGTCGCGACCACATTTGTCAATATTTTAGGGCAGTTCCAAGTGTTGATGGTTCTGCTGGATACCCATTGTGAGTGCTGTGTTGTAAGTGTGACTGTGTGTGTGTGTGTTCGCGGGAAACCGTTGTGTATGCCTGTAAGAAAAAGTCAATGGGTGTTTGTGTGTGTTTCTTGTGTATGTGTGTGTCGGGAAAACGTTTGTGAGTATGTTAGGGCAGTTCCAAGTGTTGATGGCTCTGCCGAGGCCCAGTGTGCGTACTGCGCTTTTAGTGTGACAGTGTGTGTGTGTGTGTGTGTGTGTTTGGGGAAACCCCACTCTGTCTGCCTGTAACAAAATGTTGATGGGTGTTTGTGTGTGTTTCTTGTGTATGTGTGTGTCGGGACCACGTTTGTTTGTATGTTAGGGCAGATTCAAGTGCCAGTGTGAATGCTGTGTTGTGAGAGTGTGTGTGTGTGTGTGTTTGCGGAAACCATTGTGCATGACTGTAAGTAAAAGCCAATGGGAGTTTGTGTGTGTTTCTTGTGTATGTGTGTGTCGGGACCACGTTTGTGAGTATGTTAGGGCAGTTCCAACTGTTGATGGCTATGCCGGGGACCCAGTGTGAGTGCTCTTGTGCGTGTGATAGTGTATGTGTGTGTGTGTGTGTGTGTTTTGCTGGATACCATTGTGTATGTCTGTAAGAAAAAGTCGTAGGGTGTTTTTGTGTGTTTCTTCTGCATGTGTGTTTCGGGACCACGTTTGTGAATATGTTAAGGTAATTCCAAGTGTTCATGGCTCTGCTGGAGATCCAATGTGAGTTCTCTGTCGTGAGTGTGACTTTTGTGTGTGTTTGTGTGTGTGTGTGTTTGCAGGAAACCATTGTGTATGCCTGCAAGAAAAAGTCGATGGGTGTTTGTGTGTGTTATTTGTATATGTGTGTGTCAGGACCATGTTTGTGATTATGTTAAAGCAGTTCCAAGTGTTGACGGCTGTGTTGGAGACCCAGTGTGAGTGCGGTGTTGTGAGTGTGATAGTGTGTGTGTGTCTGTGTGTGTTTCAGAACCCCCTGTGTACGCCTGTAAGAAAAATTCCATGGGTGTTTGTGTGTGTTTCTTGTGTATGTGTGTGTCGGGAAAACGTTTGTGAGTATGTTAGGGCAGTTCCAAGTGTTGATGGCTCTGCCGAGGCCCAGTGTGAGTGCTGTGTTGCGAGTGTGACAGTGTCTGTGTGTGTGTGTGTGTGTTTTCCGGTAACCATTGTGTATGCCTGTATGAAAAAGTCGATGGGTGTATTTGTGTGTTCTTGCGTATTGTGTTTCAGATCCACATTTGTGAGAGTGTGAGGGCAGTTCCAAGTGTTGATGTCTCTGCCGAGGTACAGAGTGAGTGCTGTGTTGTGAGTGTGAGAGTGTGTGTGTGTGTGTGTGTGTGTTTTCGGGTAACCATTGTGTATGCCTGTATGAAAAAGTCGATGGGTGTATTTGTGTGTTCTTGCGTATTGTGTTTCAGATCCACATTTGTGAGTGTGTGAGGGCAGTTCCAAGTGTTCATGAGTTTGCTGCATATCCAGTGTGAGTGTGTGTTGTGAGTGTGACAGTGTGTGTGCGTGTCTGTGTGTGTGTTTGCAGGAAACCAGTCTGTATGCGTATAAGAAAAATTCCATGGGTGTTTGTGTGTGTTTCTTCTGTATGTGTGTGTCGGGACCACATTTGTGAATATGTTAGGGCAGTTCCAAGTGTTGATGGCTCTGCTGGAGACCCAGTGAGAGTGCTGTGTTGTGAGTGTGACAGTGTGTGTGTGTCTCTGTGTGTGTGTGTGTTTGGGGGAACCCCACAGTGTATGCTTCTAAGAAAAAGTCGATGGGTGTTTGTGTGTGGTTCTTGTGTATGTGTGTGTCGGGACCACGTATGTGAGTATGTTGTGGCAGTTCCAAGTGCCAGTGTGAATGCTGTGTTGTGAGTGTGGCAGTGTGTGTTTCTGTGTGTGTTTGTGTTGGCGGGAAAACATTGTGTATGCCTGTAAGAATATGTCGATGGATGTGTGTGTGAGTTTCATGTGTATGTGTGTGTCGCGACCACATTTGTCAATATTTTAGGGCAGTTCCAAGTGTTGATGGTTCTGCTGGATACCCATTGTGAGTGCTGTGTTGTAAGTGTGACTGTGTGTGTGTGTGTTCGCGGGAAACCGTTGTGTATGCCTGTAAGAAAAAGTCAATGGGTGTTTGTGTGTGTTTCTTGTGTATGTGTGTGTCGGGAAAACGTTTGTGAGTATGTTAGGGCAGTTCCAAGTGTTGATGGCTCTGCCGAGGCCCAGTGTGCGTACTGCGCTTTTAGTGTGACAGTGTGTGTGTGTGTGTGTGTGTGTTTGGGGAAACCCCACTCTGTCTGCCTGTAACAAAATGTTGATGGGTGTTTGTGTGTGTTTCTTGTGTATGTGTGTGTCGGGACCACGTTTGTTTTTATGTTAGGGCAGATTCAAGTGCCAGTGTGAATGATGTGTTGTGAGAGTGTGTGTGTGTGTGTGTTTGCGGAAACCATTGTGCATGACTGTAAGTAAAAGTCAATGGGAGTTTGTGTGTGTTTCTTGTGTATGTGTGTGTCGGGACCACGTTTGTGAGTATGTTAGGGCAGTTCCAACTGTTGATGGCTATGCCGGGGACCCAGTGTGAGTGCTGTGTTGTGCGTGTGATAGTGTATGTGTGTGTGTGTGTGTGTGTTTTGCTGGATACCATTGTGTATGTCTGTAAGAAAAAGTCGTAGGGTGTTTTTGTGTGTTTCTTCTGCATGTGTGTTTCGGGACCACGTTTGTGAACATGTTAAGGTAATTCCAAGTGTTCATGGCTCTGCTGGAGATCCAATGTGAGTTCTCTGTCGTGAGTGTGACTTTTGTGTGTGTTTGTGTGTGTGGGTGTTTGCAGGAAACCATTGTGTATGCCTGCAAGAAAAAGTCGATGGGTGTTTGTGTGTGTTATTTGTATATGTGTGTGTCAGGACCATGTTTGTGATTATGTTAAAGCAGTTCCAAGTGTTGACGGCTGTGTTGGAGACCCAGTGTGAGTGCGGTGTTGTGAGTGTGATAGTGTGTGTGTGTCTGTGTGTGTTTCAGAACCCCCTGTGTACGCCTGTAAGAAAAATTCCATGGGTGTTTGTGTGTGTTTCTTGTGTATGTGTGTGTCGGGAAAACGTTTGTGAGTATGTTAGGGCAGTTCCAAGTGTTGATGGCTCTGCCGAGGCACAGTGTGAGTGCTGTGTTGCGAGTGTGACAGTGTCTGTGTGTGTGTGTGTGTTTTCCGGTAACCATTGTGTATGCCTGTATGAAAAAGTCGATGGGTGTATTTGTGTGTTCTTGCGTATTGTGTTTCAGATCCACATTTGTGAGAGTGTGAGGGCAGTTCCAAGTGTTGATGTCTCTGCCGAGGTACAGAGTGAGTGCTGTGTTGTGAGTGTGAGAGTGTGTGTGTGTGTGTGTGTGTGTGTTTTCGGGTAACCATTGTGTATGCCTGTATGAAAAAGTCGATGGGTGTATTTGTGTGTTCTTGCGTATTGTGTTTCAGATCCACATTTGTGAGTGTGTGAGGGCAGTTCCAAGTGTTCATGAGTTTGCTGCATATCCAGTGTGAGTGTGTGTTGTGAGTGTGACAGTGTGTGTGCGTGTCTGTGTGTGTGTTTGCAGGAAACCAGTCTGTATGCCTATAAGAAAAATTCCATGGGTGTTTGTGTGTGTTTCTTCTGTATGTGTGTGTCGGGACCACATTTGTGAATATGTTAGGGCAGTTCCAAGTGTTGATGGCTCTGCTGGAGACCCAGTGAGAGTGCTGTGTTGTGAGTGTGATAGTGTGTGTGTCTCTGTGTGTGTGTGTGTTTGGGGGAACCCCACAGTGTATGCTTCTAAGAAAAAGTCGATGGGTGTTTGTGTGTGTTTCTTGTGTATGTGTGTGTCGGGCCACGTATGTGAGTATGTTGTGGCAGTTCCAACTGCCAGTGTGAATGCTGTGTTGTGAGTGTGGCAGTGTGTGTTTCTGTGTGTGTTTGTGTTGGCGGGAAAACATTGTGTATGCCTCTAAGAATAAGTCGATGGATGTTTGTGTGAGTTTCATGTGTATGTGTGTGTCGCGACCACATTTGTCAATATTTTAGGGCAGTTCCAAGTGTTGATGGTTCTGCTGGATACCCATTGTGAATGCTGTGTTGTAAGTGTGACTCTGTGTGTGTGTGTTCGCGGGAAACCGTTGTGTATGCCTGTAAGAAAAAGTCGATGGGTGTTTGTGTGTGTTTCTTGTGTATGTGTGTGTCGGGAAAACGTTTGTGAGTATGTTAGGGCAGTTCCAAGTGTTGATGGCTCTGCCGAGGCCCAGTGTGCGTACTGTGCTGTTAGTGTGACAGTGTGTGTGTGTGTGTGTGTGTTTGGGGAAACCCCACTCTGTCTGCTTGTAACAAAATGTTGATGGGTGTTTGTGTGTGTTTCTTGTGTATGTGTGTGTCGGGACCACGTTTGTTTGTATGTTAGGGCAGATTCAAGTGCCAGTGTGAATGCTGTGTTGTGAGTGTGATAGTGTGTGTGTGTGTGTTTGCGGAAACCATTGTGCATGACTGTAAGTAAAAGTCAATGGGAGTTTGTGTGTGTTTCTTGTGTATGTGTGTGTCGCGACCACATTTGTCAATATTTTAGGGCAGTTCCAAGTGTTGATGGTTCTGCTGGATACCCATTGTGAGTGCTGTGTTGTAAGTGTGACTGTGTGTGTGTGTTCACGGGAAACCGTTGTGTATGCCTGTAAGAAAAGGTCGATGGGTGTTTGTGTGTGTTTCTGGTGTATGTGTGTGTCGGGAAAACGTTTGTGAGTATGTTAGGGCAGTTCCAAGTGTTGATGGCTCTGCCGAGGCCCAGTGTGCGTACTGTGCTGTTAGTGTGACAGTGTGTGTGTGTGTGTGTGTGTGTGTTTGGGGAAACCCCACTCTGTCTGCCTGTAACAAAAAGTTGATGGGTGTTTGTGTGTGTTTCTTGTGTATGTGTGTGTCGGGACCACGTTTGTATGTTAGGGCAGATTCAAGTGCCAGTGTGAATGCTGTGTTGTGAGTGTGATAGTGTGTGTGTGTGTGTGTTTGCGGAAACCATTGTGCATGACTGTAAGTAAAAGCCAATGGGAGTTTGTGTGTGTTTCTTGTGTATGTGTGTGTCGGGACCACGTTTGTGAGTATGTTAGGGCAGTTCCAACTGTTGATGGCTATGCCGGGGACCCAGTGTGAGTGCTGTGTTGTGCGTGTGATAGTGTATGTGTGTGTGTGTGTGTGTTTTGCTGGATACCATTGTGTATGTCTGTAACAAAAAGTCGTAGGGTGTTTTTGTGTGTTTCTTCTGCATGTGTGTTTCGGGACCACGTTTGTGAATATGTTAAGGTAATTCCAAGTGTTCATGGCTCTGCTGGAGGTCCAATGTGAGTGCTCTGTCGTGAGTGTGACTTTTGTGTGTGTGTGTGTGTGTGTGTGTGTTTGCAGGAAACCATTGTGTATGCCTGCAAGAAAAAGTCGATGGGTGTTTGTGTGTGTTATTTGTATATGTGTGTGTCAGGACCATGTTTGTGATTATGTTAAAGCAGTTCCAAGTGTTGACGGCTGTGTTGGAGACCCAGTGTGAGTGCTGTGTTGTGAGTGTGATAGTGTGTGTGTGTCTGTGTGTGTTTCAGAACCCCCTGTGTACGCCTGTAAGAAAAAGTCGATGGGTGTTTGTGTGTGTTTCTTGTGTATGTGTGTGTCGGGAAAACGTTTGTGAGTACGTTAGGGCAGTTCCAAGTGTTGATGGCTCTGCGGAGGCCCAGTGTGCGTACTGTGCTGTTAGTGTGACAGTGTGTGTGTGTGTGTGTGTGTGTGTGTGTTTGGGGAAACCCCACTCTGTCTGCCTGTAACAAAATGTTGATGGGTGTTTGTGTGTGTTTCTTGGTTTGTGTGTGTCGGGACCACGTTTGTTTGTATGTTAGGGCAGATTCAATTGCCAGTGTGAATGCTGTGTTGTGAGTGTGATAGTGTGTGTGTGTGTGTGTTTGCGGAAACCATTGTGCATGACTGTAAGTAAAAGTCAAAGGGAGTTTGTGTGTGTTTCTTGTGTATGTGTGTGTCGGGACCACGTTTGTGAGTATGTTAGGGCAGTTCCAACTGTTGATGGCTATGCCGGGGACCCAGTGTGAGTGCTGTGTTGTGCGTGTGATAGTGTATGTGTGTGTGTGCGTCTGTGTGTGTGTGTTTTGCTGGATACCATTGTGTATGTCTGTAAGAAAAAGTCGTAGGGTGTTTTTTTGTGTTTCTTCTGCATGTGTGTTTCGGGACCACGTTTGTGAATATGTTAAGGTAATTCCAAGTGTTCATGGCTCTGCTGGAGATCCAATGTGAGTGTTCTGTCGTGAGTGTGCCTTTTGTGTGTGTGTGTGTGTGTGTGTTTGCAGGAAACCATTGTGTATGCCTGCAAGAAAAAGTCGATGGGTGTTTGTGTGTGTTATTTGTATATGTGTGTGTCAGGACCATGTTTGTGATTATGTTAAAGCAGTTCCAAGTGTTGACGGCTGTGTTGGAGACCCAGTGTGAGTGCGGTGTTGTGAGTGTGATAGTGTGTGTGTGTCTGTGTGTGTTTCAGAACCCCCTGTGTACGCCTGTAAGAAAAATTCCATGGGTGTTTGTGTGTGTTTCTTGTGTATGTGTGTGTCGGGAAAACGTTTGTGAGTATGTTAGGGCAGTTCCAAGTGTTGATGGCTCTGCCGAGGCCCAGTGTGAGTGCTGTGTTGCGAGTGTGACAGTGTGTGTGTGTGTGTGTGTGTGTTTTCCGGTAACCATTGTGTATGCCTGTATGAAAAAGTCGATGGGTGTATTTGTGTGTTCTTGCGTATTGTGTTTCAGATCCACATTTGTGAGTGTGTGAGGGCAGTTCCAAGTGTTGATGTCTCTGCCGAGGTACAGAGTGAGTGCTGTGTTGTGAGTGTGAGAGTGTGTGTGTGTGTGTGTGTGTTTTCGGGTAACCATTGTGTATGCCTGTATGAAAAAGTCGATGGGTGTATTTGTGTGTTCTTGCATATTGTGTTTCAGATCCACATTTGTGAGTGTGTGAGGGCAGTTCCAAGTGTTCATGAGTTTGCTGGATATCCAGTGTGAGTGTGTGTTGTGAGTGTGACAGTGTGTGTGCGTGTCTGTGTGTGTGTTTGCAGGAAACCAGTCTGTATGCCTATAAGAAAAATTCCATGGGTGTTTGTGTGTGTTTCTTCTGTATGTGTGTGTCGGGACCACATTTGTGAATATGTTAGGGCAGTTCCAAGTGTTGATGGCTCTGCTGGAGACCCAGTGAGAGTGCTGTGTTGTGAGTGTGATAGTGTGTGTGTGTCTCTGTGTGTGTGTGTGTTTGGGGGAACCCCACAGTGTATGCTTCTAAGAAAAAGTCGATGGGTGTTTGTGTGTGTTTCTTGTGTATGTGTGTGTCGGGACCACGTATGTGAGTATGTTGTGGCAGTTCCAAGTGCCAGTGTGAATGCTGTGTTGTGAGTGTGGCAGTGTGTGTTTCTGTGTGTGTTTGTGTTGGCGGGAAAACATTGTGTATGCCTGTAAGAATAAGTCGATGGATGTGTGTGTGAGTTTCATGTGTATGTGTGTGTCGCGACCACATTTGTCAATATTTTAGGGCAGTTCCAAGTGTTGATGGTTCTGCTGGATACCCATTGTGAGTGCTGTGTTGTAAGTGTGACTGTGTGTGTGTGTGTTCGCGGGAAACCGTTGTGTATGCCTGTAAGAAAAAGTCGATGGGTGTTTGTGTGTGTTTCTTGTGTATGTGTGTGTCGGGAAAACGTTTGTGAGTATGTTAGGGCAGTTCCAAGTGTTGATGGCTCTGCCGAGGCCCAGGGTGCGTACTGTGCTGTTAGTGTGACAGTGTGTGTGTGTGTGTGTGTGTGTGTGTGTGTGTGTGTGTTTGGGGAAACCCCACTCTGTCTGCCTGTAACAAAATGTTGATGGGTGTTTGTGTGTGTTTCTTGTGTATGTGTGTGTCGGGACCACGTTTGTTTGTATGTTAGGGCAGATTCAAGTGCCAGTGTGAATGCTGTGTTGTGAGTGTGATAGTGTGTGTGTGTGTGTGTTTGCGGAAACCATTGTGCATGACTGTAAGTAAAAGTCAATGGGAGTTTGTGTGTGTTTCTTGTGTATGTGTGTGTCGGGACCACGTTTGTGAGTATGTTAGGGCAGTTCCAACTGTTGATGGCTATGCTGGGGACCCAGTGTGAGTGCTGTGTTGTGCGTGTGATAGTGTATGTGTGTGTGTGTGTGTGTGTTTTCCTGGATACCATTGTGTATGTCTGTAAGAAAAAGTCGTAGGGTGTTTGTGTGTGTTTCTTCTGCATGTGTGTTTCGGGACCACGTTTGTGAATATGTTAAGGTAATTCCAAGTGTTCATGGCTCTGCTGGAGATCCAATGTGAGTGCTCTGTCGTGTGACTTTTGTGTGTGTGTGTGTGTGTGTGTGTTTGCAGGAAACCATTGTGTATGCCTGCAAGAAAAAGTCGATGGGTGTTTGTGTGTGTTATTTGTATATGTGTGTGTCAGGACCATGTTTGTGATTATGTTAAAGCAGTTCCAAGTGTTGACGGCTGTGTTGGAGACCCAGTGTGAGTGCGGTGTTGTGAGTGTGATAGTGTGTGTGTGTCTGTGTGTGTTTCAGAACCCCCTGTGTACGCCTGTAAGAAAAAGTCGATGGGTGTTTGTGTGTGTTTCTTGTGTATGTGTGTGTCGGGAAAACGTTTGTGAGTATGTTAGGGCAGTTCCAAGTGTTGATGGCTCTGCCGAGGCCCAGTGTGAGTGCTGTGTTGCGAGTGTGACAGTGTGTGTGTGTGTGTGTGTGTGTTTTCCGGTAACCATTGTGTATGCCTGTATGAAAAAGTCGATGGGTGTATTTGTGTGTTCTTGCGTATTGTGTTTCAGATCCACATTTGTGAGTGTGTGAGGGCAGTTCCAAGTGTTGATGTCTCTGCCGAGGTACAGAGTGAGTGCTGTGTTGTGAGTGTGAGAGTGTGTGTGTGTGTGTGTGTGTGTTTTCGGGTAACCATTGTGTATGCCTGTATGAAAAAGTCGATGGGTGTATTTGTGTGTTCTTGCATATTGTGTTTCAGATCCACATTTGTGAGTGTGTGAGGGCAGTTCCAAGTGTTCATGAGTTTGCTGGATATCCAGTGTGAGTGTGTGTTGTGAGTGTGACAGTGTGTGTGCGTGTCTGTGTGTGTGTTTGCAGGAAACCAGTCTGTATGCCTATAAGAAAAATTCCATGGGTGTTTGTGTGTGTTTCTTCTGTATGTGTGTGTCGGGACCACATTTGTGAATATGTTAGGGCAGTTCCAAGTGTTGATGGCTCTGCTGGAGACCCAGTGAGAGTGCTGTGTTGTGAGTGTGACAGTGTGTGTGTGTCTGTGTGTGTGTGTGTGTTTGGGGGAACCCCACAGTGTATGCTTCTAAGAAAAAGTCGATGGGTGTTTGTGTGTGTTTCTTGTGTATGTGTGTGTCGGGACCACGTATGTGAGTATGTTGTGGCAGTTCCAAGTGCCAGTGTGAATGCTGTGTTGTGAGTGTGGCAGTGTGTGTTTCTGTGTGTGTTTGTGTTGGCGGGAAAACATTGTGTATGCCTGTAAGAATAAGTCGATGGATGTTTGTGTGAGTTTCATGTGTATGTGCGTGTCGCGACCACATTTGTCAATATTTTAGGGCAGTTCCAAGTGTTGATGCTTCTGCTGGATACCCATTGTGAGTGCTGTGTTGTAAGTGTGACTGTGTGTGTGTGTGTTCGCGGGAAACCGTTGTGTATGCCTGTAAGAAAAAGTCAATGGGTGTTTGTGTGTGTTTCTTGTGTATGTGTGTGTCGGGAAAACGTTTGTGAGTATGTTAGGGCAGTTCCAAGTGTTGATGGCTCTGCCGAGGCCCAGTGTGCGTACTGTGCTGTTAGTGTGACAGTGTGTGTGTGTGTGTGTGTGTGTGTGTTTGGGGAAACCCCACTCTGTCTGCCTGTAACAAAATGTTGATGGGTGTTTGTGTGTGTTTCTTGTGTATGTGTGTGTCGGGACCACGTTTGTTTGTATGTTAGGGCAGATTCAAGTGCCAGTGTGAATGCTGTGTTGTGAGTGTGATAGTGTGTGTGTGTGTGTTTGCGGAAACCATTGTGCATGACTGTAAGTAAAAGTCAATGGGAGTTTGTGTGTGTTTCTTGTGTATGTGTGTGTCGGGACCACGTTTGTGAGTATGTTAGGGAAGTTCCAACTGTTGATGGGTATGCCGGGGACCCAGTGTGAGTGCTGTGTTGTTCGTGTGATTGTGTATGTGTGTGTGTGTGTGTGTTTTGCTGGATACCATTGTGTATGTCTGTAAGAAAAAGTCGTAGGGTGTTTGTGTGTGTTTCTTCTGCATGTGTGTTTTGGGACCACGTTTGTGAATATGTTAAGGTAATTCCAAGTGTTCATGGCTCTGCTGGAGATCCAATGTGAGTGCTCTGTCGTGAGTGTGACTTTTGTGTGTGTGTGTGTGTGTGTTTGCAGGAAACCATTGTGTATGCCTGCAAGAAAAAGTCGATGGGTGTTTGTGTGTGTTATTTGTATATGTGTGTGTCAGGACCATGTTTGTGATTATGTTAAAGCAGTTCCAAGTGTTGACGGCTGTGTTGGAGACCCAGTGTGAGTGCGGTGTTGTGAGTGTGATAGTGTGTGTGTGTCTGTGTGTGTTTCAGAACCCCCTGTGTACGCCTGTAAGAAAAATTCCATGGGTGTTTGTGTGTGTTTCTTGTGTATGTGTGTGTCGGGAAAACGTTTGTGAGTATGTTAGGGCAGTTCCAAGTGTTGATGGCTCTGCCGAGGCCCAGTGTGAGTGCTGTGTTGCGAGTGTGACAGTGTGTGTGTGTGTGTGTGTGTGTTTTCCGGTAACCATTGTGTATGCCTGTATGAAAAAGTCGATGGGTGTATTTGTGTGTTCTTGCGTATTGTGTTTCAGATCCACATTTGTGAGTGTGTGAGGGCAGTTCCAAGTGTTGATGTCTCTGCCGAGGTACAGAGTGAGTGCTGTGTTGTGAGTGTGAGAGTGTGTGTGTGTGTGTGTGTGTGTGTTTTCGGGTAACCATTGTGTATGCCTGTATGAAAAAGTCGATGGGTGTATTTGTGTGTTCTTGCGTATTGTGTTTCAGATCCACATTTGTGAGTGTGTGAGGGCAGTTCCAAGTGTTCACGAGTTTGCTGGATATCCAGTGTGAGTGTGTGTTGTGAGTGTGACAGTGTGTGTGCGTGTCTGTGTGTGTGTTTGCAGGAAACCAGTCTGTATGCCTATAAGAAAAATTCCATGGGTGTTTGTGTGTGTTTCTTCTGTATGTGTGTGTCGGGACCACATTTGTGAATATGTTAGGGCAGTTCCAAGTGTTGATGGCTCTGCTGGAGACCCAGGGAGAGTGCTGTGTTGTGAGTGTGATAGTGTGTGTGTGTCTCTGTGTGTGTGTGTGTTTGGGGGAACCCCACAGTGTATGCTTCTAAGAAAAAGTCGATGGGTGTTTGTGTGTGTTTCTTGTGTATGTGTGTGTCGGGTCCACGTATGTGAGTATGTTGTGGCAGTTCCAAGTGCCAGTGTGAATGCTGTGTTGTGAGTGTGGCAGTGTGTGTTTCTGTGTGTGTTTGTGTTGGCGGGAAAACATTGTGTATGCCTGTAAGAATAAGTCGATGGATGTGTGTGTGAGTTTCATGTGTATGTGTGTGTCGCGACCACATTTGTCAATATTTTAGGGCAGTTCCAAGTGTTGATGGTTCTGCTGGATACCCATTGTGAGTGCTGTGTTGTAAGTGTGACTGTGTGTGTGTGTGTTCGCGGGAAACCGTTGTGTATGCCTGTAAGAAAAAGTCGATGGGTGTTTGTGTGTGTTTCTTGTGTATGTGTGTGTCGGGAAAACGTTTGTGAGTATGTTAGGGCAGTTCCAAGTGTTGATGGCTCTGCCGAGGCCCAGTGTGCGTACTGTGCTGTTAGTGTGACAGTGTGTGTGTGTATGTGTGTGTGTGTGTGTTTGGGGAAACCCCACTCTGTCTGCCTGTAACAAAATGTTGATGGGTGTTTGTGTGTGTTTCTTGTGTATGTGTGTGTCGGGACCACGTTTGTTTGTATGTTAGGGCAGATTCAAGTGCCAGTGTGAATGCTGTGTTGTGAGTGTGATAGTGTGTGTGTGTGTGTGTTTGCGGAAACCATTGAGCATGACTGTAAGTAAAAGTCAATGGGAGTTTGTGTGTGTTTCTTGTGTATGTGTGTGTCGGGACCACGTTTGTGAGTATGGTAGGGCAGTTCCAACTGTTGATGGCTATGCCGGGGACCCAGTGTGAGTGCTGTGTTGTGCGTGTGATTGTGTATGTGTGTGTGTGTGTGTGTTTTGCTGGATACCATTGTGTATGTCTGTAAGAAAAAGTCGTAGGGTGTTTGTGTGTGTTTCTTCTGCATGTGTGTTTTGGGACCACGTTTGTGAATATGTTAAGGTAATTCCAAGTGTTCATGGCTCTGCTGGAGATCCAATGTGAGTGCTCTGTCGTGAGTGTGACTTTTGTGTGTGTGTGTGTGTGTGTTTGCAGGAAACCATTGTGTATGCCTGCAAGAAAAAGTCGATGGGTGTTTGTGTGTGTTATTTGTATATGTGTGTGTCAGGACCATGTTTGTGATTATGTTAAAGCAGTTCCAAGTGTTGACGGCTGTGTTGGAGACCCAGTGTGAGTGCGGTGTTGTGAGTGTGATAGTGTGTGTGTGTCTGTGTGTGTTTCAGAACCCCCTGTGTATGCCTGTAAGAAAAATTCCATGGGTGTTTGTGTGTGTTTCTTGTGTATGTGTGTGTCGGGAAAACGTTTGTGAGTATGTTAGGGCAGTTCCAAGCGTTGATGGCTCTGCCGAGGCCCAGTGTGAGTGCTGTGTTGCGAGTGTGACAGTGTGTGTGTGTGTGTGTGTGTGTGTTTTCCGGTAACCATTGTGTATGCCTGTATGAAAAAGTCGATGGGTGTATTTGTGTGTTCTTGCGTATTGTGTTTCAGATCCACATTTGTGAGTGTGTGAGGGCAGTTCCAAGTGTTGATGGCTCTGCTGGAGACCCAGTGAGAGTGCTGTGTTGTGAGTGTGATAGTGTGTGTGTGTCTCTGTGTGTGTGTGTGTTTGGGGGAACCCCACAGTGTATGCTTCTAAGAAAAAGTCGATGGGTGTTTGTGTGTGTTTCTTGTGTATGTGTGTGTCGGGACCACGTATGTGAGTATGTTGTGGCAGTTCCAAGTGCCAGTGTGAATGCTGTGTTGTGAGTGTGGCAGTGTGTGTTTCTGTGTGTGTTTGTGTTGGCGGGAAAACATTGTGTATGCCTGTAAGAATAAGTCGATGGATGTGTGTGTGAGTTTCATGTGTATGTGTGTGTCGCGACCACATTTGTCAATATTTTAGGGCAGTTCCAAGTGTTGATGGTTCTGCTGGATACCCATTGTGAGTGCTGTGTTGTAAGTGTGACTGTGTGTGTGTGTGTTCGCGGGAAACCGTTGTGTATGCCTGTAAGAAAAAGTCGATGGGTGTTTGTGTGTGTTTCTTGTGTATGTGTGTGTCGGGAAAACGTTTGTGAGTATGTTAGGGCAGTTCCAAGTGTTGATGGCTCTGCCGAGGCCCAGGGTGCGTACTGTGCTGTTAGTGTGACAGTGTGTGTGTGTGTGTGTGTGTGTGTGTGTGTGTTTGGGGAAACCCCACTCTGTCTGCCTGTAACAAAATGTTGATGGGTGTTTGTGTGTGTTTCTTGTGTATGTGTGTGTCGGGACCACGTTTGTTTGTATGTTAGGGCAGATTCAAGTGCCAGTGTGAATGCTGTGTTGTGAGTGTGATAGTGTGTGTGTGTGTGTGTTTGCGGAAACCATTGTGCATGACTGTAAGTAAAAGTCAATGGGAGTTTGTGTGTGTTTCTTGTGTATGTGTGTGTCGGGACCACGTTTGTGAGTATGTTAGGGCAGTTCCAACTGTTGATGGCTATGCTGGGGACCCAGTGTGAGTGCTGTGTTGTGCGTGTGATAGTGTATGTGTGTGTGTGTGTGTGTGTTTTCCTGGATACCATTGTGTATGTCTGTAAGAAAAAGTCGTAGGGTGTTTGTGTGTGTTTCTTCTGCATGTGTGTTTCGGGACCACGTTTGTGAATATGTTAAGGTAATTCCAAGTGTTCATGGCTCTGCTGGAGATCCAATGTGAGTGCTCTGTCGTGTGACTTTTGTGTGTGTGTGTGTGTGTGTGTGTTTGCAGGAAACCATTGTGTATGCCTGCAAGAAAAAGTCGATGGGTGTTTGTGTGTGTTATTTGTATATGTGTGTGTCAGGACCATGTTTGTGATTATGTTAAAGCAGTTCCAAGTGTTGACGGCTGTGTTGGAGACCCAGTGTGAGTGCGGTGTTGTGAGTGTGATAGTGTGTGTGTGTCTGTGTGTGTTTCAGAACCCCCTGTGTACGCCTGTAAGAAAAATTCCATGGGTGTTTGTGTGTGTTTCTTGTGTATGTGTGTGTCGGGAAAACGTTTGTGAGTATGTTAGGGCAGTTCCAAGTGTTGATGGCTCTGCCGAGGCCCAGTGTGAGTGCTGTGTTGCGAGTGTGACAGTGTGTGTGTGTGTGTGTGTGTGTGTTTTCCGGTAACCATTGTGTATGCCTGTATGAAAAAGTCGATGGGTGTATTTGTGTGTTCTTGCGTATTGTGTTTCAGATCCACATTTGTGAGTGTGTGAGGGCAGTTCCAAGTGTTGATGTCTCTGCCGAGGTACAGAGTGAGTGCTGTGTTGTGAGTGTGAGAGTGTGTGTGTGTGTGTGTGTGTGTTTTCGGGTAACCATTGTGTATGCCTGTATGAAAAAGTCGATGGGTGTATTTGTGTGTTCTTGCATATTGTGTTTCAGATCCACATTTGTGAGTGTGTGAGGGCAGTTCCAAGTGTTCATGAGTTTGCTGGATATCCAGTGTGAGTGTGTGTTGTGAGTGTGACAGTGTGTGTGCGTGTCTGTGTGTGTGTTTGCAGGAAACCAGTCTGTATGCCTATAAGAAAAATTCCATGGGTGTTTGTGTGTGTTTCTTCTGTATGTGTGTGTCGGGACCACATTTGTGAATATGTTAGGGCAGTTCCAAGTGTTGATGGCTCTGCTGGAGACCCAGTGAGAGTGCTGTGTTGTGAGTGTGACAGTGTGTGTGTGTCTGTGTGTGTGTGTGTGTTTGGGGGAACCCCACAGTGTATGCTTCTAAGAAAAAGTCGATGGGTGTTTGTGTGTGTTTCTTGTGTATGTGTGTGTCGGGACCACGTATGTGAGTATGTTGTGGCAGTTCCAAGTGCCAGTGTGAATGCTGTGTTGTGAGTGTGGCAGTGTGTGTTTCTGTGTGTGTTTGTGTTGGCGGGAAAACATTGTGTATGCCTGTAAGAATAAGTCGATGGATGTTTGTGTGAGTTTCATGTGTATGTGCGTGTCGCGACCACATTTGTCAATATTTTAGGGCAGTTCCAAGTGTTGATGCTTCTGCTGGATACCCATTGTGAGTGCTGTGTTGTAAGTGTGACTGTGTGTGTGTGTGTTCGCGGGAAACCGTTGTGTATGCCTGTAAGAAAAAGTCAATGGGTGTTTGTGTGTGTTTCTTGTGTATGTGTGTGTCGGGAAAACGTTTGTGAGTATGTTAGGGCAGTTCCAAGTGTTGATGGCTCTGCCGAGGCCCAGTGTGCGTACTGTGCTGTTAGTGTGACAGTGTGTGTGTGTGTGTGTGTGTGTGTGTTTGGGGAAACCCCACTCTGTCTGCCTGTAACAAAATGTTGATGGGTGTTTGTGTGTGTTTCTTGTGTATGTGTGTGTCGGGACCACGTTTGTTTGTATGTTAGGGCAGATTCAAGTGCCAGTGTGAATGCTGTGTTGTGAGTGTGATAGTGTGTGTGTGTGTGTTTGCGGAAACCATTGTGCATGACTGTAAGTAAAAGTCAATGGGAGTTTGTGTGTGTTTCTTGTGTATGTGTGTGTCGGGACCACGTTTGTGAGTATGTTAGGGAAGTTCCAACTGTTGATGGCTATGCCGGGGACCCAGTGTGAGTGCTGTGTTGTGCGTGTGATTGTGTATGTGTGTGTGTGTGTGTGTTTTGCTGGATACCATTGTGTATGTCTGTAAGAAAAAGTCGTAGGGTGTTTGTGTGTGTTTCTTCTGCATGTGTGTTTTGGGACCACGTTTGTGAATATGTTAAGGTAATTCCAAGTGTTCATGGCTCTGCTGGAGATCCAATGTGAGTGCTCTGTCGTGAGTGTGACTTTTGTGTGTGTGTGTGTGTGTGTGTTTGCAGGAAACCATTGTGTATGCCTGCAAGAAAAAGTCGATGGGTGTTTGTGTGTGTTATTTGTATATGTGTGTGTCAGGACCATGTTTGTGATTATGTTAAAGCAGTTCCAAGTGTTGACGGCTGTGTTGGAGACCCAGTGTGAGTGCGGTGTTGTGAGTGTGATAGTGTGTGTGTGTCTGTGTGTGTTTCAGAACCCCCTGTGTACGCCTGTAAGAAAAATTCCATGGGTGTTTGTGTGTGTTTCTTGTGTATGTGTGTGTCGGGAAAACGTTTGTGAGTATGTTAGGGCAGTTCCAAGTGTTGATGGCTCTGCCGAGGCCCAGTGTGAGTGCTGTGTTGCGAGTGTGACAGTGTGTGTGTGTGTGTGTGTGTGTGTTTTCCGGTAACCATTGTGTATGCCTGTATGAAAAAGTCGATGGGTGTATTTGTGTGTTCTTGCGTATTGTGTTTCAGATCCACATTTGTGAGTGTGTGAGGGCAGTTCCAAGTGTTGATGTCTCTGCCGAGGTACAGAGTGAGTGCTGTGTTGTGAGTGTGAGAGTGTGTGTGTGTGTGTGTGTGTGTGTTTTCGGGTAACCATTGTGTATGCCTGTATGAAAAAGTCGATGGGTGTATTTGTGTGTTCTTGCGTATTGTGTTTCAGATCCACATTTGTGAGTGTGTGAGGGCAGTTCCAAGTGTTCACGAGTTTGCTGGATATCCAGTGTGAGTGTGTGTTGTGAGTGTGACAGTGTGTGTGCGTGTCTGTGTGTGTGTTTGCAGGAAACCAGTCTGTATGCCTATAAGAAAAATTCCATGGGTGTTTGTGTGTGTTTCTTCTGTATGTGTGTGTCGGGACCACATTTGTGAATATGTTAGGGCAGTTCCAAGTGTTGATGGCTCTGCTGGAGACCCAGGGAGAGTGCTGTGTTGTGAGTGTGATAGTGTGTGTGTGTCTCTGTGTGTGTGTGTGTTTGGGGGAACCCCACAGTGTATGCTTCTAAGAAAAAGTCGATGGGTGTTTGTGTGTGTTTCTTGTGTATGTGTGTGTCGGGTCCACGTATGTGAGTATGTTGTGGCAGTTCCAAGTGCCAGTGTGAATGCTGTGTTGTGAGTGTGGCAGTGTGTGTTTCTGTGTGTGTTTGTGTTGGCGGGAAAACATTGTGTATGCCTGTAAGAATAAGTCGATGGATGTGTGTGTGAGTTTCATGTGTATGTGTGTGTCGCGACCACATTTGTCAATATTTTAGGGCAGTTCCAAGTGTTGATGGTTCTGCTGGATACCCATTGTGAGTGCTGTGTTGTAAGTGTGACTGTGTGTGTGTGTGTTCGCGGGAAACCGTTGTGTATGCCTGTAAGAAAAAGTCGATGGGTGTTTGTGTGTGTTTCTTGTGTATGTGTGTGTCGGGAAAACGTTTGTGAGTATGTTAGGGCAGTTCCAAGTGTTGATGGCTCTGCCGAGGCCCAGTGTGCGTACTGTGCTGTTAGTGTGACAGTGTGTGTGTGTATGTGTGTGTGTGTGTGTTTGGGGAAACCCCACTCTGTCTGCCTGTAACAAAATGTTGATGGGTGTTTGTGTGTGTTTCTTGTGTATGTGTGTGTCGGGACCACGTTTGTTTGTATGTTAGGGCAGATTCAAGTGCCAGTGTGAATGCTGTGTTGTGAGTGTGATAGTGTGTGTGTGTGTGTGTTTGCGGAAACCATTGAGCATGACTGTAAGTAAAAGTCAATGGGAGTTTGTGTGTGTTTCTTGTGTATGTGTGTGTCGGGACCACGTTTGTGAGTATGGTAGGGCAGTTCCAACTGTTGATGGCTATGCCGGGGACCCAGTGTGAGTGCTGTGTTGTGCGTGTGATTGTGTATGTGTGTGTGTGTGTGTGTTTTGCTGGATACCATTGTGTATGTCTGTAAGAAAAAGTCGTAGGGTGTTTGTGTGTGTTTCTTCTGCATGTGTGTTTTGGGACCACGTTTGTGAATATGTTAAGGTAATTCCAAGTGTTCATGGCTCTGCTGGAGATCCAATGTGAGTGCTCTGTCGTGAGTGTGACTTTTGTGTGTGTGTGTGTGTGTGTTTGCAGGAAACCATTGTGTATGCCTGCAAGAAAAAGTCGATGGGTGTTTGTGTGTGTTATTTGTATATGTGTGTGTCAGGACCATGTTTGTGATTATGTTAAAGCAGTTCCAAGTGTTGACGGCTGTGTTGGAGACCCAGTGTGAGTGCGGTGTTGTGAGTGTGATAGTGTGTGTGTGTCTGTGTGTGTTTCAGAACCCCCTGTGTATGCCTGTAAGAAAAATTCCATGGGTGTTTGTGTGTGTTTCTTGTGTATGTGTGTGTCGGGAAAACGTTTGTGAGTATGTTAGGGCAGTTCCAAGCGTTGATGGCTCTGCCGAGGCCCAGTGTGAGTGCTGTGTTGCGAGTGTGACAGTGTGTGTGTGTGTGTGTGTGTGTGTTTTCCGGTAACCATTGTGTATGCCTGTATGAAAAAGTCGATGGGTGTATTTGTGTGTTCTTGCGTATTGTGTTTCAGATCCACATTTGTGAGTGTGTGAGGGCAGTTCCAAGTGTTGATGGCTCTGCTGGAGACCCAGTGAGAGTGCTGTGTTGTGAGTGTGATAGTGTGTGTGTGTCTCTGTGTGTGTGTGTGTTTGGGGGAACCCCACAGTGTATGCTTCTAAGAAAAAGTCGATGGGTGTTTGTGTGTGTTTCTTGTGTATGTGTGTGTCGGGACCACGTATGTGAGTATGTTGTGGCAGTTCCAAGTGCCAGTGTGAATGCTGTGTTGTGAGTGTGGCAGTGTGTGTTTCTGTGTGTGTTTGTGTTGGCGGGAAAACATTGTGTATGCCTGTAAGAATAAGTCGATGGATGTGTGTGTGAGTTTCATGTGTATGTGTGTGTCGCGACCACATTTGTCAATATTTTAGGGCAGTTCCAAGTGTTGATGGTTCTGCTGGATACCCATTGTGAGTGCTGTGTTGTAAGTGTGACTGTGTGTGTGTGTGTTCGCGGGAAACCGTTGTGTATGCCTGTAAGAAAAAGTCGATGGGTGTTTGTGTGTGTTTCTTGTGTATGTGTGTGTCGGGAAAACGTTTGTGAGTATGTTAGGGCAGTTCCAAGTGTTGATGGCTCTGCCGAGGCCCAGGGTGCGTACTGTGCTGTTAGTGTGACTGTGTGTGTGTGTGTGTGTGTGTGTGTGTGTTTGGGGAAACCCCACTCTGTCTGCCTGTAACAAAATGTTGATGGGTGTTTGTGTGTGTTTCTTGTGTATGTGTGTGTCGGGACCACGTTTGTTTGTATGTTAGGGCAGATTCAAGTGCCAGTGTGAATGCTGTGTTGTGAGTGTGATAGTGTGTGTGTGTGTGTGTTTGCGGAAACCATTGTGCATGACTGTAAGTAAAAGTCAATGGGAGTTTGTGTGTGTTTCTTGTGTATGTGTGTGTCGGGACCACGTTTGTGAGTATGTTAGGGCAGTTCCAACTGTTGATGGCTATGCTGGGGACCCAGTGTGAGTGCTGTGTTGTGCGTGTGATAGTGTATGTGTGTGTGTGTGTGTGTGTTTTCCTGGATACCATTGTGTATGTCTGTAAGAAAAAGTCGTAGGGTGTTTGTGTGTGTTTCTTCTGCATGTGTGTTTCGGGACCACGTTTGTGAATATGTTAAGGTAATTCCAAGTGTTCATGGCTCTGCTGGAGATCCAATGTGAGTGCTCTGTCGTGTGACTTTTGTGTGTGTGTGTGTGTGTGTGTGTTTGCAGGAAACCATTGTGTATGCCTGCAAGAAAAAGTCGATGGGTGTTTGTGTGTGTTATTTGTATATGTGTGTGTCAGGACCATGTTTGTGATTATGTTAAAGCAGTTCCAAGTGTTGACGGCTGTGTTGGAGACCCAGTGTGAGTGCGGTGTTGTGAGTGTGATAGTGTGTGTGTGTCTGTGTGTGTTTCAGAACCCCCTGTGTACGCCTGTAAGAAAAATTCCATGGGTGTTTGTGTGTGTTTCTTGTGTATGTGTGTGTCGGGAAAACGTTTGTGAGTATGTTAGGGCAGTTCCAAGTGTTGATGGCTCTGCCGAGGCCCAGTGTGAGTGCTGTGTTGCGAGTGTGACAGTGTGTGTGTGTGTGTGTGTGTGTGTTTTCCGGTAACCATTGTGTATGCCTGTATGAAAAAGTCGATGGGTGTATTTGTGTGTTCTTGCGTATTGTGTTTCAGATCCACATTTGTGAGTGTGTGAGGGCAGTTCCAAGTGTTGATGTCTCTGCCGAGGTACAGAGTGAGTGCTGTGTTGTGAGTGTGAGAGTGTGTGTGTGTGTGTGTGTGTGTGTTTTCGGGTAACCATTGTGTATGCCTGTATGAAAAAGTCGATGGGTGTATTTGTGTGTTCTTGCATATTGTGTTTCAGATCCACATTTGTGAGTGTGTGAGGGCAGTTCCAAGTGTTCATGAGTTTGCTGGATATCCAGTGTGAGTGTGTGTTGTGAGTGTGACAGTGTGTGTGCGTGTCTGTGTGTGTGTTTGCAGGAAACCAGTCTGTATGCCTATAAGAAAAATTCCATGGGTGTTTGTGTGTGTTTCTTCTGTATGTGTGTGTCGGGACCACATTTGTGAATATGTTAGGGCAGTTCCAAGTGTTGATGGCTCTGCTGGAGACCCAGTGAGAGTGCTGTGTTGTGAGTGTGACAGTGTGTGTGTGTCTGTGTGTGTGTGTGTGTTTGGGGGAACCCCACAGTGTATGCTTCTAAGAAAAAGTCGATGGGTGTTTGTGTGTGTTTCTTGTGTATGTGTGTGTCGGGACCACGTATGTGAGTATGTTGTGGCAGTTCCAAGTGCCAGTGTGAATGCTGTGTTGTGAGTGTGGCAGTGTGTGTTTCTGTGTGTGTTTGTGTTGGCGGGAAAACATTGTGTATGCCTGTAAGAATAAGTCGATGGATGTTTGTGTGAGTTTCATGTGTATGTGCGTGTCGCGACCACATTTGTCAATATTTTAGGGCAGTTCCAAGTGTTGATGCTTCTGCTGGATACCCATTGTGAGTGCTGTGTTGTAAGTGTGACTGTGTGTGTGTGTGTTCGCGGGAAACCGTTGTGTATGCCTGTAAGAAAAAGTCAATGGGTGTTTGTGTGTGTTTCTTGTGTATGTGTGTGTCGGGAAAACGTTTGTGAGTATGTTAGGGCAGTTCCAAGTGTTGATGGCTCTGCCGAGGCCCAGTGTGCGTACTGTGCTGTTAGTGTGACAGTGTGTGTGTGTGTGTGTGTGTGTGTGTTTGGGGAAACCCCACTCTGTCTGCCTGTAACAAAATGTTGATGGGTGTTTGTGTGTGTTTCTTGTGTATGTGTGTGTCGGGACCACGTTTGTTTGTATGTTAGGGCAGATTCAAGTGCCAGTGTGAATGCTGTGTTGTGAGTGTGATAGTGTGTGTGTGTGTGTTTGCGGAAACCATTGTGCATGACTGTAAGTAAAAGTCAATGGGAGTTTGTGTGTGTTTCTTGTGTATGTGTGTGTCGGGACCACGTTTGTGAGTATGTTAGGGAAGTTCCAACTGTTGATGGCTATGCCGGGGACCCAGTGTGAGTGCTGTGTTGTGCGTGTGATTGTGTATGTGTGTGTGTGTGTGTGTTTT
This sequence comes from Ursus arctos, assembly GCF_023065955.2. Taxonomy (NCBI): domain Eukaryota; kingdom Metazoa; phylum Chordata; class Mammalia; order Carnivora; family Ursidae; genus Ursus; species Ursus arctos. The sequence goes on from NC_079874.1 coordinate 4,895,939, forward strand.
GCTGGATACCATTGTGTATGTCTGTAAGAAAAAGTCGTAGGGTGTTTGTGTGTGTTTCTTCTGCATGTGTGTTTTGGGACCACGTTTGTGAATATGTTAAGGTAATTCCAAGTGTTCATGGCTCTGCTGGAGATCCAATGTGAGTGCTCTGTCGTGAGTGTGACTTTTGTGTGTGTGTGTGTGTGTGTGTTTGCAGGAAACCATTGTGTATGCCTGCAAGAAAAAGTCGATGGGTGTTTGTGTGTGTTATTTGTATATGTGTGTGTCAGGACCATGTTTGTGATTATGTTAAAGCAGTTCCAAGTGTTGACGGCTGTGTTGGAGACCCAGTGTGAGTGCGGTGTTGTGAGTGTGATAGTGTGTGTGTGTCTGTGTGTGTTTCAGAACCCCCTGTGTACGCCTGTAAGAAAAATTCCATGGGTGTTTGTGTGTGTTTCTTGTGTATGTGTGTGTCGGGAAAACGTTTGTGAGTATGTTAGGGCAGTTCCAAGTGTTGATGGCTCTGCCGAGGCCCAGTGTGAGTGCTGTGTTGCGAGTGTGACAGTGTGTGTGTGTGTGTGTGTGTGTGTTTTCCGGTAACCATTGTGTATGCCTGTATGAAAAAGTCGATGGGTGTATTTGTGTGTTCTTGCGTATTGTGTTTCAGATCCACATTTGTGAGTGTGTGAGGGCAGTTCCAAGTGTTGATGTCTCTGCCGAGGTACAGAGTGAGTGCTGTGTTGTGAGTGTGAGAGTGTGTGTGTGTGTGTGTGTGTGTGTTTTCGGGTAACCATTGTGTATGCCTGTATGAAAAAGTCGATGGGTGTATTTGTGTGTTCTTGCGTATTGTGTTTCAGATCCACATTTGTGAGTGTGTGAGGGCAGTTCCAAGTGTTCACGAGTTTGCTGGATATCCAGTGTGAGTGTGTGTTGTGAGTGTGACAGTGTGTGTGCGTGTCTGTGTGTGTGTTTGCAGGAAACCAGTCTGTATGCCTATAAGAAAAATTCCATGGGTGTTTGTGTGTGTTTCTTCTGTATGTGTGTGTCGGGACCACATTTGTGAATATGTTAGGGCAGTTCCAAGTGTTGATGGCTCTGCTGGAGACCCAGGGAGAGTGCTGTGTTGTGAGTGTGATAGTGTGTGTGTGTCTCTGTGTGTGTGTGTGTTTGGGGGAACCCCACAGTGTATGCTTCTAAGAAAAAGTCGATGGGTGTTTGTGTGTGTTTCTTGTGTATGTGTGTGTCGGGTCCACGTATGTGAGTATGTTGTGGCAGTTCCAAGTGCCAGTGTGAATGCTGTGTTGTGAGTGTGGCAGTGTGTGTTTCTGTGTGTGTTTGTGTTGGCGGGAAAACATTGTGTATGCCTGTAAGAATAAGTCGATGGATGTGTGTGTGAGTTTCATGTGTATGTGTGTGTCGCGACCACATTTGTCAATATTTTAGGGCAGTTCCAAGTGTTGATGGTTCTGCTGGATACCCATTGTGAGTGCTGTGTTGTAAGTGTGACTGTGTGTGTGTGTGTTCGCGGGAAACCGTTGTGTATGCCTGTAAGAAAAAGTCGATGGGTGTTTGTGTGTGTTTCTTGTGTATGTGTGTGTCGGGAAAACGTTTGTGAGTATGTTAGGGCAGTTCCAAGTGTTGATGGCTCTGCCGAGGCCCAGTGTGCGTACTGTGCTGTTAGTGTGACAGTGTGTGTGTGTATGTGTGTGTGTGTGTGTTTGGGGAAACCCCACTCTGTCTGCCTGTAACAAAATGTTGATGGGTGTTTGTGTGTGTTTCTTGTGTATGTGTGTGTCGGGACCACGTTTGTTTGTATGTTAGGGCAGATTCAAGTGCCAGTGTGAATGCTGTGTTGTGAGTGTGATAGTGTGTGTGTGTGTGTGTTTGCGGAAACCATTGAGCATGACTGTAAGTAAAAGTCAATGGGAGTTTGTGTGTGTTTCTTGTGTATGTGTGTGTCGGGACCACGTTTGTGAGTATGGTAGGGCAGTTCCAACTGTTGATGGCTATGCCGGGGACCCAGTGTGAGTGCTGTGTTGTGCGTGTGATTGTGTATGTGTGTGTGTGTGTGTGTTTTGCTGGATACCATTGTGTATGTCTGTAAGAAAAAGTCGTAGGGTGTTTGTGTGTGTTTCTTCTGCATGTGTGTTTTGGGACCACGTTTGTGAATATGTTAAGGTAATTCCAAGTGTTCATGGCTCTGCTGGAGATCCAATGTGAGTGCTCTGTCGTGAGTGTGACTTTTGTGTGTGTGTGTGTGTGTGTTTGCAGGAAACCATTGTGTATGCCTGCAAGAAAAAGTCGATGGGTGTTTGTGTGTGTTATTTGTATATGTGTGTGTCAGGACCATGTTTGTGATTATGTTAAAGCAGTTCCAAGTGTTGACGGCTGTGTTGGAGACCCAGTGTGAGTGCGGTGTTGTGAGTGTGATAGTGTGTGTGTGTCTGTGTGTGTTTCAGAACCCCCTGTGTATGCCTGTAAGAAAAATTCCATGGGTGTTTGTGTGTGTTTCTTGTGTATGTGTGTGTCGGGAAAACGTTTGTGAGTATGTTAGGGCAGTTCCAAGCGTTGATGGCTCTGCCGAGGCCCAGTGTGAGTGCTGTGTTGCGAGTGTGACAGTGTGTGTGTGTGTGTGTGTGTGTGTTTTCCGGTAACCATTGTGTATGCCTGTATGAAAAAGTCGATGGGTGTATTTGTGTGTTCTTGCGTATTGTGTTTCAGATCCACATTTGTGAGTGTGTGAGGGCAGTTCCAAGTGTTGATGGCTCTGCTGGAGACCCAGTGAGAGTGCTGTGTTGTGAGTGTGATAGTGTGTGTGTGTCTCTGTGTGTGTGTGTGTTTGGGGGAACCCCACAGTGTATGCTTCTAAGAAAAAGTCGATGGGTGTTTGTGTGTGTTTCTTGTGTATGTGTGTGTCGGGACCACGTATGTGAGTATGTTGTGGCAGTTCCAAGTGCCAGTGTGAATGCTGTGTTGTGAGTGTGGCAGTGTGTGTTTCTGTGTGTGTTTGTGTTGGCGGGAAAACATTGTGTATGCCTGTAAGAATAAGTCGATGGATGTGTGTGTGAGTTTCATGTGTATGTGTGTGTCGCGACCACATTTGTCAATATTTTAGGGCAGTTCCAAGTGTTGATGGTTCTGCTGGATACCCATTGTGAGTGCTGTGTTGTAAGTGTGACTGTGTGTGTGTGTGTTCGCGGGAAACCGTTGTGTATGCCTGTAAGAAAAAGTCGATGGGTGTTTGTGTGTGTTTCTTGTGTATGTGTGTGTCGGGAAAACGTTTGTGAGTATGTTAGGGCAGTTCCAAGTGTTGATGGCTCTGCCGAGGCCCAGGGTGCGTACTGTGCTGTTAGTGTGACAGTGTGTGTGTGTGTGTGTGTGTGTGTGTGTGTGTTTGGGGAAACCCCACTCTGTCTGCCTGTAACAAAATGTTGATGGGTGTTTGTGTGTGTTTCTTGTGTATGTGTGGGTCGGGACCACGTTTGTTTGTATGTTAGGGCAGATTCAAGTGCCAGTGTGAATGCTGTGTTGTGAGTGTGATAGTGTGTGTGTGTGTGTGTTTGCGGAAACCATTGTGCATGACTGTAAGTAAAAGTCAATGGGAGTTTGTGTGTGTTTCTTGTGTATGTGTGTGTCGGGACCACGTTTGTGAGTATGTTAGGGCAGTTCCAACTGTTGATGGCTATGCTGGGGACCCAGTGTGAGTGCTGTGTTGTGCGTGTGATAGTGTATGTGTGTGTGTGTGTGTGTGTTTTCCTGGATACCATTGTGTATGTCTGTAAGAAAAAGTCGTAGGGTGTTTGTGTGTGTTTCTTCTGCATGTGTGTTTCGGGACCACGTTTGTGAATATGTTAAGGTAATTCCAAGTGTTCATGGCTCTGCTGGAGATCCAATGTGAGTGCTCTGTCGTGTGACTTTTGTGTGTGTGTGTGTGTGTGTGTGTTTGCAGGAAACCATTGTGTATGCCTGCAAGAAAAAGTCGATGGGTGTTTGTGTGTGTTATTTGTATATGTGTGTGTCAGGACCATGTTTGTGATTATGTTAAAGCAGTTCCAAGTGTTGACGGCTGTGTTGGAGACCCAGTGTGAGTGCGGTGTTGTGAGTGTGATAGTGTGTGTGTGTCTGTGTGTGTTTCAGAACCCCCTGTGTACGCCTGTAAGAAAAATTCCATGGGTGTTTGTGTGTGTTTCTTGTGTATGTGTGTGTCGGGAAAACGTTTGTGAGTATGTTAGGGCAGTTCCAAGTGTTGATGGCTCTGCCGAGGCCCAGTGTGAGTGCTGTGTTGCGAGTGTGACAGTGTGTGTGTGTGTGTGTGTGTGTGTTTTCCGGTAACCATTGTGTATGCCTGTATGAAAAAGTCGATGGGTGTATTTGTGTGTTCTTGCGTATTGTGTTTCAGATCCACATTTGTGAGTGTGTGAGGGCAGTTCCAAGTGTTGATGTCTCTGCCGAGGTACAGAGTGAGTGCTGTGTTGTGAGTGTGAGAGTGTGTGTGTGTGTGTGTGTGTGTTTTCGGGTAACCATTGTGTATGCCTGTATGAAAAAGTCGATGGGTTTATTTGTGTGTTCTTGCATATTGTGTTTCAGATCCACATTTGTGAGTGTGTGAGGGCAGTTCCAAGTGTTCATGAGTTTGCTGGATATCCAGTGTGAGTGTGTGTTGTGAGTGTGACAGTGTGTGTGCGTGTCTGTGTGTGTGTTTGCAGGAAACCAGTCTGTATGCCTATAAGAAAAATTCCATGGGTGTTTGTGTGTGTTTCTTCTGTATGTGTGTGTCGGGACCACATTTGTGTATATGTTAAGGCAGTTCCAAGTGTTGATGGCTCTGCTGGAGACCCAGTGAGAGTGCTGTGTTGTGAGTGTGACAGTGTGTGTGTGTCTCTGTGTGTGTGTGTGTTTGGGGGAACCCCACAGTGTATGCTTCTAAGAAAAAGTCGATGGGTGTTTGTGTGTGTTTCTTGTGTATGTGTGTGTCGGGACCACGTATGTGAGTATGTTGTGGCAGTTCCAAGTGCCAGTGTGAATGCTGTGTTGTGAGTGTGGCAGTGTGTGTTTCTGTGTGTGTTTGTGTTGGCGGGAAAACATTGTGTATGCCTGTAAGAATAAGTCGATGGATGTTTGTGTGAGTTTCATGTGTATGTGCGTGTCGCGACCACATTTGTCAATATTTTAGGGCAGTTCCAAGTGTTGATGCTTCTGCTGGATACCCATTGTGAGTGCTGTGTTGTAAGTGTGACTGTGTGTGTGTGTGTTCGCGGGAAACCGTTGTGTATGCCTGTAAGAAAAAGTCAATGGGTGTTTGTGTGTGTTTCTTGTGTATGTGTGTGTCGGGAAAACGTTTGTGAGTATGTTAGGGCAGTTCCAAGTGTTGATGGCTCTGCCGAGGCCCAGTGTGCGTACTGTGCTGTTAGTGTGACAGTGTGTGTGTGTGTGTGTGTGTGTGTGTGTTTGTGGAAACCCCACTCTGTCTGCCTGTAACAAAAAGTTGATGGGTGTTTGTGTGTGTTTCTTGTGTATGTGTGTGTCGGGACCACGTTTGTTTGTATGTTCGGGCAGATTCAAGTGCCAGTGTGAATGCTGTTTTGTGAGTGTGATAGTGTGTGTGTGTGTGTTTGCGGAAAGCATTGTGCATGACTGTAAGTAAAAGTCAATGGGAGTTTGTGTGTGTTTCTTGTGTATGTGTGTATCGGGACCACGTTTGTGAGTATGTTAGGGCAGTTCCAACTGTTGATGGCTATGCCGGGGACCCAGTGTGAGTGCTGTGTTGTGCGTGTGATAGTGTATGTGTGTGTGTGTGTGTGTGTTTTGCTGGATACCATTGTGTATGTCTGTAACAAAAAGTCGTAGGGTGTTTTTGTGTGTTTCTTCTGCATGTGTGTTTCGGGACCACGTTTGTGAATATGTTAAGGTAATTCCAAGTGTTCATGGCTCTGCTGGAGATCCAATGTGAGTGCTCTGTCGTGAGTGTGACTTTTGTGTGTGTGTGTGTGTGTGTGTGTGTGTTTGCAGGAAACCATTGTGTATGCCTGCAAGAAAAAGTCGATGGGTGTTTGTGTGTGTTATTTGTATATGTGTGTGTCAGGACCATGTTTGTGATTATGTTAAAGCAGTTCCAAGTGTTGACGGCTGTGTTGGAGACCCAGTGTGAGTGCGGTGTTGTGAGTGTGATAGTGTGTGTGTGTCTGTGTGTGTTTCAGAACCCCCTGTGTACGCCTGTAAGAAAAATTCCATGGGTGTTTGTGTGTGTTTCTTGTGTATGTGTGTGTCGGGAAAACGTTTGTGAGTATGTTAGGGCAGTTCCAAGTGTTGATGGCTCTGCCGAGGCCCAGTGTGAGTGCTGTGTTGCGAGTGTGACAGTGTGTGTGTGTGTGTGTGTGTTTTCCGGTAACCATTGTGTATGCCTGTATGAAAAAGTCGATGGGTGTATTTGTGTGTTCTTGCGTATTGTGTTTCAGATCCACATTTGTGAGTGTGTGAGGGCAGTTCCAAGTGTTGATGTCTCTGCCGAGGTACAGAGTGAGTGCTGTGTTGTGAGTGTGAGAGTGTGTGTGTGTGTGTGTGTGTTTTCGGGTAACCATTGTGTATGCCTGTATGAAAAAGTCGATGGGTGTATTTGTGTGTTCTTGCGTATTGTGTTTCAGATCCACATTTGTGAGTGTGTGAGGGCAGTTCCAAGTGTTCATGAGTTTGCTGGATATCCAGTGTGAGTGTGTGTTGTGAGTGTGACAGTGTGTGTGCGTGTCTGTGTGTGTGTTTGCAGGAAACCAGTCTGTATGCCTATAAGAAAAATTCCATGGGTGTTTGTGTGTGTTTCTTCTGTATGTGTGTGTCGGGACCACATTTGTGAATATGTTAGGGCAGTTCCAAGTGTTGATGGCTCTGCTGGAGACCCAGTGAGAGTGCTGTGTTGTGAGTGTGATAGTGTGTGTGTGTCTCTGTGTGTGTGTGTGTTTGGGGGAACCCCACAGTGTATGCTTCTAAGAAAAAGTCGATGGGTGTTTGTGTGTGTTTCTTGTGTATGTGTGTGTCGGGACCACGTATGTGAGTATGTTGTGGCAGTTCCAAGTGCCAGTGTGAATGCTGTGTTGTGAGTGTGGCAGTGTGTGTTTCTGTGTGTGTTTGTGTTGGCGGGAAAACATTGTGTATGCCTGTAAGAATAAGTCGATGGATGTGTGTGTGAGTTTCATGTGTATGTGTGTGTCGCGACCACATTTGTCAATATTTTAGGGCAGTTCCAAGTGTTGATGCTTCTGCTGGATACCCATTGTGAGTGCTGTGTTGTAAGTGTGACTGTGTGTGTGTGTGTTCGCGGGAAACCGTTGTGTATGCCTGTAAGAAAAAGTCGATGGGTGTTTGTGTGTGTTTCTTGTGTATGTGTGTGTCGGGAAAACGTTTGTGAGTATGTTAGGGCAGTTCCAAGTGTTGATGGCTCTGCCGAGGCCCAGTGTGCGTACTGTGCTGTTAGTGTGACAGTGTGTGTGTGTATGTGTGTGTGTGTGTGTTTGGGGAAACCCCACTCTGTCTGCCTCTAACAAAATGTTGATGGGTGTTTGTGTGTGTTTCTTGTGTATGTGTGTGTCGGGACCACGTTTGTTTGTATGTTCGGGCAGATTCAAGTGCCAGTGTGAATGCTGTGTTGTGAGTGTGATAGTGTGTGTGTGTGTGTGTTTGCGGAAACCATTGAGCATGACTGTAAGTAAAAGTCAATGGGAGTTTGTGTGTGTTTCTTGTGTATGTGTGTGTCGGGACCACGTTTGTGAGTATGTTAGGGCAGTTCCAACTGTTGATGGCTATGCCGGGGACCCAGTGTGAGTGCTGTGTTGTGCGTGTGATTGTGTATGTGTGTGTGTGTGTGTGTTTTGCTGGATACCATTGTGTATGTCTGTAAGAAAAAGTCGTAGGGTGTTTGTGTGTGTTTCTTCTGCATGTGTGTTTTGGGACCACGTTTGTGAATATGTTAAGGTAATTCCAAGTGTTCATGGCTCTGCTGGAGATCCAATGTGAGTGCTCTGTCGTGAGTGTGACTTTTGTGTGTGTGTGTGTGTGTGTTTGCAGGAAACCATTGTGTATGCCTGCAAGAAAAAGTCGATGGGTGTTTGTGTGTGTTATTTGTATATGTGTGTGTCAGGACCATGTTTGTGATTATGTTAAAGCAGTTCCAAGTGTTGACGGCTGTGTTGGAGACCCAGTGTGAGTGCGGTGTTGTGAGTGTGGTAGTGTGTGTGTGTCTGTGTGTGTTTCAGAACCCCCTGTGTATGCCTGTAAGAAAAATTCCATGGGTGTTTGTGTGTGTTTCTTGTGTATGTGTGTGTCGGGAAAACGTTTGTGAGTATGTTAGGGCAGTTCCAAGCGTTGATGGCTCTGCCGAGGCCCAGTGTGAGTGCTGTGTTGCGAGTGTGACAGTGTGTGTGTGTGTGTGTGTGTGTGTTTTCCGGTAACCATTGTGTATGCCTGTATGAAAAAGTCGATGGGTGTATTTGTGTGTTCTTGCGTATTGTGTTTCAGATCCACATTTGTGAGTGTGTGAGGGCAGTTCCAAGTGTTGATGGCTCTGCTGGAGACCCAGTGAGAGTGCTGTGTTGTGAGTGTGATAGTGTGTGTGTGTCTCTGTGTGTGTGTGTGTTTGGGGGAACCCCACAGTGTATGCTTCTAAGAAAAAGTCGATGGGTGTTTGTGTGTGTTTCTTGTGTATGTGTGTGTCGGGACCACGTATGTGAGTATGTTGTGGCAGTTCCAAGTGCCAGTGTGAATGCTGTGTTGTGAGTGTGGCAGTGTGTGTTTCTGTGTGTGTTTGTGTTGGCGGGAAAACATTGTGTATGCCTGTAAGAATAAGTCGATGGATGTGTGTGTGAGTTTCATGTGTATGTGTGTGTCGCGACCACATTTGTCAATATTTTAGGGCAGTTCCAAGTGTTGATGGTTCTGCTGGATACCCATTGTGAGTGCTGTGTTGTAAGTGTGACTGTGTGTGTGTGTGTTCGCGGGAAACCGTTGTGTATGCCTGTAAGAAAAAGTCGATGGGTGTTTGTGTGTGTTTCTTGTGTATGTGTGTGTCGGGAAAACGTTTGTGAGTATGTTAGGGCAGTTCCAAGTGTTGATGGCTCTGCCGAGGCCCAGGGTGCGTACTGTGCTGTTAGTGTGACAGTGTGTGTGTGTGTGTGTGTGTGTGTGTGTGTGTGTTTGGGGAAACCCCACTCTGTCTGCCTGTAACAAAATGTTGATGGGTGTTTGTGTGTGTTTCTTGTGTATGTGTGTGTCGGGACCACGTTTGTTTGTATGTTAGGGCAGATTCAAGTGCCAGTGTGAATGCTGTGTTGTGAGTGTGATAGTGTGTGTGTGTGTGTGTTTGCGGAAACCATTGTGCATGACTGTAAGTAAAAGTCAATGGGAGTTTGTGTGTGTTTCTTGTGTATGTGTGTGTCGGGACCACGTTTGTGAGTATGTTAGGGCAGTTCCAACTGTTGATGGCTATGCTGGGGACCCAGTGTGAGTGCTGTGTTGTGCGTGTGATAGTGTATGTGTGTGTGTGTGTGTGTGTGTTTTCCTGGATACCATTGTGTATGTCTGTAAGAAAAAGTCGTAGGGTGTTTGTGTGTGTTTCTTCTGCATGTGTGTTTCGGGACCACGTTTGTGAATATGTTAAGGTAATTCCAAGTGTTCATGGCTCTGCTGGAGATCCAATGTGAGTGCTCTGTCGTGTGACTTTTGTGTGTGTGTGTGTGTGTGTGTGTTTGCAGGAAACCATTGTGTATGCCTGCAAGAAAAAGTCGATGGGTGTTTGTGTGTGTTATTTGTATATGTGTGTGTCAGGACCATGTTTGTGATTATGTTAAAGCAGTTCCAAGTGTTGACGGCTGTGTTGGAGACCCAGTGTGAGTGCGGTGTTGTGAGTGTGATAGTGTGTGTGTGTCTGTGTGTGTTTCAGAACCCCCTGTGTACGCCTGTAAGAAAAAGTCGATGGGTGTTTGTGTGTGTTTCTTGTGTATGTGTGTGTCGGGAAAACGTTTGTGAGTATGTTAGGGCAGTTCCAAGTGTTGATGGCTCTGCCGAGGCCCAGTGTGAGTGCTGTGTTGCGAGTGTGACAGTGTGTGTGTGTGTGTGTGTGTGTGTTTTCCGGTAACCATTGTGTATGCCTGTATGAAAAAGTCGATGGGTGTATTTGTGTGTTCTTGCGTATTGTGTTTCAGATCCACATTTGTGAGTGTGTGAGGGCAGTTCCAAGTGTTGATGTCTCTGCCGAGGTACAGAGTGAGTGCTGTGTTGTGAGTGTGAGAGTGTGTGTGTGTGTGTGTGTGTGTTTTCGGGTAACCATTGTGTATGCCTGTATGAAAAAGTCGATGGGTGTATTTGTGTGTTCTTGCATATTGTGTTTCAGATCCACATTTGTGAGTGTGTGAGGGCAGTTCCAAGTGTTCATGAGTTTGCTGGATATCCAGTGTGAGTGTGTGTTGTGAGTGTGACAGTGTGTGTGCGTGTCTGTGTGTGTGTTTGCAGGAAACCAGTCTGTATGCCTATAAGAAAAATTCCATGGGTGTTTGTGTGTGTTTCTTCTGTATGTGTGTGTCGGGACCACATTTGTGAATATGTTAGGGCAGTTCCAAGTGTTGATGGCTCTGCTGGAGACCCAGTGAGAGTGCTGTGTTGTGAGTGTGACAGTGTGTGTGTGTCTGTGTGTGTGTGTGTGTTTGGGGGAACCCCACAGTGTATGCTTCTAAGAAAAAGTCGATGGGTGTTTGTGTGTGTTTCTTGTGTATGTGTGTGTCGGGACCACGTATGTGAGTATGTTGTGGCAGTTCCAAGTGCCAGTGTGAATGCTGTGTTGTGAGTGTGGCAGTGTGTGTTTCTGTGTGTGTTTGTGTTGGCGGGAAAACATTGTGTATGCCTGTAAGAATAAGTCGATGGATGTTTGTGTGAGTTTCATGTGTATGTGCGTGTCGCGACCACATTTGTCAATATTTTAGGGCAGTTCCAAGTGTTGATGCTTCTGCTGGATACCCATTGTGAGTGCTGTGTTGTAAGTGTGACTGTGTGTGTGTGTGTTCGCGGGAAACCGTTGTGTATGCCTGTAAGAAAAAGTCAATGGGTGTTTGTGTGTGTTTCTTGTGTATGTGTGTGTCGGGAAAACGTTTGTGAGTATGTTAGGGCAGTTCCAAGTGTTGATGGCTCTGCCGAGGCCCAGTGTGCGTACTGTGCTGTTAGTGTGACAGTGTGTGTGTGTGTGTGTGTGTGTGTGTTTGGGGAAACCCCACTCTGTCTGCCTGTAACAAAATGTTGATGGGTGTTTGTGTGTGTTTCTTGTGTATGTGTGTGTCGGGACCACGTTTGTTTGTATGTTAGGGCAGATTCAAGTGCCAGTGTGAATGCTGTGTTGTGAGTGTGATAGTGTGTGTGTGTGTGTGTTTGCGGAAACCATTGTGCATGACTGTAAGTAAAAGTCAATGGGAGTTTGTGTGTGTTTCTTGTGTATGTGTGTGTCGGGACCACGTTTGTGAGTATGTTAGGGCAGTTCCAACTGGTGATGGCTATGCCGGGGACCCAGTGTGAGTGCTGTGTTGTGCGTGTGATAGTGTATGTGTGTGTGTGTGTGTGTGTGTTTAGCTGGATACCATTGTGTATGTCTGTAAGAAAAAGTCGTAGGGTGTTTTTGTGTGTTTCTTCTGCATGTGTGTTTCGGGACCACGTTTGTGAATATGTTAAGGTAATTCCAAGTGTTCATGGCTCTGCTGGAGATCCAATGTGAGTGCTCTGTCGTGAGTGTGACTTTTGTGTGTGTGTGTGTGTGTGTGTGTTTGCAGGAAACCATTGTGTATGCCTACAAGAAAAAGTCGATGGGTGTTTGTGTGTGTTATTTGTATATGTGTGTGTCAGGACCATGTTTGTGATTATGTTAAAGCAGTTCCAAGTGTTGACGGCTGTGTTGGAGACCCAGTGTGAGTGCGGTGTTGTGAGTGTGATAGTGTGTGTGTGTCTGTGTGTGTTTCAGAACCCCCTGTGTACGCCTGTAAGAAAAATTCCATGGGTGTTTGTGTGTGTTTCTTGTGTATGTGTGTGTCGGGAAAACGTTTGTGAGTATGTTAGGGCAGTTCCAAGTGTTGATGGCTCTGCCGAGGCCCAGTGTGAGTGCTGTGTTGCGAGTGTGACAGTGTGTGTGTGTTTGTGTGTGTGTGTGTTTTCGGGTAACCATTGTGTATGCCTGTATGAAAAAGTCGATGGGTGTATTTGTGTGTTCTTGCGTATTGTGTTTCAGATCCACATTTGTGAGTGTGTGAGGGCAGTTCCAAGTGTTCACGAGTTTGCTGGATATCCAGTGTGAGTGTGTGTTGTGAGTGTGACAGTGTGTGTGCGTGTCTGTGTGTGTGTTTGCAGGAAACCAGTCTGTATGCCTATAAGAAAAATTCCATGGGTGTTTGTGTGTGTTTCTTCTTATGTGTGTGTCGGGACCACATTTGTGAATATGTTAGGGCAGTACCAAGTGTTGATGGCTCTGCTGGAGACCCAGGGAGAGTGCTGTGTTGTGAGTGTGATAGTGTGTGTGTGTCTCTGTGTGTGTGTGTGTTTGGGGGAACCCCACAGTGTATGCTTCTAAGAAAAAGTCGATGGGTGTTTGTGTGTGTTTCTTGTGTATGTGTGTGTCGGGTCCACGTATGTGAGTATGTTGTGGCAGTTCCAAGTGCCAGTGTGAATGCTGTGTTGTGAGTGTGGCAGTGTGTGTTTCTGTGTGTGTTTGTGTTGGCGGGAAAACATTGTGTATGCCTGTAAGAATAAGTCGATGGATGTTTGTGTGAGTTTCATGTGTATGTGTGTGTCGCGACCACATTTGTCAATATTTTAGGGCAGTTCCAAGTGTTGATGGTTCTGCTGGATACCCATTGTGAGTGCTGTGTTGTAAGTGTGACTGTGTGTGTGTGTGTTCGCGGGAAACCGTTGTGTATGCCTGTAAGAAAAAGTCGATGGGTGTTTGTGTGTGTTTCTTGTGTATGTGTGTGTCGGGAAAACGTTTGTGAGTATGTTAGGGCAGTTCCAAGTGTTGATGGCTCTGCCGAGGCCCAGGGTGCGTACTGTGCTGTTAGTGTGACAGTGTGTGTGTGTGTGTGTGTGTGTGTGTGTGTGTTTGGGGAAACCCCACTCTGTCTGCCTGTAACAAAATGTTGATGGGTGTTTGTGTGTGTTTCTTGTGTATGTGTGTGTCGGGACCACGTTTGTTTGTATGTTAGGGCAGATTCAAGTGCCAGTGTGAATGCTGTGTTGTGAGTGTGATAGTGTGTGTGTGTGTGTGTTTGCGGAAACCATTGTGCGTGACTGTAAGTAAAAGTCAATGGGAGTTTGTGTGTGATTCTTGTGTATGTGTGTGTCGGGACCACGTTTGTGAGTATGTTAGGGCAGTTCCAACTGTTGATGGCTATGCCGGGGACCCAGTGTGAGTGCTGTGTTGTGCGTGTGATTGTGTATGTGTGTGTGTGTGTGTGTTTTGCTGGATACCATTGTGTATGTCTGTAAGAAAAAGTCGTAGGGTGTTTTTGTGTGTTTCTTCTGCATGTGTGTTTCGGGACCACGTTTGTGAATATGTTAAGGTAATTCCAAGTGTTCATGGCTCTGCTGGAGATCCAATGTGAGTGCTCTGTCGTGAGTGTGCCTTTTGTGTGTGTGTGTGTGTGTGTGTGTGTTTGCAGGAAACCATTGTGTATGCCTGCAAGAAAAAGTCGATGGGTGTTTGTGTGTGTTATTTGTATATGTGTGTGTCAGGACCATGTTTGTGATTATGTTAAAGCAGTTCCAAGTGTTGACGGCTGTGTTGGAGACCCAGTGTGAGTGCTGTGTTGTGAGTGTGATAGTGTGTGTGTGTCTGTGTGTGTTTCAGAACCCCCTGTGTACGCCTGTAAGAAAAATTCCATGGGTGTTTGTGTGTGTTTCTTGTGTATGTGTGTGTCGGGAAAACGTTTGTGAGTATGTTAGGGCAGTTCCAAGTGTTGATGGCTCTGCCGAGGCCCAGTGTGAGTGCTGTGTTGCGAGTGTGACAGTGTGTGTGTGTGTGTGTGTGTGTGTTTTCCGGTAACCATTGTGTATGCCTGTATGTAAAAGTCGATGGGTGTATTTGTGTGTTCTTGCGTAATGTGTTTCAGATCCACATTTGTGAGTGTGTGAGGGCAGTTCCAAGTGTTGATGTCTCTGCCGAGGTACAGAGTGAGTGCTGTGTTGTGAGTGTGAGAGTGTGTGTGTGTGTGTGTGTGTTTTCGGGTAACCATTGTGTATGCCTGTATGAAAAAGTCGATGGGTGTATTTGTGTGTTCTTGCGTATTGTGTTTCAGATCCACATTTGTGAGTGTGTGAGGGCTGTTCCAAGTGTTCATGAGTTTGCTGTATATCCAGTGTGAGTGTGTGTTGTGAGTGAGACAGTGTGTGTGCGTGTCTGTGTGTGTGTTTGCAGGAAACCAGTCTGTATGCCTATAAGAAAAATTCCATGGGTGTTTGTGTGTGTTTCTTCTGTATGTGTGTGTCGGGACCACATTTGTGAATATGTTAGGGCAGTTCCAAGTGTTGATGGCTCTGCTGGAGACCCAGTGAGAGTGCTGTGTTGTGAGTGTGATAGTGTGTGTGTGTCTCTGTGTGTGTGTGTGTTTGGGGGAACCCCACAGTGTATGCTTCTAAGAAAAAGTCGATGGGTGTTTGTGTGTGTTTCTTGTGTATGTGTGTGTCGGGACCACGTATGTGAGTATGTTGTGGCAGTTCCAAGTGCCAGTGTGAATGCTGTGTTGTGAGTGTGGCAGTGTGTGTTTCTGTGTGTGTTTGTGTTGGCGGGAAAACATTGTGTATGCCTGTAAGAATAAGTCGATGGATGTTTGTGTGAGTTTCATGTGTATGTGTGTGTCGCGACCACATTTGTCAATATTTTAGGGCAGTTCCAAGTGTTGATGGTTCTGCTGGATACCCATTGTGAGTGCTGTGTTGTAAGTGTGACTCTGTGTGTGTGTGTTCGCGGGAAACCGTTGTGTATGCCTGTAAGAAAAAGTCGATGGGTGTTTGTGTGTGTTTCTTGTGTATGTGTGTGTCGGGAAAACGTTTGTGAGTATGTTAGGGCAGTTCCAAGTGTTGATGGCTCTGCCGAGGCCCAGTGTGCGTACTGTGCTGTTAGTGTGACAGTGTGTGTGTGTGTGTGTGTGTGTGTGTTTGGGGAAACCCCACTCTGTCTGCCTGTAACAAAATGTTGATGGGTGTTTGTGTGTGTTTCTTGTGTATGTGTGTGTCGGGACCACGTTTGTTTGTATGTTAGGGCAGATTCAAGTGCCAGTGTGAATGCTGTGTTGTGAGTGTGATAGTGTGTGTGTGTGTGTTTGCGGAAACCATTGTGCATGACTGTAAGTAAAAGTCAATGGGAGTTTGTGTGTGTTTCTTGTGTATGTGTGTGTCGGGACCACGTTTGTGAGTATGTTAGGGCAGTTCCAACTGTTGATGGCTATGCCGGGGACCCAGTGTGAGTGCTGTGTTGTGCGTGTGATAGTGTATGTGTGTGTGTGTGTGTGTGTTTTGCTGGATACCATTGTGTATGTCTGTAAGAAAAAGTCGTAGGGTGTTTGTGTGTGTTTCTTCTGCATGTGTGTTTCGGGACGACGTTTGTGAATATGTTAAGGTAATTCCAAGTGTTCATGGCTCTGCTGGAGATCCAATGTGAGTGCTCTGTCGTGAGTGTGACTTTTGTGTGTGTGTGTGTGTGTGTGTTTGCAGGAAACCATTGTGTATGCCTGCAAGAAAAAGTCGATGGGTGTTTGTGTGTGTTATTTGTATATGTGTGTGTCAGGACCATGTTTGTGATTATGTTAAAGCAGTTCCAAGTGTTGACGGCTGTGTTGGAGACCCAGTGTGAGTGCGGTGTTGTGAGTGTGATAGTGTGTGTGTGTCTGTGTGTGTTTCAGAACCCCCTGTGTACGCCTGTAAGAAAAATTCCATGGGTGTTTGTGTGTGTTTCTTGTGTATGTGTGTGTCGGAAAAACGTTTGTGAGTATGTTAGGGCAGTTCCAAGTGTTGATGGCTCTGCCGAGGCCCAGTGTGAGTGCTGTGTTGCGAGTGTGACAGTGTGTGTGTGTGTGTGTGTGTTTTCGGGTAACCATTGTGTATGCCTGTATGAAAAAGTCGATGGGTGTATTTGTGTGTTCTTGCATATTGTGTTTCAGATCCACATTTGTGAGTGTGTGAGGGCAGTTCCAAGTGTTGATGTCTCTGCCGAGGTACAGAGTGAGTGCTGTGTTGTGAGTGTGAGAGTGTGTGTGTGTGTGTGTGTGTGTTTTCGGGTAACCATTGTGTATGCCTGTATGAAAAAGTCGATGGGTGTATTTGTGTGTTCTTGCATATTGTGTTTCAGATCCACATTTGTGAGTGTGTGAGGGCAGTTCCAAGTGTTCATGAGTTTGCTGTATATCCAGTGTGAGTGTGTGTTGTGAGTGTGACAGTGTGTGTGCGTGTCTGTGTGTGTGTTTGCAGGAAACCAGTCTGTATGCCTATAAGAAAAATTCCATGGGTGTTTGTGTGTGTTTCTTCTGTATGTGTGTGTCGGGACCACATTTGTGAATATGTTAGGGCAGTTCCAAGTGTTGATGGCTCTGCTGGAGACCCAGTGAGAGTGCTGTGTTGTGAGTGTGATAGTGTGTGTGTGTCTCTGTGTGTGTGTGTGTGTTTGGGGGAACCCCACAGTGTATGCTTCTAAGAAAAAGTCGATGGGTGTTTGTGTGTGTTTCTTGTGTATGTGTGTGTCGGGACCACGTATGTGAGTATGTTGTGGCAGTTCCAAGTGCCAGTGTGAATGCTGTGTTGTGAGTGTGGCAGTGTGTGTTTCTGTGTGTGTTTGTGTTGGCGGGAAAACATTGTGTATGCCTGTAAGAATAAGTCGATGGATGTTTGTGTGAGTTTCATGTGTATGTGTGTGTCGCGACCACATTTGTCAATATTTTAGGGCAGTTCCAAGTGTTGATGGTTCTGCTGGATACCCATTGTGAGTGCTGTGTTGTAAGTGTGACTCTGTGTGTGTGTGTTCGCGGGAAACCGTTGTGTATGCCTGTAAGAAAAAGTCGATGGGTGTTTGTGTGTGTTTCTTGTGTATGTGTGTGTCGGGAAAACGTTTGTGAGTATGTTAGGGCAGTTCCAAGTGTTGATGGCTCTGCCGAGGCCCAGTGTGCGTACCGTGCTGTTAGTGTGACAGTGTGTGTGTGTGTGTGTGTGTGTGTGTGTTTGGGGAAACCCCACTCTGTCTGCCTGTAACAAAATGTTGATGGGTGTTTGTGTGTGTTTCTTGTGTATATGTGTGTCGGGACCACGTTTGTTTGTATGTTAGGGCAGATTCAAGTGCCAGTGTGAATGCTGTGTTGTGAGTGTGATAGTGTGTGTGTGTGTGTTTGCGGAAACCTTTGTGCATGACTGTAAGTAAAAGTCAATGGGAGTTTGTGTGTGTTTCTTCTGTATGTGTGTGTCGGGACCACGTTTGTGAGTATGTTAGGGCAGTTCCAACTGTTGATGGCTATGCCGGGGACCCAGTGTGAGTGCTGTGTTGTGCGTGTGATAGTGTATGTGTGTGTGTGTGTGTGTGTTTTGCTGGATACCATTGTGTATGTCTGTAACAAAAAGTCGTAGGGTGTTTTTGTGTGTTTCTTCTGCATGTGTGTTTCGGGACCACGTTTGTGAATATGTTAAGGTAATTCCAAGTGTTCATGGCTCTGCTGGAGATCCAATGTGAGTGCTCTGTCGTGAGTGTGACTTTTGTGTGTGTGTGTGTGTGTGTGTGTGTTTGCAGGAAACCATTGTGTATGCCTGCAAGAAAAAGTCGATGGGTGTTTGTGTGTGTTATTTGTATATGTGTGTGTCAGGACCATGTTTGTGATTATGTTAAAGCAGTTCCAAGTGTTGACGGCTGTATTGGAGACCCAGTGTGAGTGCGGTGTTGTGAGTGTGATAGTGTGTGTGCGTCTGTGTGTGTTTCAAAACCCCCTGTGTACGCCTGTAAGAAAAATTCCATGGGTGTTTGTGTGTGTTTCTTGTGTATGTGTGTGTCGGGAAAACGTTTGTGAGTATGTTAGGGCAGTTCCAAGTGTTGATGGCTCTGCCGAGGCCCAGTGTGAGTGCTGTGTTGCGAGTGTGAAAGTGTGTGTGTGTGTGTGTGTGTGTTTTCCGGTAACCATTGTGTATGCCTGTATGAAAAAGTCGATGGGTGTATTTGTGTGTTCTTGCGTATTGTGTTTCAGATCCACATTTGTGAGTGTGTGAGGGCAGTTCCAAGTGTTGATGTCTCTGCCGAGGTACAGAGTGAGTGCTGTGGTGTGAGTGTGAGAGTGTGTGTGTGTGTGTGTGTTTTCGGGTAACCATTGTGTATGCCTGTATGAAAAAGTCGATGGGTGTATTTGTGTGTTCTTGCGTATAGTGTTTCAGATCCACATTTCTGAGTGTGTGAGGGCAGTTCCAAGTGTTCACGAGTTTGCTGGATATCCAGTGTGAGTGTGTGTTGTGAGTGTGACAGTGTGTGTGCGTGTCTGTGTGTGTGTTTGCAGGAAACCAGTCTGTATGCCTATAAGAAAAATTCCATGGGTGTTTGTGTGTGTTTCTTCTGTATGTGTGTGTCGGGACCACATTTGTGAATATGTTAGGGCAGTTCCAAGTGTTGATGGCTCTGCTGGAGACCCAGTGAGAGTGCTGTGTTGTGAGTGTGATAGTGTGTGTGTGTCTCTGTGTGTGTGTGTGTTTGGGGGAACCCCACAGTGTATGCTTCTAAGAAAAAGTCGATGGGTGTTTGTGTGTGTTTCTTGTGTATGTGTGTGTCGGGACCACGTATGTGAGTATGTTGTGGCAGTTCCAAGTGCCAGTGTGAATGCTGTGTTGTGAGTGTGGCAGTGTGTGTTTCTGTGTGTGTTTGTGTTGGCGGGAAAACATTGTGTATGCCTGTAAGAATAAGTCGATGGATGTTTGTGTGAGTTTCATGTGTATGTGTGTGTCGCGACCACATTTGTCAATATTTTAGGGCAGTTCCAAGTGTTGATGGTTCTGCTGGATACCCATTGTGAGTGCTGTGTTGTAAGTGTGACTGTGTGTGTGTGTGTTCGCGGGAAACCGTTGTGTATGCCTGTAAGAAAAAGTCGATGGGTGTTTGTGTGTGTTTCTTGTGTATGTGTGTGTCGGGAAAACGTTTGTGAGTATGTTAGGGCAGTTCCAAGTGTTGATGGCTCTGCCGAGGCCCAGTGTGCGTACTGTGCTGTTAGTGTGACAGTGTGTGTGTGTGTGTGTGTGTGTGTTTGGGGAAACCCCACTCTGTCTGCCTGTAACAAAATGTTGATGGGTGTTTGTGTGTGTTTCTTGTGTATGTGTGTGTCGGGACCACGTTTGTTTGTATGTTAGGGCAGATTCAAGTGCCAGTGTGAATGCTGTGTTGTGAGTGTGATAGTGTGTGTGTGTGTGTTTGCGGAAACCATTGTGCATGACTGTAAGTAAAAGTCAATGGGAGTTTGTGTGTGTTTCTTGTGTATGTGTGTGTCGGGACCACGTTTGTGAGTATGTTAGGGCAGTTCCAACTGTTGATGGCTATGCCGGGGACCCAGTGTGAGTGCTGTGTTGTGCGTGTGATTGTGTATGTGTGTGTGTGTGTGTGTTTTGCTGGATACCATTGTGTATGTCTGTAAGAAAAAGTCGTAGGGTGTTTGTGTGTGTTTCTTCTGCATGTGTGTTTCGGGACCACGTTTGTGAATATGTTAAGGTAATTCCAAGTGTTCATGGCTCTGCTGGAGATCCAATGTGAGTGCTCTGTCGTGAGTGTGACTTTTGTGTGTGTGTGTGTGTGTGTGTTTGCAGGAAACCATTGTGTATGCATGCAAGAAAAAGTCGATGGGTGTTTGTGTGTGTTATTTGTATATGTGTGTGTCAGGACCATGTTTGTGATTATGTTAAAGCAGTTCCAAGTGTTGACGGCTGTGTTGGAGACCCAGTGTGAGTGCGGTGTTGTGAGTGTGATAGTGTGTGTGTGTCTGTGTGTGTTTCAGAACCCCCTGTGTACGCCTGTAAGAAAAATTCCATGGGTGTTTGTGTGTGTTTCTTGTGTATGTGTGTGTCGGGAAAACGTTTGTGAGTATGTTAGGGCAGTTCCAAGTGTTGATGGCTCTGCCGAGGCCCAGTGTGAGTGCTGTGTTGCGAGTGTGACAGTGTGTGTGTGTGTGTGTGTGTGTTTTCCGGTAACCATTGTGTATGCCTGTATGAAAAAGTCGATGGGTGTATTTGTGTGTTCTTGCGTATTGTGTTTCAGATCCACATTTGTGAGTGTGTGAGGGCAGTTCCAAGTGTTGATGGCTCTGCTGGAGACCCAGTGAGAGTGCTGTGTTGTGAGTGTGATAGTGTGTGTGTGTCTCTGTGTGTGTGTGTGTTTGGGGGAACCCCACAGTGTATGCTTCTAAGAAAAAGTCGATGGGTGTTTGTGTGTGTTTCTTGTGTATGTGTGTGTCGGGACCACGTATGTGAGTATGTTGTGGCAGTTCCAAGTGCCAGTGTGAATGTTGTGTTGTGAGTGTGGCAGTGTGTGTTTCTGTGTGTGTTTGTGTTGGCGGGAAAACATTGTGTATGCCTGTAAGAATAAGTCGATGGATGTTTGTGTGAGTTTCATGTGTATGTGTGTGTCGCGACCACATTTGTCAATATTTTAGGGCAGTTCCAAGTGTTGATGGTTCTGCTGGATACCCATTGTGAGTGCTGTGTTGTAAGTGTGACTGTGTGTGTGTGTGTTCGCGGGAAACCGTTGTGTATGCCTGTAAGAAAAAGTCGATGGGTGTTTGTGTGTGTTTCTTCTGCATGTGTGTTTCGGGACCACGTTTGTGAATATGTTAAGGTAATTCCAAGTGTTCATGGCTCTGCTGGAGATCCAATGTGAGTGCTCTGTCGTGAGTGTGACTTTTATGTGTGTGTGTGTGTGTGTGTTTTCAGGAAACCATTGTGTATGCCTGCAAGAAAAAGTCGATGGGTGTTTGTGTGTGTTATTTGTATATGTGTGTGTCAGGACCATGTTTGTGATTATGTTAAAGCAGTTCCAAGTGTTGACGGCTGTGTTGGAGACCCAGTGTGAGTGCTGTGTTGTGAGTGTGATAGTGTGTGTGTGTCTGTGTGTGTTTCAGAACCCCCTGTGTACGCCTGTAAGAAAAAGTCGATGGGTGTTTGTGTGTGTTTCTTGTGTATGTGTGTGTCGGGAAAACGTTTGTCAGTATGTTAGCGCAGTTCCAAGTGTTGATGGCTCTGCCGAGGCCCAGTGTGAGTGCTGTGTTGCGAGTGTGACAGTGTGTGTGTGTGTGTGTTTTCCGGTAACCATTGTGTATGCCTGTATGAAAAAGTCGATGGGTGTATTTGTGTGTTCTTGCGTATTGTGTTTCAGATCCACATTTGTGAGTGTGTGAGGGCAGTTCCAAGTGTTCATGAGTTTGCTGGATATCCAGTGTGAGTGTGTGTTGTGAGTGTGACAGTGTGTGTGCGTGTCTGTGTGTGTGTTTGCAGGAAACCAGTCTGTATGCCTATAAGAAAAATTCCATGGGTGTTTGTGTGTGTTTCTTCTGTATGTGTGTGTCGGGACCACATTTGTGAATATGTTAGGGCAGTTCCAAGTGTTGATGGCTCTGCTGGAGACCCAGTGAGAGTGCTGTGTTGTGAGTGTGATAGTGTGTGTGTGTCTCTGTGTGTGTGTGTGTTTGGGGGAACCCCACAGTGTATGCTTCTAAGAAAAAGTCGATGGGTGTTTGTGTGTGTTTCTTGTGTATGTGTGTGTCGGGACCACGTATGTGAGTATGTTGTGGCAGTTCCAAGTGCCAGTGTGAATGCTGTGTTGTGAGTGTGGCAGTGTGTGTTTCTGTGTGTGTTTGTGTTGGCCTGAAAACATTGTGTATGCCTGTAAGAATAAGTCGATGGATGTTTGTGTGAGTTTCATGTGTATGTGTGTGTCGCAACCACATTTGTCAATATTTTAGGGCAGTTCCAAGTGTTGATGGTTCTGCTGGATACCCATTGTGAGTGCTGTGTTGTAAGTGTGACTCTGTGTGTGTGTGTTCGCGGGAAACCGTTGTGTATGCCTGTAAGAAAAAGTCGATGGGTGTTTGTGTGTGTTTCTTGTGTATGTGTGTGTCGGGAAAACGTTTGTGAGTATGTTAGGGCAGTTCCAAGTGTTGATGGCTCTGCCGAGGCCCAGTGTGCGTACTGTGCTGTTAGTGTGACAGTGTGTGTGTGTGTGTGTGTGTGTGTGTTTGGGGAAACCCCACTCTGTCTGCCTGTAACAAAATGTTGATGGGTGTTTGTGTGTGTTTCTTGTGTATGTGTGTGTCGGGACCACGTTTGTTTGTATGTTAGGGCAGATTCAAGTGCCAGTGTGAATGCTGTGTTGTGAGTGTGATAGTGTGTGTGTGTGTGTGTTTGCGGAAACCATTGTGCATGACTGTAAGTAAAAGTCAATGGGAGTTTGTGTGTGTTTCTTGTGTATGTGTGTGTCGGGACCACGTTTGTGAGTATGTTAGGGCAGTTCCAACTGTTGATGGCTATGCCGGGGACCCAGTGTGAGTGCTGTGTTGTGCGTGTGATTGTGTATGTGTGTGTGTGTGTGTTTTGCTGGATACCATTGTGTATGTCTGTAAGAAAAAGTCGTAGGGTGTTTTTGTGTGTTTCTTCTGCATGTGTGTTTCGGGACCACGTTTGTGAATATGTTAAGGTAATTCCAAGTGTTCATGGCTCTGCTGGAGATCCAATGTGAGTGCTCTGTCGTGAGTGTGACTTTTGTGTGTGTGTGTGTCTGTGTATTTGCAGGAAACCATTCTGTATGCCTACAAGAAAAAGTCGATGGGTGTTTGTGTGTGTTATTTGTATATGTGTGTGTCAGGATCATGTTTGTGATTATGTTAAAGCAGTTCCAAGTGTTGACGGCTGTGTTGGAGACCCAGTGTGAGTGCTGTGTTGTGAGTGTGATAGTGTGTGTGTGTCTGTGTGTGTTTCAGAACCCCCTGTGTACGCCTGTAAGAAAAATTCCATGGGTGTTTGTGTGTGTTTCTTGTGTATGTGTGTGTCGGGAAAACGTTTGTGAGTATGTTAGGGCAGTTCCAAGTGTTGATGGCTCTGCCGAGGCCCAGTGTGAGTGCTGTGTTGCGAGTGTGACAGTGTGTGTGTGTTTGTGTGTGTGTGTGTTTTCGGGTAACCATTGTGTATGCCTGTATGAAAAAGTCGATGGGTGTATTTGTGTGTTCTTGCGTATTGTGTTTCAGATCAACATTTGTGAGTGTGTGAGGGCAGTTCCAAGTGTTCATGAGTTTGCTGGATATCCAGTGTGAGTGTGTGTTGTGAGTGTGACAGTGTGTGTGCGTGTCTGTGTGTGTGTTTGCAGGAAACCAGTCTGTATGCCTATAAGAAAAATTCGATGGGTGTTTGTGTGTGTTTCTTCTGTATGTGTGTGTCGGGACCACATTTGTGAATATGTTAGGGCAGTTCCAAGTGTTGATGGCTCTGCTGGAGACCCAGTGAGAGTGCTGTGTTGTGAGTGTGATAGTGTGTGTGTGTCTCTGTGTGTGTGTGTGTTTGGGGGAACCCCACAGTGTATGCTTCTAAGAAAAAGTCGATGGGTGTTTGTGTGTGTTTCTTGTGTATGTGTGTGTCGGGACCACGTATGTGAGTATGTTGTGGCAGTTCCAAGTGCCAGTGTGAATGCTGTGTTGTGAGTGTGGCAGTGTGTGTTTCTGTGTGTGTTTGTGTTGGCGGGAAATCATTGTGTATGCCTGTAAGAATAAGTCGATGGATGTTTGTGTGAGTTTCATGTGTATGTGTGTGTCGCGACCACATTTGTCAATATTTTAGGGCAGTTCCAAGTGTTGATGGTTCTGCTGGATACCCATTGTGAGTGCTGTGTTGTAAGTGTGACTGTGTGTGTGTGTGTTCGCGGGAAACCGTTGTGTATGCCTGTAAGAAAAAGTCGATGGGTGTTTGTGTGTGTTTCTTGTGTATGTGTGTGTCGGGAAAACGTTTGTGAGTATGTTAGGGCAGTTCCAAGTGTTGATGGCTCTGCCGAGGCCCAGTGTGCGTACTGTGCTGTTAGTGTGACAGTGTGTGTGTGTGTGTGTGTGTGTGTGTTTGGGGAAACCCCACTCTGTCTGCCTGTAACAAAATGTTGATGGGTGTTTGTGTGTGTTTCTTGTGTATGTGTGTGTCGGGACCACGTTTGTTTGTATGTTAGGGCAGATTCAAGTGCCAGTGTGAATGCTGTGTTGTGAGTGTGATAGTGTGTGTGTGTGTGTGTTTGCGGAAACCATTGTGCATGACTGTAAGTAAAAGTCAATGGGAGTTTGTGTGTGTTTCTTGTGTATGTGTGTGTCGGGACCACGTTTGTGAGTATGTTAGGGCAGTTCCAACTGTTGATGGCTATGCCGGGGACCCAGTGTGAGTGCTGTGTTGTGCGTGTGATTGTGTATGTGTGTGTGTGTGTGTGTGTTTTGCTGGATACCATTGTGTATGTCTGTAAGAAAAAGTCGTAGGGTGTTTTTGTGTGTTTCTTCTGCATGTGTGTTTCGGGACCACGTTTGTGAATATGTTAAGGTAATTCCAAGTGTTCATGGCTCTGCTGGAGATCCAATGTGAGTGCTCTGTCGTGAGTGTGACTTTTGTGTGTGTGTGTGTGTGTGTGTGTGTTTGCAGGAAACCATTGTGTATGCCTGCAAGAAAAAGTGGATGGGTGTTTGTGTGTGTTATTTGTATATGTGTGTGTCAGGACCATGTTTGTGATTATGTTAAAGCAGTTCCAAGTGTTGACGGCTGTGTTGGAGACCCAGTGTGAGTGCGGTGTTGTGAGTGTGATAGTGTGTGTGTGTCTGTGTGTGTTTCAGAACCCCCTGTGTACGCCTGTAAGAAAAATTCCATGGGTGTTTGTGTGTGTTTCTTGTGTATGTGTGTGTCGGGAAAACGTTTGTGAGTATGTTAGGGCAGTTCCAAGTGTTGATGGCTCTGCCGAGGCCCAGTGTGAGTGCTGTGTTGCGAGTGTGACAGTGTGTGTGTGTGTGTGTGTGTTTTCCGGTAACCATTGTGTATGCCTGTATGAAAAAGTCGATGGGTGTATTTGTGTGTTCTTGCGTATTGTGTTTCAGATCCACATTTCTTAGTGTGTGAGGGCAGTTCCAAGTGTTCATGAGTTTGCTGGATATCCAGTGTGAGTGTGTGTTGTGAGTGTGACAGTGTGTGTGCGTGTCTGTGTGTGTGTTTGCAGGAAACCAGTCTGTATGCCTATAAGAAAAATTCCATGGGTGTTTGTGTGTGTTTCTTCTGTATGTGTGTGTCGGGACCACATTTGTGAATATGTTAGGGCAGTTCCAAGTGTTGATGGCTCTGCTGGAGACCCAGTGAGAGTGCTGTGTTGTGAGTGTGATAGTGTGTGTGTGTCTCTGTGTGTGTGTGTGTGTTTGGGGGAACCCCACAGTGTATGCTTCTAAGAAAAAGTCGATGGGTGTTTGTGTGTGTTTCTTGTGTATGTGTGTGTCGGGACCACGTATGTGAGTATGTTGTGGCAGTTCCAAGTGCCAGTGTGAATGCTGTGTTGTGAGTGTGGCAGTGTGTGTTTCTGTGTGTGTTTGTGTTGGCGGGAAAACATTGTGTATGCCTGTAAGAATAAGTCGATGGATGTTTGTGTGAGTTTCATGTGTATGTGTGTGTCGCGACCACATTTGTCAATATTTTAGGGCAGTTCCAAGTGTTGATGGTTCTGCTGGATACCCATTGTGAGTGCTGTGTTGTAAGTGTGACTGTGTGTGTGTGTGTTCGCGGGAAACCGTTGTGTATGCCTGTAAGAAAAAGTCGATGGGTGTTTGTGTGTGTTTCTTGTGTATGTGTGTGTCGGGAAAACGTTTGTGAGTATGTTAGGGCAGTTCCAAGTGTTGATGGCTCTGCCGAGGCCCAGTGTGCGTACTGTGCTGTTAGTGTGACAGTGTGTGTGTGTGTGTGTGTGTGTGTGTGTTTGGGGAAACCCCACTCTGTCTGCCTGTAACAAAATGTTGACGGGTGTTTGTGTGTGTTTCTTGTGTATGTGTGTGTCGGGACCACGTTTGTTTGTATGTTAGGGCAGATTCAAGTGCCAGTGTGAATGCTGTGTTGTGAGTGTGATAGTGTGTGTGTGTGTGTTTGCGGAAACCATTGTGCATGACTGTAAGTAAAAGTCAATGGGAGTTTGTGTGTGTTTCTTGTGTATGTGTGTGTCGGGACCACGTTTGTGAGTATGTTAGGGCAGTTCCAACTGTTGATGGCTATGCCGGGGACCCAGTGTGAGTGCTGTGTTGTGCGTGTGATTGTGTATGTGTGTGTGTGTGTGTGTGTTTTGCTGGATACCATTGTGTATGTCTGTAAGAAAAAGTCGTAGGGTGTTTTTGTGTGTTTCTTCTGCATGTGTGTTTCGGGACCACGTTTGTGAATATGTTAAGGTAATTCCAAGTGTTCATGGCTCTGCTGGAGATCCAATGTGAGTGCTCTGTCGTGAGTGTGACTTTTGTGTGTGTGTGTGTGTGTGTGTGTGTTTGCAGGAAACCATTGTGTATGCCTGCAAGAAAAAGTGGATGGGTGTTTGTGTGTGTTATTTGTATATGTGTGTGTCAGGACCATGTTTGTGATTATGTTAAAGCAGTTCCAAGTGTTGACGGCTGTGTTGGAGACCCAGTGTGAGTGCGGTGTTGTGAGTGTGATAGTGTGTGTGTGTCTGTGTGTGTTTCAGAACCCCCTGTGTACGCCTGTAAGAAAAATTCCATGGGTGTTTGTGTGTGTTTCTTGTGTATGTGTGTGTCGGGAAAACGTTTGTGAGTATGTTAGGGCAGTTCCAAGTGTTGATGGCTCTGCCGAGGCCCAGTGTGAGTGCTGTGTTGCGAGTGTGACAGTGTGTGTGTGTGTGTGTGTGTTTTCCGGTAACCATTGTGTATGCCTGTATGAAAAAGTCGATGGGTGTATTTGTGTGTTCTTGCGTATTGTGTTTCAGATCCACATTTGTGAGTGTGTGAGGGCAGTTCCAAGTGTTCATGAGTTTGCTGGATATCCAGTGTGAGTGTGTGTTGTGAGTGTGACAGTGTGTGTGCGTGTCTGTGTGTGTGTTTGCAGGAAACCAGTCTGTATGCCTATAAGAAAAATTCCATGGGTGTTTGTGTGTGTTTCTTCTGTATGTGTGTGTCGGGACCACATTTGTGAATATGTTAGGGCAGTTCCAAGTGTTGATGGCTCTGCTGGAGACCCAGTGAGAGTGCTGTGTTGTGAGTGTGATAGTGTGTGTGTGTCTCTGTGTGTGTGTGTGTGTTTGGGGGAACCCCACAGTGTATGCTTCTAAGAAAAAGTCGATGGGTGTTTGTGTGTGTTTCTTGTGTATGTGTGTGTCGGGACCACGTATGTGAGTATGTTGTGGCAGTTCCAAGTGCCAGTGTGAATGCTGTGTTGTGAGTGTGGCAGTGTGTGTTTCTGTGTGTGTTTGTGTTGGCGGGAAAACATTGTGTATGCCTGTAAGAATAAGTCGATGGATGTTTGTGTGAGTTTCATGTGTATGTGTGTGTCGCGACCACATTTGTCAATATTTTAGGGCAGTTCCAAGTGTTGATGGTTCTGCTGGATACCCATTGTGAGTGCTGTGTTGTAAGTGTGACTGTGTGTGTGTGTGTTCGCGGGAAACCGTTGTGTATGCCTGTAAGAAAAAGTCGATGGGTGTTTGTGTGTGTTTCTTGTGTATGTGTGTGTCGGGAAAACGTTTGTGAGTATGTTAGGGCAGTTCCAAGTGTTGATGGCTCTGCCGAGGCCCAGTGTGCGTACTGTGCTGTTAGTGTGAAAGTGTGTGTGTGTGTGTGTGTGTGTGTGTGTTTGGGGAAACCCCACTCTGTCTGCCTGTAACAAAATGTTGACGGGTGTTTGTGTGTGTTTCTTGTGTATGTGTGTGTCGGGACCACGTTTGTTTGTATGTTAGGGCAGATTCAAGTGCCAGTGTGAATGCTGTGTTGTGAGTGTGATAGTGTGTGTGTGTGTGTTTGCGGAAACCATTGTGCATGACTGTAAGTAAAAGTCAATGGGAGTTTGTGTGTGTTTCTTGTGTATGTGTGTGTCGGGACCACGTTTGTGAGTATGTTAGGGCAGTTCCAACTGTTGATGGCTATGCTGGGGACCCAGTGTGAGTGCTGTGTTGTGCGTGTGATAGTGTATGTGTGTGTGTGTGTGTGTGTTTTGCTGGATACCATTGTGTATGTCTGTAAGAAAAAGTCGTAGGGTGTTTGTGTGTGTTTCTTCTGCATGTGTGTTTCGGGACCACGTTTGTGAATATGTTAAGGTAATTCCAAGTGTTCATGGCTCTGCTGGAGATCCAATGTGAGTGCTCTGTCGTGAGTGTGACTTGTGTGTGTGTGTGTGTGTGTGTTTGCAGGAAACCATTGTGTATGCCTGCAAGAAAAAGTCGATGGGTGTTTGTGTGTGTTATTTGTATATGTGTGTGTCAGGACCATGTTTGTGATTATGTTAAAGCAGTTTCAAGTGTTGACGGCTGTGTTGGAGACCCAGTGTGAGTGCGGTGTTGTGAGTGTGATAGTGTGTGTGTGTCTGTGTGTGTTTCAGAACCCCCTGTGTACGCCTGTAAGAAAAATTCCATGGGTGTTTGTGTGTGTTTCTTGTGTATGTGTGTGTCGGGAAAACGTTTGTGAGTATGTTAGGGCAGTTCCAAGTGTTGATGGCTCTGCCGAGGCCCAGTGTGAGTGCTGTGTTTCGAGTGTGACAGTGTGTGTGTGTGTGTGTGTGTGTGTTTTCCGGTAACCATTGTGTATGCCTGTATGAAAAAGTCGATGGGTGTATTTGTGTGTTCTTGCGTATTGTGTTTCAGATCCACATTTGTGAGTGTGTGAGGGCAGTTCCAAGTGTTGATGTCTCTGCCGAGGTACAGAGTGAGTGCTGTGTTGTGAGTGTGAGAGTGTGTGTGTGTGTGTGTGTGTGTGTGTTTTCGGGTAACCATTGTGTATGCCTGTATGAAAAAGTCGATGGGTGTATTTGTGTGTTCTTGCGTATTGTGTTTCAGATCCACATTTGTGAGTGTGTGAGGGCAGTTCCAAGTGTTCATGAGTTTGCTGGATATCCAGTGTGAGTGTGTGTTGTGAGTGTGACAGTGTGTGTGCGTGTCTGTGTGTGTGTTTGCAGGAAACCAGTCTGTATGCCTATAAGAAAAATTCCATGGGTGTTTGTGTGTGTTTCTTCTGTATGTGTGTGTCGGGACCACATTTGTGAATATGTTAGGGCAGTTCCAAGTGTTGATGGCTCTGCTGGAGACCCAGTGAGAGTGCTGTGTTGTGAGTGTGATCGTGTGTGTGTGTCTCTGTGTGTGTGTGTGTGTTTGGGGGAACCCCACAGTGTATGCTTCTAAGAAAAAGTCGATGGGTGTTTGTGTGTGTTTCTTGTGTATGTGTGTGTCGGGACCACGTATGTGAGTATGTTGTGGCAGTTCCAAGTGCCAGTGTGAATGCTGTGTTGTGAGTGTGGCAGTGTGTGTTTCTGTGTGTGTTTGTGTTGGCGGGAAAACATTGTGTATGCCTGTAAGAATAAGTCGATGGATGTTTGTGTGAGTTTCATGTGTATGTGTGTGTCGCGACCACATTTGTCAATATTTTAGGGCAGTTCCAAGTGTTGATGGTTCTGCTGGATACCCATTGTGAGTGCTGTGTTGTAAGTGTGACTGTGTGTGTGTGTGTTCGCGGGAAACCGTTGTGTATGCCTGTAAGAAAAAGTCGATGGGTGTTTGTGTGTGTTTCTTGTGTATGTGTGTGTCGGGAAAACGTTTGTGAGTATGTTAGGGCAGTTCCAAGTGTTGATGGCTCTGCCGAGGCCCAGTGTGCGTACTGTGCTGTTAGTGTGACTGTGTGTGTGTGTGTGTGTGTGTGTGTGTGTGTGTGTTTGGGGAAACCCCACTCTGTCTGCCTGTAACAAAATGTTGATGGGTGTTTGTGTGTGTTTCTTGTGTATGTGTGTGTCGGGACCACGTTTGTTTGTATGTTAGGGCAGATTCAAGTGCCAGTGTGAATGCTGTGTTGTGAGTGTGATAGTGTGTGTGTGTGTGTGTTTGCGGAAACCATTGTGCATGACTGTAAGTAAAAGTCAATGGGAGTTTGTGTGTGTTTCTTGTGTATGTGTGTGTCGGGACCACGTTTGTGAGTATGTTAGGGCACTTCCAACTGTTGATGGCTATGCCGGGGACCCAGTGTGAGTGCTGTGTTGTGCGTGTGATAGTGTATGTGTGTGTGTGTGTGTGTTTTGCTGGATACCATTGTGTATGTCTGTAACAAAAAGTCGTAGGGTGTTTTTGTGTGTTTCTTCTGCATGTGTGTTTCGGGACCACGTTTGTGAATATGTTAAGGTAATTCCAAGTGTTCATGGCTCTGCTGGAGATCCAATGTGAGTGCTCTGTCGTGAGTGTGACTTGTGTGTGTGTGTGTGTGTGTGTGTGTGTGTTTGCAGGAAACCATTGTGTATGCCTGCAAGAAAAATCAATGGGTGTTTGTGTGTGTTATTTGTATATGTGTGTGTCAGGACCATGTTTGTGATTATGTTAAAGCAGTTCCAAGTGTTGACGGCTGTGTTGGAGACCCAGTGTGAGTGCGGTGTTGTGAGTGTGATAGTGTGTGTGTGTCTGTGTGTGTTTCAGAACCCCCTGTGTACGCCTGTAAGAAAAATTCCATGGGTGTTTGTGTGTGTTTCTTGTGTATGTGTGTGTCGGGAAAACGTTTGTGAGTATGTTAGGGCAGTTCCAAGTGTTGATGGCTCTGCCGAGGCCCAGTGTGAGTGCTGTGTTGCGAGTGTGACAGTGTGTGTGTGTGTGTGTGTGTGTTTTCCGGTAACCATTGTGTATGCCTGTATGAAAAAGTCGATGGGTGTATTTGTGTGTTCTTGCGTATTGTGTTTCAGATCCACATTTGTGAGTGTGTGAGGGCAGTTCCAAGTGTTGATGTCTCTGCCGAGGTACAGAGTGAGTGCTGTGTTGTGAGTGTGAGAGTGTGTGTGTGTGTGTGTGTGTTTTCGGGTAACCATTGTGTATGCCTGTATGAAAAAGTCGATGTGTGTATTTGTGTGTTCTTGCGTATTGTGTTTCAGATCCACATTTGTGAGTGTGTGAGGGCAGTTCCAAGTGTTCATGAGTTTGCTGGATATCCAGTGTGAGTGTGTGTTGTGAGTGTGACAGTGTGTGTGCGTGTCTGTGTGTGTGTTTGCAGGAAACCAGTCTGTATGCCTATAAGAAAAATTCCATGGGTGTTTGTGTGTGTTTCTTCTGTATGTGTGTGTCGGGACCACATTTGTGAATATGTTAGGGCAGTTCCAAGTGTTGATGGCTCTGCTGGAGACCCAGTGAGAGTGCTGTGTTGTGAGTGTGACAGTGTGTGTGTGTCTGTGTGTGTGTGTGTGTGTTTGGGGGAACCCCACAGTGTATGCTTCTAAGAAAAAGTCGATGGGTGTTTGTGTGTGTTTCTTGTGTATGTGTGTGTCGGGACCACGCATGTGAGTATGTTGTGTCAGTTCCAAGGGCCAGTGTGAATGCTGTGTTGTGAGTGTAGCAGTGTGTGTTTCTGTGTGTGTTTGTGTTGGCGGGAAAACATTGTGTATGCCTGTAAGAATAAGTCGATGGATGTTTGTGTGAGTTTCATGTGTATGTGTGTGTCGCGACCACATTTGTCAATATTTTAGGGCAGTTCCAAGTGTTGATGGTTCTGCTGGATACCCATTGTGAGTGCTGTGTTGTAAGTGTGACTGTGTGTGTGTGTGTTCGCGGGAAACCGTTGTGTATGCCTGTAAGAAAAAGTCGATGGGTGTTTGTGTGTGTTTCTTGTGTATGTGTGTGTCGGGAAAACGTTTGTGAGTATGTTAGGGCAGTTCCAAGTGTTGATGGCTCTGCCGAGGCCCAGTGTGCATACTGTGCTGTTACTGTGACAGTGTGTGTGTGTGTGTGTGTGTGTGTGTGTGTGTTTGGGGAAACCCCACTCTGTCTGCCTGTAACAAAATGTTGATGGGTGTTTGTGTGTGTTTCTTGTGTATGTGTGTGTCGGGACCACGTTTGTTTGTATGTTAGGGCAGATTCAAGTGCCAGTGTGAATGCTGTGTTGTGAGTGTGATAGTGTGTGTGTGTGTGTGTTTGCGGAAACCATTGTGCATGACTGTAAGTAAAAGTCAATGGGAGTTTGTGTGTGTTTCTTGTGTATATGTGTGTCGAGACCACGTTTGTGAGTATGTTAGGGCAGTTCCAACTGTTGATGGCTATGCCGGGGACCCAGTGTGAGTGCTGTGTTGTGCGTGTGATAGTGTATGTGTGTGTGTGTGTGTGTTTTGCTGGATACCATTGTGTATGTCTGTAAGAAAAAGTCGTAGGGTGTTTGTGTGTGTTTCTTCTGCATGTGTGTTTCGGGACCACGTTTGTGAATATGTTAAGGTAATTCCAAGTGTTCATGGCTCTGCTGGAGATCCAATGTGAGTGCTCTGTCGTGAGTGTGACTTTTGTGTGTGTGTGTGTGTGTGTGTTTGCAGGAAACCATTGTGTATGCATGCAAGAAAAAGTCGATGGGTGTTTGTGTGTGTTATTTGTATATGTGTGTGTCAGGACCATGTTTGTGATTATGTTAAAGCAGTTCCAAGTGTTGACGGCTGTGTTGGAGACCCAGTGTGAGTGCGGTGTTGTGAGTGTGATAGTGTGTGTGTGTCTGTGTGTGTTTCAGAACCCCCTGTGTACGCCTGTAAGAAAAATTCCATGGGTGTTTGTGTGTGTTTCTTGTGTATGTGTGTGTCGGGAAAACGTTTGTGAGTATGTTAGGGCAGTTCCAAGTGTTGATGGCTCTGCCGAGGCCCAGTGTGAGTGCTGTGTTGCGAGTGTGACAGTGTGTGTGTGTCTGTGTGTGTGTTTTCCGGTAACCATTGTGTATGCCTGTATGAAAAAGTCGATGGGTGTATTTGTGTGTTCTTGCGTATTGTGTTTCAGATCCACATTTGTGAGTGTGTGAGGGCAGTTCCAAGTGTTGATAGCTCTGCTGGAGACCCAGTGAGAGTGCTGTGTTGTGAGTGTGATAGTGTGTGTGTGTCTCTGTGTGTGTGTGTGTTTGGGGGAACCCCACAGTGTATGCTTCTAAGAAAAAGTCGATGGGTGTTTGTGTGTGTTTCTTGTGTATGTGTGTGTCGGGACCACGTATGTGAGTATGTTGTGGCAGTTCCAAGTGCCAGTGTGAATGCTGTGTTGTGAGTGTGGCAGTGTGTGTTTCTGTGTGTGTTTGTGTTGGCGGGAAAACATTGTGTATGCCTGTAAGAATAAGTCGATGGATGTTTGTGTGAGTTTCATGTGTATGTGTGTGTCGCGACCACATTTGTCAATATTTTAGGGCAGTTCCAAGTGTTGATGGTTCTGCTGGATACCCATTGTGAGTGCTGTGTTGTAAGTGTGACTGTGTGTGTGTGTGTTCGCGGGAAACCGTTGTGTATGCCTGTAAGAAAAAGTCGATGGGTGTTTGTGTGTGTTTCTTGTGTATGTGTGTGTCGGGAAAACGTTTGTGAGTATGTTAGGGCAGTTCCAAGTGTTGATGGCTCTGCCGAGGCCCAGTGTGCGTACTGTGCTGTTAGTGTGACAGTGTGTGTGTGTGTGTGTGTGTGTGTGTGTGTTTGGGGAAACCCCACTCTGTCTGCCTGTAACAAAAAGTTGATGGCTGTTTGTGTGTGTTTCTTGTGTATGTGTGTGTCGGGACCACGTTTGTTTGTATGTTAGGGCAGATTCAAGTGCCAGTGTGAATGCTGTGTTGTGAGTGTGATAGTGTGTGTGTGTGTGTTTGCGGAAACCATTGTGCATGACTGTAAGTAAAAGTCAATGGGAGTTTGTGTGTGTTTCTTCTGTATGTGTGTGTTGGGACCACGTTTGTGAGTATGTTAGGGCAGTTCCAACTGTTGATGGCTATGCCGGGGACCCAGTGTGAGTGCTGTGTTGTGCGTGTGATAGTGTATGTGTGTGTGTGTGTGTGTGTTTTGCTGGATACCATTGTGTATGTCTGTAAGAAAAAGTCGTAGGGTGTTTTTGTGTGTTTCTTCTGCATGTGTGTTTCGGGACCACGTTTGTGAATATGTTAAGGTAATTCCAAGTGTTCATGGCTCTGCTGGAGATCCAATGTGAGTGCTCTGTCGTGAGTGTGACTTTTGTGTGTGTGTGTGTGTGTGTGTGTGTCTGCAGGAAACCATTGTGTATGCCTGCAAGAAAAAGTCGATGGGTGTTTGTGTGTGTTATTTGTATATGTGTGTGTCAGGACCATGTTTGTGATTATGTTAAAGCAGTTCCAAGTGTTGACGGCTGTGTTGGAGACCCAGTGTGAGTGCTGTGTTGTGAGTGTGATAGTGTGTGTGTGTCTGTGTGTGTTTCAGAACCCCCTGTGTACGCCTGTAAGAAAAAGTCGATGGGTGTTTGTGTGTGTTTCTTGTGTATGTGTGTGTCGGGAAAACGTTTGTCAGTATGTAAGCGCAGTTCCAAGTGTTGATGGCTCTGCCGAGGCCCAGTGTGAGTGCTGTGTTGCGAGTGTGACAGTGTGTGTGTGTGTGTGTTTTCCGGTAACCATTGTGTATGCCTGTATGAAAAAGTCGATGGGTGTATTTGTGTGTTCTTGCGTATTGTGTTTCAGATCCACATTTGTGAGTGTGTGAGGGCAGTTCCAAGTGTTCATGAGTTTGCTGGATATCCAGTGTGAGTGTGTGTTGTGAGTGTGACAGTGTGTGTGCGTGTCTGTGTGTGTGTTTGCAGGAAACCAGTCTGTATGCCTATAAGAAAAATTCCATGGGTGTTTGTGTGTGTTTCTTCTGTATGTGTGTGTCGGGACCACATTTGTGAATATGTTAGGGCAGTTCCAAGTGTTGATGGCTCTGCTGGAGACCCAGTGAGAGTGCTGTGTTGTGAGTGTGATAGTGTGTGTGGGTCTCTGTGTGTGTGTGTGTTTGGGGGAACCCCACAGTGTATGCTTCTAAGAAAAAGTCAATGGGTGTTTGTGTGTGTTTCTTGTGTATGTGTGTGTCGGGACCACGTATGTGAGTATGTTGTGGCAGTTCCAAGTGCCAGTGTGAATGCTGTGTTGTGAGTGTGGCAGTGTGTGTTTCTGTGTGTGTTTGTGTTGGCGGGAAAACATTGTGTATGCCTGTAAGAATAAGTCGATGGATGTTTGTGTGAGTTTCATGTGTATGTGTGTGTCGCAACCACATTTGTCAATATTTTAGGGCAGTTCCAAGTGTTGATGGTTTTGCTGGATACCCATTGTGAGTGCTGTGTTGTAAGTGTGACTCTGTGTGTGTGTGTTCGCGGGAAACCGTTGTGTATGCCTGTAAGAAAAAGTCGATGGGTGTTTGTGTGTGTTTCTTGTGTATGTGTGTGTCGGGAAAACGTTTGTGAGTATGTTAGGGCAGTTCCAAGTGTTGATGGCTCTGCCGAGGCCCAGTGTGCGTACTGTGCTGTTAGTGTGACAGTGTGTGTGTGTGTGTGTGTGTGTGTGTGTTTGGGGAAACCCCACTCTGTCTGCCTGTAACAAAATGTTGATGGGTGTTTGTGTGTGTTTCTTGTGTATGTGTGTGTCGGGACCACGTTTGTTTGTATGTTAGGGCAGATTCAAGTGCCAGTGTGAATGCTGTGTTGTGAGTGTGATAGTGTGTGTGTGTGTGTGTTTGCGGAAACCATTGTGCATGACTGTAAGTAAAAGTCAATGGGAGTTTGTGTGTGTTTCTTGTGTATGTGTGTGTCGGGACCACGTTTGTGAGTATGTTAGGGCAGTTCCAACTGTTGATGGCTATGCCGGGGACCCAGTGTGAGTGCTGTGTTGTGCGTGTGATTGTGTATGTGTGTGTGTGTGTGTGTGTTTTGCTGGATACCATTGTGTATGTCTGTAAGAAAAAGTCGTAGGGTGTTTTTGTGTGTTTCTTCTGCATGTGTGTTTCGGGACCACGTTTGTGAATATGTTAAGGTAATTCCAAGTGTTCATGGCTCTGCTGGAGATCCAATGTGAGTGCTCTGTCGTGAGTGTGACTTTTGTGTGTGTGTGTGTGTGTGTGTGTGTTTGCAGGAAACCATTGTGTATGCCTGCAAGAAAAAGTGGATGGGTGTTTGTGTGTGTTATTTGTATATGTGTGTGTCAGGACCATGTTTGTGATTATGTTAAAGCAGTTCCAAGTGTTGACGGCTGTGTTGGAGACCCAGTGTGAGTGCGGTGTTGTGAGTGTGATAGTGTGTGTGTGTCTGTGTGTGTTTCAGAACCCCCTGTGTACGCCTGTAAGAAAAATTCCATGGGTGTTTGTGTGTGTTTCTTGTGTATGTGTGTGTCGGGAAAACGTTTGTGAGTATGTTAGGGCAGTTCCAAGTGTTGATGGCTCTGCCGAGGCCCAGTGTGAGTGCTGTGTTGCGAGTGTGACAGTGTGTGTGTGTGTGTGTGTGTTTTCCGGTAACCATTGTGTATGCCTGTATGAAAAAGTCGATGGGTGTATTTGTGTGTTCTTGCGTATTGTGTTTCAGATCCACATTTCTTAGTGTGTGAGGGCAGTTCCAAGTGTTCATGAGTTTGCTGGATATCCAGTGTGAGTGTGTGTTGTGAGTGTGACAGTGTGTGTGCGTGTCTGTGTGTGTGTTTGCAGGAAACCAGTCTGTATGCCTATAAGAAAAATTCCATGGGTGTTTGTGTGTGTTTCTTCTGTATGTGTGTGTCGGGACCACATTTGTGAATATGTTAGGGCAGTTCCAAGTGTTGATGGCTCTGCTGGAGACCCAGTGAGAGTGCTGTGTTGTGAGTGTGATAGTGTGTGTGTGTCTCTGTGTGTGTGTGTGTGTTTGGGGGAACCCCACAGTGTATGCTTCTAAGAAAAAGTCGATGGGTGTTTGTGTGTGTTTCTTGTGTATGTGTGTGTCGGGACCACGTATGTGAGTATGTTGTGGCAGTTCCAAGTGCCAGTGTGAATGCTGTGTTGTGAGTGTGGCAGTGTGTGTTTCTGTGTGTGTTTGTGTTGGCGGGAAAACATTGTGTATGCCTGTAAGAATAAGTCGATGGATGTTTGTGTGAGTTTCATGTGTATGTGTGTGTCGCGACCACATTTG
Organism: Ursus arctos; assembly: GCF_023065955.2. NCBI lineage: Eukaryota > Metazoa > Chordata > Mammalia > Carnivora > Ursidae > Ursus > Ursus arctos. Next base: position 4,933,002 of record NC_079874.1, read on the forward strand.
TCAATATTTTAGGGCAGTTCCAAGTGTTGATGGTTCTGCTGGATACCCATTGTGAGTGCTGTGTTGTAAGTGTGACTGTGTGTGTGTGTGTTCGCGGGAAACCGTTGTGTATGCCTGTAAGAAAAAGTCGATGGGTGTTTGTGTGTGTTTCTTGTGTATGTGTGTGTCGGGAAAACGTTTGTGAGTATGTTAGGGCAGTTCCAAGTGTTGATGGCTCTGCCGAGGCCCAGTGTGCGTACTGTGCTGTTAGTGTGACAGTGTGTGTGTGTGTGTGTGTGTGTGTGTGTGTTTGGGGAAACCCCACTCTGTCTGCCTGTAACAAAATGTTGACGGGTGTTTGTGTGTGTTTCTTGTGTATGTGTGTGTCGGGACCACGTTTGTTTGTATGTTAGGGCAGATTCAAGTGCCAGTGTGAATGCTGTGTTGTGAGTGTGATAGTGTGTGTGTGTGTGTTTGCGGAAACCATTGTGCATGACTGTAAGTAAAAGTCAATGGGAGTTTGTGTGTGTTTCTTGTGTATGTGTGTGTCGGGACCACGTTTGTGAGTATGTTAGGGCAGTTCCAACTGTTGATGGCTATGCTGGGGACCCAGTGTGAGTGCTGTGTTGTGCGTGTGATAGTGTATGTGTGTGTGTGTGTGTGTGTTTTGCTGGATACCATTGTGTATGTCTGTAAGAAAAAGTCGTAGGGTGTTTGTGTGTGTTTCTTCTGCATGTGTGTTTCGGGACCACGTTTGTGAATATGTTAAGGTAATTCCAAGTGTTCATGGCTCTGCTGGAGATCCAATGTGAGTGCTCTGTCGTGAGTGTGACTTGTGTGTGTGTGTGTGTGTTTGCAGGAAACCATTGTGTATGCCTGCAAGAAAAAGTCGATGGGTGTTTGTGTGTGTTATTTGTATATGTGTGTGTCAGGACCATGTTTGTGATTATGTTAAAGCAGTTCCAAGTGTTGACGGCTGTGTTGGAGACCCAGTGTGAGTGCGGTGTTGTGAGTGTGATAGTGTGTGTGTGTCTGTGTGTGTTTCAGAACCCCCTGTGTACGCCTGTAAGAAAAAGTCGATGGGTGTTTGTGTGTGTTTCTTGTGTATGTGTGTGTCGGGAAAACGTTTGTGAGTATGTTAGGGCAGTTCCAAGTGTTGATGGCTCTGCCGAGGCCCAGTGTGAGTGCTGTGTTTCGAGTGTGACAGTGTGTGTGTGTGTGTGTGTGTGTTTTCCGGTAACCATTGTGTATGCCTGTATGAAAAAGTCGATGGGTGTATTTGTGTGTTCTTGCGTATTGTGTTTCAGATCCACATTTGTGAGTGTGTGAGGGCAGTTCCAAGTGTTGATGTCTCTGCCGAGGTACAGAGTGAGTGCTGTGTTGTGAGTGTGAGAGTGTGTGTGTGTGTGTGTGTGTGTGTGTTTTCGGGTAACCATTGTGTATGCCTGTATGAAAAAGTCGATGGGTGTATTTGTGTGTTCTTGCGTATTGTGTTTCAGATCCACATTTGTGAGTGTGTGAGGGCAGTTCCAAGTGTTCATGAGTTTGCTGGATATCCAGTGTGAGTGTGTGTTGTGAGTGTGACAGTGTGTGTGCGTGTCTGTGTGTGTGTTTGCAGGAAACCAGTCTGTATGCCTATAAGAAAAATTCCATGGGTGTTTGTGTGTGTTTCTTCTGTATGTGTGTGTCGGGACCACATTTGTGAATATGTTAGGGCAGTTCCAAGTGTTGATGGCTCTGCTGGAGACCCAGTGAGAGTGCTGTGTTGTGAGTGTGATCGTGTGTGTGTGTCTCTGTGTGTGTGTGTGTGTTTGGGGGAACCCCACAGTGTATGCTTCTAAGAAAAAGTCGATGGGTGTTTGTGTGTGTTTCTTGTGTATGTGTGTGTCGGGACCACGTATGTGAGTATGTTGTGGCAGTTCCAAGTGCCAGTGTGAATGCTGTGTTGTGAGTGTGGCAGTGTGTGTTTCTGTGTGTGTTTGTGTTGGCGGGAAAACATTGTGTATGCCTGTAAGAATAAGTCGATGGATGTTTGTGTGAGTTTCATGTGTATGTGTGTGTCGCGACCACATTTGTCAATATTTTAGGGCAGTTCCAAGTGTTGATGGTTCTGCTGGATACCCATTGTGAGTGCTGTGTTGTAAGTGTGACTGTGTGTGTGTGTGTTCGCGGGAAACCGTTGTGTATGCCTGTAAGAAAAAGTCGATGGGTGTTTGTGTGTGTTTCTTGTGTATGTGTGTGTCGGGAAAACGTTTGTGAGTATGTTAGGGCAGTTCCAAGTGTTGATGGCTCTGCCGAGGCCCAGTGTGCGTACTGTGCTGTTAGTGTGACTGTGTGTGTGTGTGTGTGTGTGTGTGTGTGTGTTTGGGGAAACCCCACTCTGTCTGCCTGTAACAAAATGTTGATGGGTGTTTGTGTGTGTTTCTTGTGTATGTGTGTGTCGGGACCACGTTTGTTTGTATGTTAGGGCAGATTCAAGTGCCAGTGTGAATGCTGTGTTGTGAGTGTGATAGTGTGTGTGTGTGTGTGTTTGCGGAAACCATTGTGCATGACTGTAAGTAAAAGTCAATGGGAGTTTGTGTGTGTTTCTTGTGTATGTGTGTGTCGGGACCACGTTTGTGAGTATGTTAGGGCACTTCCAACTGTTGATGGCTATGCCGGGGACCCAGTGTGAGTGCTGTGTTGTGCGTGTGATAGTGTATGTGTGTGTGTGTGTGTGTTTTGCTGGATACCATTGTGTATGTCTGTAACAAAAAGTCGTAGGGTGTTTTTGTGTGTTTCTTCTGCATGTGTGTTTCGGGACCACGTTTGTGAATATGTTAAGGTAATTCCAAGTGTTCATGGCTCTGCTGGAGATCCAATGTGAGTGCTCTGTCGTGAGTGTGACTTGTGTGTGTGTGTGTGTGTGTGTGTGTGTGTTTGCAGGAAACCATTGTGTATGCCTGCAAGAAAAATCAATGGGTGTTTGTGTGTGTTATTTGTATATGTGTGTGTCAGGACCATGTTTGTGATTATGTTAAAGCAGTTCCAAGTGTTGACGGCTGTGTTGGAGACCCAGTGTGAGTGCGGTGTTGTGAGTGTGATAGTGTGTGTGTGTCTGTGTGTGTTTCAGAACCCCCTGTGTACGCCTGTAAGAAAAATTCCATGGGTGTTTGTGTGTGTTTCTTGTGTATGTGTGTGTCGGGAAAACGTTTGTGAGTATGTTAGGGCAGTTCCAAGTGTTGATGGCTCTGCCGAGGCCCAGTGTGAGTGCTGTGTTGCGAGTGTGACAGTGTGTGTGTGTGTGTGTGTGTGTTTTCCGGTAACCATTGTGTATGCCTGTATGAAAAAGTCGATGGGTGTATTTGTGTGTTCTTGCGTATTGTGTTTCAGATCCACATTTGTGAGTGTGTGAGGGCAGTTCCAAGTGTTGATGTCTCTGCCGAGGTACAGAGTGAGTGCTGTGTTGTGAGTGTGAGAGTGTGTGTGTGTGTGTGTGTGTTTTCGGGTAACCATTGTGTATGCCTGTATGAAAAAGTCGATGTGTGTATTTGTGTGTTCTTGCGTATTGTGTTTCAGATCCACATTTGTGAGTGTGTGAGGGCAGTTCCAAGTGTTCATGAGTTTGCTGGATATCCAGTGTGAGTGTGTGTTGTGAGTGTGACAGTGTGTGTGCGTGTCTGTGTGTGTGTTTGCAGGAAACCAGTCTGTATGCCTATAAGAAAAATTCCATGGGTGTTTGTGTGTGTTTCTTCTGTATGTGTGTGTCGGGACCACATTTGTGAATATGTTAGGGCAGTTCCAAGTGTTGATGGCTCTGCTGGAGACCCAGTGAGAGTGCTGTGTTGTGAGTGTGACAGTGTGTGTGTGTCTGTGTGTGTGTGTGTGTGTGTTTGGGGGAACCCCACAGTGTATGCTTCTAAGAAAAAGTCGATGGGTGTTTGTGTGTGTTTCTTGTGTATGTGTGTGTCGGGACCACGCATGTGAGTATGTTGTGTCAGTTCCAAGTGCCAGTGTGAATGCTGTGTTGTGAGTGTAGCAGTGTGTGTTTCTGTGTGTGTTTGTGTTGGCGGGAAAACATTGTGTATGCCTGTAAGAATAAGTCGATGGATGTTTGTGTGAGTTTCATGTGTATGTGTGTGTCGCGACCACATTTGTCAATATTTTAGGGCAGTTCCAAGTGTTGATGGTTCTGCTGGATACCCATTGTGAGTGCTGTGTTGTAAGTGTGACTGTGTGTGTGTGTGTTCGCGGGAAACCGTTGTGTATGCCTGTAAGAAAAAGTCGATGGGTGTTTGTGTGTGTTTCTTGTGTATGTGTGTGTCGGGAAAACGTTTGTGAGTATGTTAGGGCAGTTCCAAGTGTTGATGGCTCTGCCGAGGCCCAGTGTGCATACTGTGCTGTTACTGTGACAGTGTGTGTGTGTGTGTGTGTGTGTGTGTGTGTTTGGGGAAACCCCACTCTGTCTGCCTGTAACAAAATGTTGATGGGTGTTTGTGTGTGTTTCTTGTGTATGTGTGTGTCGGGACCACGTTTGTTTGTATGTTAGGGCAGATTCAAGTGCCAGTGTGAATGCTGTGTTGTGAGTGTGATAGTGTGTGTGTGTGTGTGTTTGCGGAAACCATTGTGCATGACTGTAAGTAAAAGTCAATGGGAGTTTGTGTGTGTTTCTTCTGTATATGTGTGTCGAGACCACGTTTGTGAGTATGTTAGGGCAGTTCCAACTGTTGATGGCTATGCCGGGGACCCAGTGTGAGTGCTGTGTTGTGCGTGTGATAGTGTATGTGTGTGTGTGTGTGTGTTTTGCTGGATACCATTGTGTATGTCTGTAAGAAAAAGTCGTAGGGTGTTTGTGTGTGTTTCTTCTGCATGTGTGTTTCGGGACCACGTTTGTGAATATGTTAAGGTAATTCCAAGTGTTCATGGCTTTGCTGGAGATCCAATGTGAGTGCTCTGTCGTGAGTGTGACTTTTGTGTGTGTGTGTGTGTGTGTGTTTGCAGGAAACCATTGTGTATGCATGCAAGAAAAAGTCGATGGGTGTTTGTGTGTGTTATTTGTATATGTGTGTGTCAGGACCATGTTTGTGATTATGTTAAAGCAGTTCCAAGTGTTGACGGCTGTGTTGGAGACCCAGTGTGAGTGCGGTGTTGTGAGTGTGATAGTGTGTGTGTGTCTGTGTGTGTTTCAGAACCCCCTGTGTACGCCTGTAAGAAAAATTCCATGGGTGTTTGTGTGTGTTTCTTGTGTATGTGTGTGTCGGGAAAACGTTTGTGAGTATGTTAGGGCAGTTCCAAGTGTTGATGGCTCTGCCGAGGCCCAGTGTGAGTGCTGTGTTGCGAGTGTGACAGTGTGTGTGTGTCTGTGTGTGTGTTTTCCGGTAACCATTGTGTATGCCTGTATGAAAAAGTCGATGGGTGTATTTGTGTGTTCTTGCGTATTGTGTTTCAGATCCACATTTGTGAGTGTGTGAGGGCAGTTCCAAGTGTTGATAGCTCTGCTGGAGACCCAGTGAGAGTGCTGTGTTGTGAGTGTGATAGTGTGTGTGTGTCTCTGTGTGTGTGTGTGTTTGGGGGAACCCCACAGTGTATGCTTCTAAGAAAAAGTCGATGGGTGTTTGTGTGTGTTTCTTGTGTATGTGTGTGTCGGGACCACGTATGTGAGTATGTTGTGGCAGTTCCAAGTGCCAGTGTGAATGCTGTGTTGTGAGTGTGGCAGTGTGTGTTTCTGTGTGTGTTTGTGTTGGCGGGAAAACATTGTGTATGCCTGTAAGAATAAGTCGATGGATGTTTGTGTGAGTTTCATGTGTATGTGTGTGTCGCGACCACATTTGTCAATATTTTAGGGCAGTTCCAAGTGTTGATGGTTCTGCTGGATACCCATTGTGAGTGCTGTGTTGTAAGTGTGACTGTGTGTGTGTGTGTTCGCGGGAAACCGTTGTGTATGCCTGTAAGAAAAAGTCGATGGGTGTTTGTGTGTGTTTCTTGTGTATGTGTGTGTCGGGAAAACGTTTGTGAGTATGTTAGGGCAGTTCCAAGTGTTGATGGCTCTGCCGAGGCCCAGTGTGCGTACTGTGCTGTTAGTGTGACAGTGTGTGTGTGTGTGTGTGTGTGTGTGTTTGGGGAAACCCCACTCTGTCTGCCTGTAACAAAAAGTTGATGGCTGTTTGTGTGTGTTTCTTGTGTATGTGTGTGTCGGGACCACGTTTGTTTGTATGTTAGGGCAGATTCAAGTGCCAGTGTGAATGCTGTGTTGTGAGTGTGATAGTGTGTGTGTGTGTGTTTGCGGAAACCATTGTGCATGACTGTAAGTAAAAGTCAATGGGAGTTTGTGTGTGTTTCTTCTGTATGTGTGTGTTGGGACCACGTTTGTGAGTATGTTAGGGCAGTTCCAACTGTTGATGGCTATGCCGGGGACCCAGTGTGAGTGCTGTGTTGTGCGTGTGATAGTGTATGTGTGTGTGTGTGTGTGTGTTTTGCTGGATACCATTGTGTATGTCTGTAAGAAAAAGTCGTAGGGTGTTTTTGTGTGTTTCTTCTGCATGTGTGTTTCGGGACCACGTTTGTGAATATGTTAAGGTAATTCCAAGTGTTCATGGCTCTGCTGGAGATCCAATGTGAGTGCTCTGTCGTGAGTGTGACTTTTGTGTGTGTGTGTGTGTGTGTGTGTGTCTGCAGGAAACCATTGTGTATGCCTGCAAGAAAAAGTCGATGGGTGTTTGTGTGTGTTATTTGTATATGTGTGTGTCAGGACCATGTTTGTGATTATGTTAAAGCAGTTCCAAGTGTTGACGGCTGTGTTGGAGACCCAGTGTGAGTGCTGTGTTGTGAGTGTGATAGTGTGTGTGTGTCTGTGTGTGTTTCAGAACCCCCTGTGTACGCCTGTAAGAAAAAGTCGATGGGTGTTTGTGTGTGTTTCTTGTGTATGTGTGTGTCGGGAAAACGTTTGTCAGTATGTAAGCGCAGTTCCAAGTGTTGATGGCTCTGCCGAGGCCCAGTGTGAGTGCTGTGTTGCGAGTGTGACAGTGTGTGTGTGTGTGTGTTTTCCGGTAACCATTGTGTATGCCTGTATGAAAAAGTCGATGGGTGTATTTGTGTGTTCTTGCGTATTGTGTTTCAGATCCACATTTGTGAGTGTGTGAGGGCAGTTCCAAGTGTTCATGAGTTTGCTGGATATCCAGTGTGAGTGTGTGTTGTGAGTGTGACAGTGTGTGTGCGTGTCTGTGTGTGTGTTTGCAGGAAACCAGTCTGTATGCCTATAAGAAAAATTCCATGGGTGTTTGTGTGTGTTTCTTCTGTATGTGTGTGTCGGGACCACATTTGTGAATATGTTAGGGCAGTTCCAAGTGTTGATGGCTCTGCTGGAGACCCAGTGAGAGTGCTGTGTTGTGAGTGTGATAGTGTGTGTGTGTCTCTGTGTGTGTGTGTGTTTGGGGGAACCCCACAGTGTATGCTTCTAAGAAAAAGTCGATGGGTGTTTGTGTGTGTTTCTTGTGTATGTGTGTGTCGGGACCACGTATGTGAGTATGTTGTGGCAGTTCCAAGTGCCAGTGTGAATGCTGTGTTGTGAGTGTGGCAGTGTGTGTTTCTGTGTGTGTTTGTGTTGGCGGGAAAACATTGTGTATGCCTGTAAGAATAAGTCGATGGATGTTTGTGTGAGTTTCATGTGTATGTGTGTGTCGCAACCACATTTGTCAATATTTTAGGGCAGTTCCAAGTGTTGATGGTTTTGCTGGATACCCATTGTGAGTGCTGTGTTGTAAGTGTGACTCTGTGTGTGTGTGTTCGCGGGAAACCGTTGTGTATGCCTGTAAGAAAAAGTCGATGGGTGTTTGTGTGTGTTTCTTGTGTATGTGTGTGTCGGGAAAACGTTTGTGAGTATGTTAGGGCAGTTCCAAGTGTTGATGGCTCTGCCGAGGCCCAGGGTGCGTACTGTGCTGTTAGTGTGACAGTGTGTGTGTGTGTGTGTGTGTGTGTTTGGGGAAACCCCACTCTGTCTGCCTGTAACAAAATGTTGATGGGTGTTTGTGTGTGTTTCTTGTGTATGTGTGTGTCGGGACCACGTTTGTTTGTATGTTAGGGCAGATTCAAGTGCCAGTGTGAATGCTGTGTTGTGAGTGTGATAGTGTGTGTGTGTGTGTGTTTGCGGAAACCATTGTGCATGACTGTAAGTAAAAGTCAATGGGAGTTTGTGTGTGTTTCTTGTGTATGTGTGTGTCGGGACCACGTTTGTGAGTATGTTAGGGCAGTTCCAACTGTTGATGGCTATGCCGGGGACCCAGTGTGAGTGCTGTGTTGTGCGTGTGATAGTGTATGTGTGTGTGTGTGTCTGTGTTTTGCTGGATACCATTGTGTATGTCTGTAAGAAAAAGTCGTAGGGTGTTTTTGTGTGTTTCTTCTGCATGTGTGTTTCGGGACCACGTTTGTGAATATGTTAAGGTAATTCCAAGTGTTCATGGCTCTGCTGGAGATCCAATGTGAGTGCTCTGTCGTGAGTGTGACTTTTGTGTGTGTGTGTGTGTGTGTGTGTTTGCAGGAAACCATTGTGTATGCCTGCAAGAAAAAGTCGATGGGTGTTTGTGTGTGTTATTTGTATATGTGTGTGTCAGGACCATGTTTGTGATTATGTTAAAGCAGTTTCAAGTGTTGACGGCTGTGTTGGAGACCCAGTGTGAGTGCGGTGTTGTGCGTGTGATTGTGTATGTGTGTGTGTGTGTGTTTTGCTGGATACCATTGTGTATGTCTGTAACAAAAAGTCGTAGGGTGTTTTTGTGTGTTTCTTCTGCATGTGTGTTTCGGGACCACGTTTGTGAATATGTTAAGGTAATTCCAAGTGTTCATGGCTCTGCTGGAGATCCAATGTGAGTGCTCTGTCGTGAGTGTGACTTTTGTGTGTGTGTGTGTGTGTGTGTGTTTGCAGGAAACCATTGTGTATGCCTACAAGAAAAAGTGGATGGGTGTTTGTGTGTGTTATTTGTATATGTGTGTGTCAGGATCATGTTTGTGAATATGTTAAAGCAGTTCCAAGTGTTGACGGCTGTGTTGGAGACCCAGTGTGAGTGCTGTGTTGTGAGTGTGATAATGTGTGTGTGTCTGTGTGTGTTTCAGAACCCCCTGTGTACGCCTGTAAGAAAAATTCCATGGGTGTTTGTGTGTGTTTCTTGTGTATGTGTGTGTCGGGAAAACGTTTGTGAGTAAGTTAGGGCAGTTCCAAGTGTTGATGGCTCTGCCGAGGCCCAGTGTGAGTGCTGTGTTGCGAGTGTGACAGTGTGTGTGTGTGTGTGTGTGTGTGTGTTTTCGGGTAACCATTGTGTATGCCTGTATGAAAAAGTCGATGGGTGTATTTGTGTGTTCTTGCGTATTGTGTTTCAGATCCACATTTGTGAGTGTGTGAGGGCAGTTCCAAGTGTTCATGAGTTTGCTGGATATCCAGTGTGAGTGTGTGTTGTGAGTGTGACAGTGTGTGTGCGTGTCTGTGTGTGTGTTTGCAGGAAACCAGTCTGTATGCGTATAAGAAAAATTCGATGGGTGTTTGTGTGTGTTTCTTCTGTATGTGTGTGTCGGGACCACATTTGTGAATATGTTAGGGCAGTTCCAAGTGTTGATGGCTCTGCTGGAGACCCAGTGAGAGTGCTGTGTTGTGAGTGTGATAGTGTGTGTGTGTCTCTGTGTGTGTGTGTGTTTGGGGGAACCCCACAGTGTATGCTTCTAAGAAAAAGTCGATGGGTGTTTGTGTGTGTTTCTTGTGTATGTGTGTGTCGGGACCACGTATGTGAGTATGTTGTGGCAGTTCCAAGTGCCAGTGTGAATGCTGTGTTGTGAGTGTGGCAGTGTGTGTTTCTGTGTGTGTTTGTGTTGGCGGGAAAACATTGTGTATGCCTGTAAGAATAAGTCGATGGATGTTTGTGTGAGTTTCATGTGTATGTGTGTGTCGCGACCACATTTGTCAATATTTTAGGGCAGTTCCAAGTGTTGATGGTTCTGCTGGATACCCATTGTGAGTGCTGTGTTGTAAGTGTGACTCTGTGTGTGTGTGTTCGCGGGAAACCGTTGTGTATGCCTGTAAGAAAAAGTCGATGGGTGTTTGTGTGTGTTTCTTGTGTATGTGTGTGTCGGGAAAACGTTTGTGAGTATGTTAGGGCAGTTCCAAGTGTTGATGGCTCTGCCGAGGCCCAGTGTGCGTACTGTGCTGTTAGTGTGACTGTGTGTGTGTGTGTGTGTGTGTGTGTGTGTGTGTGTTTGGGGAAACCCCACTCTGTCTGCCTGTAAGAAAATGTTGATGGGTGTTTGTGTGTGTTTCTTGTGTATGTGTGTGTCGGGACCACGTTTGTTTGTATGTTAGGGCAGATTCAAGTGCCAGTGTGAATGCTGTGTTGTGAGTGTGATAGTGTGTGTGTGTGTGTGTTTGCGGAAACCATTGTGCATGACTGTAAGTAAAAGTCAATGGGAGTTTGTGTGTGTTTCTTGTGTATGTGTGTGTCGGGACCACGTTTGTGAGTATGTTAGGGCAGTTCCAACTGTTGATGGCTATGCCGGGGACCCAGTGTGAGTGCTGTGTTGTGCGTGTGATAGTGTATGTGTGTGTGTGTGTGTGTTTTGCTGGATACCATTGTGTATGTCTGTAAGAAAAAGTCGTAGGGTGTTTTTGTATGTTTCTTCTGCATGTGTGTTTCGGGACCACGTTTGTGAATATGTTAAGGTAATTCCAAGTGTTCATGGCTCTGCTGGAGATCCAATGTGAGTGCTCTGTCGTGAGTGTGACTTGTGTGTGTGTGTGTGTGTGTGTGTGTGTTTGCAGGAAACCATTGTGTATGCCTGCAAGAAAAATCAATGGGTGTTTGTGTGTGTTATTTGTATATGTGTGTGTCAGGACCATGTTTGTGATTATGTTAAAGCAGTTCCAAGTGTTGACGGCTGTGTTGGAGACCCAGTGTGAGTGCGGTGTTGTGAGTGTGATAGTGTGTGTGTGTCTGTGTGTGTTTCAGAACCCCCTGTGTACGCCTGTAAGAAAAATTCCATGGGTGTTTGTGTGTGTTTCTTGTGTATGTGTGTGTCGGGAAAACGTTTGTGAGTATGTTAGGGCAGTTCCAAGTGTTGATGGCTCTGCCGAGGCCCAGTGTGAGTGCTGTGTTTCGAGTGTGACAGTGTGTGTGTGTGTGTGTGTTTTCCGGTAACCATTGTGTATGCCTGTATGAAAAAGTCGATGGGTGTATTTGTGTGTTCTTGCGTATTGTGTTTCAGATCCACATTTGTGAGTGTGTGAGGGCAGTTCCAAGTGTTGATGTCTCTGCCGAGGTACAGAGTGAGTGCTGTGTTGTGAGTGTGAGAGTGTGTGTGTGTGTGTGTGTGTGTGTTTTCGGGTAACCATTGTGTATGCCTGTATGAAAAAGTCGATGGGTGTATTTGTGTGTTCTTGCGTATTGTGTTTCAGATCCACATTTGTGAGTGTGTGAGGGCAGTTCCAAGTGTTCATGAGTTTGCTGGATATCCAGTGTGAGTGTGTGTTGTGAGTGTGACAGTGTGTGTGCGTGTCTGTGTGTGTGTTTGCAGGAAACCAGTCTGTATGCCTATAAGAAAAATTCCATGGGTGTTTGTGTGTGTTTCTTCTGTATGTGTGTGTCGGGACCACATTTGTGAATATGTTAGGGCAGTTCCAAGTGTTGATGGCTCTGCTGGAGACCCAGTGAGAGTGCTGTGTTGTGAGTGTGATCGTGTGTGTGTGTCTCTGTGTGTGTGTGTGTGTTTGGGGGAACCCCACAGTGTATGCTTCTAAGAAAAAGTCGATGGGTGTTTGTGTGTGTTTCTTGTGTATGTGTGTGTCGGGACCACGTATGTGAGTATGTTGTGGCAGTTCCAAGTGCCAGTGTGAATGCTGTGTTGTGAGTGTGGCAGTGTGTGTTTCTGTGTGTGTTTGTGTTGGCGGGAAAACATTGTGTATGCCTGTAAGAATAAGTCGATGGATGTTTGTGTGAGTTTCATGTGTATGTGTGTGTCGCGACCACATTTGTCAATATTTTAGGGCAGTTCCAAGTGTTGATGGTTCTGCTGGATACCCATTGTGAGTGCTGTGTTGTAAGTGTGACTGTGTGTGTGTGTGTTCGCGGGAAACCGTTGTGTATGCCTGTAAGAAAAAGTCGATGGGTGTTTGTGTGTGTTTCTTGTGTATGTGTGTGTCGGGAAAACGTTTGTGAGTATGTTAGGGCAGTTCCAAGTGTTGATGGCTCTGCCGAGGCCCAGTGTGCGTACTGTGCTGTTAGTGTGACTGTGTGTGTGTGTGTGTGTGTGTGTGTGTGTGTGTGTTTGGGGAAACCCCACTCTGTCTGCCTGTAACAAAATGTTGATGGGTGTTTGTGTGTGTTTCTTGTGTATGTGTGTGTCGGGACCACGTTTGTTTCTATGTTAGGGCAGATTCAAGTGCCAGTGTGAATGCTGTGTTGTGAGTGTGATAGTGTGTGTGTGTGTGTGTTTGCGGAAACCATTGTGCATGACTGTAAGTAAAAGTCAATGGGAGTTTGTGTGTGTTTCTTGTGTATGTGTGTGTCGGGACCACGTTTGTGAGTATGTTAGGGCACTTCCAACTGTTGATGGCTATGCCGGGGACCCAGTGTGAGTGCTGTGTTGTGCGTGTGATAGTGTATGTGTGTGTGTGTGTGTGTGTTTTGCTGGATACCATTGTGTATGTCTGTAACAAAATGTCGTAGGGTGTTTTTGTGTGTTTCTTCTGCATGTGTGTTTCGGGACCACGTTTGTGAATATGTTAAGGTAATTCCAAGTGTTCATGGCTCTGCTGGAGATCCAATGTGAGTGCTCTGTCGTGAGTGTGACTTGTGTGTGTGTGTGTGTGTGTGTGTGTTTGCAGGAAACCATTGTGTATGCCTGCAAGAAAAATCAATGGGTGTTTGTGTGTGTTATTTGTATATGTGTGTGTCAGGACCATGTTTGTGATTATGTTAAAGCAGTTCCAAGTGTTGACGGCTGTGTTGGAGACCCAGTGTGAGTGCGGTGTTGTGAGTGTGATAGTGTGTGTGTGTCTGTGTGTGTTTCAGAACCCCCTGTGTACGCCTGTAAGAAAAATTCCATGGGTGTTTGTGTGTGTTTCTTGTGTATGTGTGTGTCGGGAAAACGTTTGTGAGTATGTTAGGGCAGTTCCAAGTGTTGATGGCTCTGCCGAGGCCCAGTGTGAGTGCTGTGTTGCGAGTGTGACAGTGTGTGTGTGTGTGTGTGTGTGTGTGTTTTCCGGTAACCATTGTGTATGCCTGTATGAAAAAGTCGATGGGTGTATTTGTGTGTTCTTGCGTATTGTGTTTCAGATCCACATTTGTGAGTGTGTGAGGGCAGTTCCAAGTGTTGATGTCTCTGCCGAGGTACAGAGTGAGTGCTGTGTTGTGAGTGTGAGAGTGTGTGTGTGTGTGTGTGTGTTTTCGGGTAACCATTGTGTATGCCTGTATGAAAAAGTCGATGTGTGTATTTGTGTGTTCTTGCGTATTGTGTTTCAGATCCACATTTGTGAGTGTGTGAGGGCAGTTCCAAGTGTTCATGAGTTTGCTGGATATCCAGTGTGAGTGTGTGTTGTGAGTGTGACAGTGTGTGTGCGTGTCTGTGTGTGTGTTTGCAGGAAACCAGTCTGTATGCCTATAAGAAAAATTCCATGGGTGTTTGTGTGTGTTTCTTCTGTATGTGTGTGTCGGGACCACATTTGTGAATATGTTAGGGCAGTTCCAAGTGTTGATGGCTCTGCTGGAGACCCAGTGAGAGTGCTGTGTTGTGAGTGTGACAGTGTGTGTGTGTCTGTGTGTGTGTGTGTGTGTTTGGGGGAACCCCACAGTGTATGCTTCTAAGAAAAAGTCGATGGGTGTTTGTGTGTGTTTCTTGTGTATGTGTGTGTCGGGACCACGCATGTGAGTATGTTGTGTCAGTTCCAAGGGCCAGTGTGAATGCTGTGTTGTGAGTGTAGCAGTGTGTGTTTCTGTGTGTGTTTGTGTTGGCGGGAAAACATTGTGTATGCCTGTAAGAATAAGTCGATGGATGTTTGTGTGAGTTTCATGTGTATGTGTGTGTCGCGACCACATTTGTCAATATTTTAGGGCAGTTCCAAGTGTTGATGGTTCTGCTGGATACCCATTGTGAGTGCTGTGTTGTAAGTGTGACTGTGTGTGTGTGTGTTCGCGGGAAACCGTTGTGTATGCCTGTAAGAAAAAGTCGATGGGTGTTTGTGTGTGTTTCTTGTGTATGTGTGTGTCGGGAAAACGTTTGTGAGTATGTTAGGGCAGTTCCAAGTGTTGATGGCTCTGCCGAGGCCCAGTGTGCGTACTGTGCTGTTACTGTGACAGTGTGTGTGTGTGTGTGTGTGTGTGTGTGTGTTTGGGGAAACCCCACTCTGTCTGCCTGTAACAAAATGTTGATGGGTGTTTGTGTGTGTTTCTTGTGTATGTGTGTGTCGGGACCACGTTTGTTTGTATGTTAGGGCAGATTCAAGTGCCAGTGTGAATGCTGTGTTGTGAGTGTGATAGTGTGTGTGTGTGTGTGTTTGCGGAAACCATTGTGCATGACTGTAAGTAAAAGTCAATGGGAGTTTGTGTGTGTTTCTTGTGTATGTGTGTGTCGGGACCACGTTTGTGAGTATGTTAGGGCAGTTCCAACTGTTGATGGCTATGCCGGGGACCCAGTGTGAGTGCTGTGTTGTGCGTGTGATAGTGTATGTGTGTGTGTGTGTGTGTTTTGCTGGATACCATTGTGTATGTCTGTAAGAAAAAGTCGTAGGGTGTTTGTGTGTGTTTCTTCTGCATGTGTGTTTCGGGACCACGTTTGTGAATATGTTAAGGTAATTCCAAGTGTTCATGGCTCTGCTGGAGATCCAATGTGAGTGCTCTGTCGTGAGTGTGACTTTTGTGTGTGTGTGTGTGTGTGTGTTTGCAGGAAACCATTGTGTATGCATGCAAGAAAAAGTCGATGGGTGTTTGTGTGTGTTATTTGTATATGTGTGTGTCAGGACCATGTTTGTGATTATGTTAAAGCAGTTCCAAGTGTTGACGGCTGTGTTGGAGACCCAGTGTGAGTGCGGTGTTGTGAGTGTGATAGTGTGTGTGTGTCTGTGTGTGTTTCAGAACCCCCTGTGTACGCCTGTAAGAAAAATTCCATGGGTGTTTGTGTGTGTTTCTTGTGTATGTGTGTGTCGGGAAAACGTTTGTGAGTATGTTAGGGCAGTTCCAAGTGTTGATGGCTCTGCCGAGGCCCAGTGTGAGTGCTGTGTTGCGAGTGTGACAGTGTGTGTGTGTCTGTGTGTGTGTTTTCCGGTAACCATTGTGTATGCCTGTATGAAAAAGTCGATGGGTGTATTTGTGTGTTCTTGCGTATTGTGTTTCAGATCCACATTTGTGAGTGTGTGAGGGCAGTTCCAAGTGTTGATAGCTCTGCTGGAGACCCAGTGAGAGTGCTGTGTTGTGAGTGTGATAGTGTGTGTGTGTCTCTGTGTGTGTGTGTGTTTGGGGGAACCCCACAGTGTATGCTTCTAAGAAAAAGTCGATGGGTGTTTGTGTGTGTTTCTTGTGTATGTGTGTGTCGGGACCACGTATGTGAGTATGTTGTGGCAGTTCCAAGTGCCAGTGTGAATGCTGTGTTGTGAGTGTGGCAGTGTGTGTTTCTGTGTGTGTTTGTGTTGGCGGGAAAACATTGTGTATGCCTGTAAGAATAAGTCGATGGATGTTTGTGTGAGTTTCATGTGTATGTGTGTGTCGCGACCACATTTGTCAATATTTTAGGGCAGTTCCAAGTGTTGATGGTTCTGCTGGATACCCATTGTGAGTGCTGTGTTGTAAGTGTGACTGTGTGTGTGTGTGTTCGCGGGAAACCGTTGTGTATGCCTGTAAGAAAAAGTCGATGGGTGTTTGTGTGTGTTTCTTGTGTATGTGTGTGTCGGGAAAACGTTTGTGAGTATGTTAGGGCAGTTCCAAGTGTTGATGGCTCTGCCGAGGCCCAGTGTGCGTACTGTGCTGTTAGTGTGACAGTGTGTGTGTGTGTGTGTGTGTGTGTGTTTGGGGAAACCCCACTCTGTCTGCCTGTAACAAAAAGTTGATGGCTGTTTGTGTGTGTTTCTTGTGTATGTGTGTGTCGGGACCACGTTTGTTTGTATGTTAGGGCAGATTCAAGTGCCAGTGTGAATGCTGTGTTGTGAGTGTGATAGTGTGTGTGTGTGTGTTTGCGGAAACCATTGTGCATGACTGTAAGTAAAAGTCAATGGGAGTTTGTGTGTGTTTCTTCTGTATGTGTGTGTTGGGACCACGTTTGTGAGTATGTTAGGGCAGTTCCAACTGTTGATGGCTATGCCGGGGACCCAGTGTGAGTGCTGTGTTGTGCGTGTGATAGTGTATGTGTGTGTGTGTGTGTGTGTTTTGCTGGATACCATTGTGTATGTCTGTAAGAAAAAGTCGTAGGGTGTTTTTGTGTGTTTCTTCTGCATGTGTGTTTCGGGACCACGTTTGTGAATATGTTAAGGTAATTCCAAGTGTTCATGGCTCTGCTGGAGATCCAATGTGAGTGCTCTGTCGTGAGTGTGACTTTTGTGTGTGTGTGTGTGTGTGTGTGTTTGCAGGAAACCATTGTGTATGCCTGCAAGAAAAAGTCGATGGGTGTTTGTGTGTGTTATTTGTATATGTGTGTGTCAGGACCATGTTTGTGATTATGTTAAAGCAGTTCCAAGTGTTGACGGCTGTGTTGGAGACCCAGTGTGAGTGCTGTGTTGTGAGTGTGATAGTGTGTGTGTGTCTGTGTGTGTTTCAGAACCCCCTGTGTACGCCTGTAAGAAAAAGTCGATGGGTGTTTGTGTGTGTTTCTTGTGTATGTGTGTGTCGGGAAAACGTTTGTCAGTATGTAAGCGCAGTTCCAAGTGTTGATGGCTCTGCCGAGGCCCAGTGTGAGTGCTGTGTTGCGAGTGTGACAGTGTGTGTGTGTGTGTGTTTTCCGGTAACCATTGTGTATGCCTGTATGAAAAAGTCGATGGGTGTATTTGTGTGTTCTTGCGTATTGTGTTTCAGATCCACATTTGTGAGTGTGTGAGGGCAGTTCCAAGTGTTCATGAGTTTGCTGGATATCCAGTGTGAGTGTGTGTTGTGAGTGTGACAGTGTGTGTGCGTGTCTGTGTGTGTGTTTGCAGGAAACCAGTCTGTATGCCTATAAGAAAAATTCGATGGGTGTTTGTGTGTGTTTCTTCTGTATGTGTGTGTCGGGACCACATTTGTGAATATGTTAGGGCAGTTCCAAGTGTTGATGGCTCTGCTGGAGACCCAGTGAGAGTGCTGTGTTGTGAGTGTGATCGTGTGTGTGTGTCTCTGTGTGTGTGTGTGTTTGGGGGAACCCCACAGTGTATGCTTCTAAGAAAAAGTCGATGGGTGTTTGTGTGTGTTTCTTGTGTATGTGTGTGTCGGGACCACGTATGTGAGTATGTTGTGGCAGTTCCAAGTGCCAGTGTGAATGCTGTGTTGTGAGTGTGGCAGTGTGTGTTTCTGTGTGTGTTTGTGTTGGCGGGAAAACATTGTGTATGCCTGTAAGAATAAGTCGATGGATGTTTGTGTGAGTTTCATGTGTATGTGTGTGTCGCGACCACATTTGTCAATATTTTAGGGCAGTTCCAAGTGTTGATGGTTTTGCTGGATACCCATTGTGAGTGCTGTGTTGTAAGTGTGACTCTGTGTGTGTGTGTTCGCGGGAAACCGTTGTGTATGCCTGTAAGAAAAAGTCGATGGGTGTTTGTGTGTGTTTCTTGTGTATGTGTGTGTCGGGAAAACGTTTGTGAGTATGTTAGGGCAGTTCCAAGTGTTGATGGCTCTGCCGAGGCCCAGTGTGCGTACTGTGCTGTTAGTGTGACAGTGTGTGTGTGTGTGTGTGTGTGTGTGTGTTTGGGGAAACCCCACTCTGTCTGCCTGTAACAAAATGTTGATGGGTGTTTGTGTGTGTTTCTTGTGTATGTGTGTGTCGGGACCACGTTTGTGTGTATGTTAGGGCAGATTCAAGTGCCAGTGTGAATGCTGTGTTGTGAGTGTGATAGTGTGTGTGTGTGTGTGTTTGCGGAAACCATTGTGCATGACTGTAAGTAAAAGTCAATGGGAGTTTGTGTGTGTTTCTTGTGTATGTGTGTGTCGGGACCACGTTTGTGAGTATGTTAGGGCAGTTCCAACTGTTGATGGCTATGCCGGGGACCCAGTGTGAGTGCTGTGTTTTGCCTGTGATTGTGTATGTGTGTGTGTGTGTGTGTGTGTTTGCTGGATACCATTGTGTATGTCTGTAAGAAAAAGTCGTAGGGTGTTTTTGTGTGTTTCTTCTGCATGTGTGTTTCGGGACCACGTTTGTGAATATGTTAAGGTAATTCCAAGTGTTCATGGCTCTGCTGGAGATCCAATGTGAGTGCTCTGTCGTGAGTGTGACTTTTGTGTGTGTGTGTGTGTGTGTGTGTGTGTTTGCAGGAAACCATTGTGTATGCCTGCAAGAAAAAGTCGATGGGTGTTTGTGTGTGTTCTTTGTATATGTGTGTGTCAGGACCATGTTTGTGATTATGTTAAAGCAGTTCCAAGTGTTGACGGCTGTGTTGGAGACCCAGTGTGAGTGCGGTGTTGTGAGTGTGATAGTGTGTGTATGTCTGTGTGTGTTTCAGAACCCCCTGTGTACGCCTGTAAGAAAAATTCCATGGGTGTTTGTGTGTGTTTCTTGTGTATGTGTGTGTCGGGAAAACGTTTGTGAGTATGTTAGGGCAGTTCCAAGTGTTGATGGCTCTGCCGAGGCCCAGTGTGAGTGCTGTGTTGCGAGTGTGACAGTGTGTGTGTGTGTGTGTGTGTGTTTTCCGGTAACCATTGTGTATGCCTGTATGAAAAAGTCGATGGGTGTATTTGTGTGTTCTTGCGTATTGTGTTTCAGATCCACATTTGTGAGTGTGTGACGGCAGTTCCAAGTGTTGATGTCTCTGCCGAGGTACAGAGTGAGTGCTGTGTTGTGAGTGTGAGAGTGTGTGTGTGTGTGTGTGTGTTTTCGGGTAACCATTGTGTATGCCTGTATGAAAAAGTCGATGGGTGTATTTGTGTGTTCTTGCGTATTGTGTTTCAGATCCACATTTCTTAGTGTGTGAGGGCAGTTCCAAGTGTTCATGAGTTTGCTGGATATCCAGTGTGAGTGTGTGTTGTGAGTGTGACAGTGTGTGTGCGTGTCTGTGTGTGTGTTTGCAGGAAACCAGTCTGTATGCCTATAAGAAAAATTCCATGGGTGTTTGTGTGTGTTTCTTCTGTATGTGTGTGTCGGGACCACATTTGTGAATATGTTAGGGCAGTTCCAAGTGTTGATGGCTCTGCTGGAGACCCAGTGAGAGTGCTGTGTTGTCAGTATGATCGTGTGTGTGTGTCTCTGTGTGTGTGTGTGTGTTTGGGGGAACCCCACAGTGTATGCTTCTAAGAAAAAGTCGATGGGTGTTTGTGTGTGTTTCTTGTGTATGTGTGTGTCGGGACCACGTATGTGAGTATGTTGTGGCAGTGCCAAGTGCCAGTGTGAATGCTGTGTTGTGAGTGTGGCAGTGTGTGTTTCTGTGTGTGTTTGTGTTGGCGGGAAAACATTGTGTATGCCTGTAAGAATAAGTCGATGGATGTTTGTGTGAGTTTCATGTGTATGTGTGTGTCGCGACCACATTTGTCAATATTTTAGGGCAGTTCCAAGTGTTGATGGTTCTGCTGGATACCCATTGTGAGTGCTGTGTTGTAAGTGTGACTGTGTGTGTGTGTGTTCGCGGGAAACCGTTGTGTATGCCTGTAAGAAAAAGTCAATGGGTGTTTGTGTGTGTTTCTTGTGTATGTGTGTGTCGGGAAAACGTTTGTGAGTATGTTAGGGCAGTTCCAAGTGTTGATGGCTCTGCCGAGGCCCAGTGTGCGTACTGTGCTTTTAGTGTGACAGTGTGTGTGTGTGTGTGTGTGTGTGTGTGTGTTTGGGGAAACCCCACTCTGTCTGCCTGTAACAAAATGTTGATGGGTGTTTGTGTGTGTTTCTTGTGTATGTGTGTGTCGGGACCACATTTGTTTGTATGTTAGGGCAGATTCAAGTGCCAGTGTGAATGCTGTGTTGTGAGAGTGTGTGTGTGTGTGTGTTTGCGGAAACCATTGTGCATGACTGTAAGTAAAAGTCAATGGGAGTTTGTGTGTGTTTCTTGTGTATGTGTGTGTCGGGACCACGTTTGTGAGTATGTTAGGGCAGTTCCAACTGTTGATGGCTATGCCGGGGACCCAGTGTGAGTGCTGTGGTGTGCGTGTGATAGTGTATGTGTGTGTGTGTGTGTGTGTTTTGCTGGATACCATTGTGTATGTCTGTAAGAAAAAGTCGTAGGGTGTTTTTGTGTGTTTCTTCTGCATGTGTGTTTCGGGACCACGTCTGTGAATATGTTCAGGTAATTCCAAGTGTTCATGGCTCTCCTGGAGATCCAATGTGAGTGCTCTGTCGTGAGTGTGACTTTTGTGTGTGTGTTTGTGTGTGTGTGTGTGTTTGCAGGAAACCATTGTGTATGCCTGCAAGAAAAAGTCGATGGGTGTTTGTGTGTGTTATTTGTATATGTGTGTGTCAGGACCATGTTTGTGATTATGTTAAAGCAGTTCCAAGTGTTGACGGCTGTGTTGGAGACCCAGTGTGAGTGCGGTGTTGTGAGTGTGATAGTGTGTGTGTGTCTGTGTGTGTTTCAGAACCCCCTGTGTACGCCTGTAAGAAAAATTCCATGGGTGTTTGTGTGTGTTTCTTGTGTATGTGTGTGTCGGGAAAACGTTTGTGAGTATGTTAGGGCAGTTCCAAGTGTTGATGGCTCTGCCGAGGCCCAGTGTGAGTGCTGTGTTGCGAGTGTGACAGTGTGTGTGTGTGTGTGTGTGTGTTTTCGGGTAACCATTGTGTATGCCTGTATGAAAAAGTCGATGGGTGTATTTGTGTGTTCTTGCGTATTGTGTTTCAGATCCACATTTGTGAGAGTGTGAGGGCAGTTCCAAGTGTTGATGTCTCTGCCGAGGTACAGAGTGAGTGCTGTGTTTTGAGTGTGAGAGTGTGTGTGTGTGTGTGTGTGTGTTTTCGGGTAACCATTGTGTATGCCTGTATGAAAAAGTCGATGGGTGTATTTGTGTGTTCTTGCGTATTGTGTTTCAGATCCACATTTGTGAGTGTGTGAGGGCAGTTCCAAGTGTTCATGAGTTTGCTGGATATCCAGTGTGAGTGTGTGTTGTGAGTGTGACAGTGTGTGTGCGTGTCTGTGTGTGTGTTTGCAGGAAACCAGTCTGTATGCCTATAAGAAAAATTCCATGGGTGTTTGTGTGTGTTTCTTCTGTATGTGTGTGTCGGGACCACATTTGTGAATATGTTAGGGCAGTTCCAAGTGTTGATGGCTCTGCTGGAGACCCAGTGAGAGTGCTGTGTTGTGAGTGTGATAGTGTGTGTGTGTCTCTGTGTGTGTGTGTGTGTTTGGGGGAACCCCACAGTGTATGCTTCTAAGAAAAAGTCGATGGGTGTTTGTGTGTGTTTCTTGTGTATGTGTGTGTCGGGAGAACGTTTGTGAGTATGTTAGGGCAGTTCCAAGTGTTGATGGCTCTGCCGAGGCCCAGTGTGCGTACTGTGCTGTTAGTGTGACAGTGTGTGTGTGTGTGTGTGTGTGTGTGTTTGGGGAAACCCCACTCTGTCTGCTTGTAACAAAATGTTGATGGGTGTTTGTGTGTGTTTCTTGTGTATGTGTGTGTCGGGACCACGTTTGTTTGTATGTTAGGGCAGATTCAAGTGCCAGTGTGAATGCTGTGTTGTGAGTGTGATAGTGTGTGTATGTGTGTTTGCGGAAACCATTGTGCATGACTGTAAGTAAAAGTCAATGGGAGTTTGTGTGTGTTTCTTGTGTATGTGTGTGTCGGGACCACGTTTGTGAGTATGTTAGGGCACGTCCAACTGTTGATGGCTATGCCGGGGACCCAGTGTGAGTGTTGTGTTGTGCGTGTGATAGTGTATGTGTGTGTGTGTGTGTGTTTTGCTGGATACCATTGTGTATGTCTGTAAGAAAAAGTCGTAGGGTGTTTTTGTGTGTTTCTTCTGCATGTGTGTTTCGGGACCACGTTTGTGAATATGTTAAAGTAATTCCAAGTGTTCATAGCTCTGCTGGAGATCCAATGTGAGTGCTCTGTCGTGAGTGTGACTTTTGTGTGTGTGTGTGTGTGTGTGTGTTTGCAGGAAACCATTGTGTATGCCTGCAAGAAAAAGTCGATGGGTGTTTGTGTGTGTTATTTGTATATGTGTGTGTCAGGGCCATGTTTGTGATTATGTTAAAGCAGTTCCAAGTGTTGACGGCTGTGTTGGAGACCCAGTGTGAGTGCGGTGTTGTGAGTGTGATAGTGTGTGTGTGTCTGTGTGTGTTTCAGAACCCCCTGTGTACGCCTGTAAGAAAAATTCCATGGGTGTTTGTGTGTGTTTCTTGTGTATGTGTGTGTCGGGAAAACGTTTGTGAGTATGTTAGGGCAGTTCCAAGTGTTGATGGCTCTGCCGAGGCCCAGTGTGAGTGCTGTGTTGCGAGTGTGACAGTGTGTGTGTGTGTGTGTGTGTTTTCCGGTAACCATTGTGTATGCCTGTATGAAAAAGTCGATGGGTGTATTTGTGTGTTCTTGCGTATTGTGTTTCAGATCCACATTTGTGAGTGTGTGAGGGCAGTTCCAAGTGTTGATGTCTCTGCCGAGGTACAGAGTGAGTGCTGTGTTGTGAGTGTGAGAGTGTGTGTGTGTTTGTGTGTGTGTGTTTTCGGGTAACCATTGTGTATGCCTGTATGAAAAAGTCGATGGGTGTATTTGTGTGTTCTTGCGTATTGTGTTTCAGATCCACATTTGTGAGTGTGTGAGGGCAGTTCCAAGTGTTCACGAGTTTGCTGGATATCCAGTGTGAGTGTGTGTTGTGAGTGTGACAGTGTGTGTGCGTGTCTGTGTGTGTGTTTGCAGGAAACCAGTCTGTATGCCTATAAGAAAAATTCCATGGGTGTTTGTGTGTGTTTCTTCTGTATGTGTGTGTCGGGACCACATTTGTGAATATGTTAGGGCAGTTCCAAGTGTTGATGGCTCTGCTGGAGACCCAGTGAGAGTGCTGTGTTGTGAGTGTGATAGTGTGTGTGTGTCTCTGTGTGTGTGTGTGTTTGGGGGAACCCCACAGTGTATGCTTCTAAGAAAAAGTCGATGGGTGTTTGTGTGTGTTTCTTGTGTATGTGTGTGTCGGGACCACGTATGTGAGTATGTTGTGGCAGTTCCAAGTGCCAGTGTGAATGCTGTGTTGTGAGTGTGGCAGTGTGTGTTTCTGTGTGTGTTTGTGTTGGCGGGAAAACATTGTGTATGCCTGTAAGAATAAGTCGATGGATGTTTGTGTGAGTTTCATGTGTATGTGTGTGTCGCGACCACATTTGTCAATATTTTAGGGCAGTTCCAAGTGTTGATGGTTCTGCTGGATACCCATTGTGAGTGCTGTGTTGTAAGTGTGACTCTGTGTGTGTGTGTTCGCGGGAAACCGTTGTGTATGCCTGTAAGAAAAAGTCGATGGGTGTTTGTGTGTGTTTCTTGTGTATGTGTGTGTCGGGAAAACGTTTGTGAGTATGTTAGGGCAGTTCCAAGTGTTGATGGCTCTGCCGAGGCCCAGTGTGCGTACTGTGCTGTTAGTGTGACAGTGTGTGTGTGTGTGTGTGTGTGTGTGTTTGGGGAAACCCCACTCTGTCTGCCTGTAACAAAATGTTGATGGGTGTTTGTGTGTGTTTCTTGTGTATGTGTGTGTCGGGACCACGTTTGTTTGTATGTTAGGGCAGATTCAAGTTCCAGTGTGAATGCTGTGTTGTGAGTGTGATAGTGTGTGTGTGTGTGTGTTTGCGGAAACCATTGTGCATGACTGTAAGGAAAAGTCAATGGGAGTTTGTGTGTGTTTCCTGTGTATGTGTGTGTCGGGACCACGTTTGTGAGTATGTTAGGGCAGTTCCAACTGTTGATGGCTATGCCGGGGACCAAGTGTGAGTGATGTGTTGTGCGTGTGATAGTGTATGTGTGTCTGTGTGTGTGTTTTGCTGGATACCATTGTGTATGTCTGTAAGAAAAAGTCGTAGGGTGTTTTTGTGTGTTTCTTCTGCATGTGTGTTTCGGGACCACGTTTGTGAATATGTTAAGGTAATTCCAAGTGTTCATGGCTCTGCTGGAGATCCAATGTGAGTGCTCTGTCGTGAGTGTGACTTTTGTGTGTGTGTGTGTGTGTGTGTGTGTTTGCAGGAAACCATTGTGTATGCCTGCAAGAAAAAGTCGATGGATGTTTGTGTGTGTTATTTGTATATGTGTGTGTCAGGACCATGTTTGTGATTATGTTAAAGCAGTTCCAAGTGTTGACGGCTGTGTTGGAGACCCAGTGTGAGTGCGGTGTTGTGAGTGTGATAGTGTGTGTGTGTCTGTGTGTGTTTCAGAACCCCCTGTGTACGCCTGTAAGAAAAATTCCATGGGTGTTTGTGTGTGTTTCTTGTGTATGTGTGTGTCGGGAAAACGTTTGTGAGTATGTTAGGGCAGTTCCAAGTGTTGATGGCTCTGCCGAGGCCCAGTGTGAGTGCTGTGTTGCGAGTGTGACAGTGTCTGTGTGTGTGTGTGTGTGTTTTCCGGTAACCATTGTGTATGCCTGTATGAAAAAGTCGATGGGTGTATTTGTGTGTTCTTGCGTATTGTGTTTCAGATCCACATTTGTGAGAGTGTGAGGGCAGTTCCAACTGTTGATGTCTCTGCCGAGGCACAGAGTGAGTGCTGTGTTGTGAGTGTGAGAGTGTGTGTGTGTGTGTGTGTGTGTTTTCGGGTAACCATTGTGTATGCCTGTATGAAAAAGTCGATGGGTGTATTTGTGTGTTCTTGCGTATTGTGTTTCAGATCCACATTTGTGAGTGTGTGAGGGCAGTTCCAAGTGTTCACGAGTTTGCTGGATATCCAGTGTGAGTGTGTGTTGTGAGTGTGACAGTGTGTGTGCGTGTCTGTGTGTGTGTTTGCAGGAAACCAGTCTGTATGCCTATAAGAAAAATTCCATGGGTGTTTGTGTGTGTTTCTTCTGTATGTGTGTGTCGGGACCACATTTGTGAATATGTTAGGGCAGTTCCAAGTGTTGATGGCTCTGCTGGAGACCCAGTGAGAGTGCTGTGTTGTGAGTGTGATAGTGTGTGTGTCTCTGTGTGTGTGTGTGTTTGGGGGAACCCCACAGTGTATGCTTCTAAGAAAAAGTCGATGGGTGTTTGTGTGTGTTTCTTGTTTATGTGTGTGTCGGGCCACGTATGTGAGTATGTTGTGGCAGTTCCAACTGCCAGTGTGAATGCTGTGTTGTGAGTGTGACAGTGTGTGTTTCTGTGTGTGTTTGTGTTGGCGGGAAAACATTGTGTATGCCTCTAAGAATAGGTCGATGGATGTTTGTGTGAGTTTCATGTGTATGTGTGTGTCGCGACCACATTTGTCAATATTTTAGGGCAGTTCCAAGTGTTGATGGTTCTGCTGGATACCCATTGTGAATGCTGTGTTGTAAGTGTGACTCTGTGTGTGTGTGTTCGCGGGAAACCGTTGTGTATGCCTGTAAGAAAAAGTCGATGGGTGTTTGTGTGTGTTTCTTGTGTATGTGTGTGTCGGGAAAACGTTTGTGAGTATGTTAGGGCAGTTCCAAGTGTTGATGGCTCTGCCGAGGCCCAGTGTGCGTACTGTGCTGTTAGTGTGACAGTGTGTGTGTGTGTGTGTGTGTGTGTTTGGGGAAACCCCACTCTGTCTGCTTGTAACAAAATGTTGATGGGTGTTTGTGTGTGTTTCTTGTGTATGTGTGTGTCGGGACCACGTTTGTTTGTATGTTAGGGCAGATTCAAGTGCCAGTGTGAATGCTGTGTTGTGAGTGTGATAGTGTGTGTGTGTGTGTTTGCGGAAACCATTGTGCATGACTGTAAGTAAAAGTCAATGGGAGTTTGTGTGTGTTTCTTGTGTATGTGTGTGTCGGGACCACGTTTGTGAGTATGTTAGGGCAGTTCCAACTGTTGATGGCTATGCCGGGGACCCAGTGTGAGTGTTGTGTTGTGCGTGTGATAGTGTATGTGTGTGTGTGTGTGTGTTTTGCTGGATACCATTGTGTATGTCTGTAAGAAAAAGTCGTAGGGTGTTTTTGTGTGTTTCTTCTGCATGTGTGTTTCGGGACCACGTTTGTGAATATGTTAAAGTAATTCCAAGTTTTCATGGCTCTGCTGGAGATCCAATGTGAGTGCTCTGTCGTGAGTGTGACTTTTGTGTGTGTGTGTGTGTGTGTGTGTGTTTGCAGGAAACCATTGTGTATGCCTGCAAGAAAAAGTCGATGGGTGTTTGTGTGTGTTATTTGTATATGTGTGTGTCAGGACCATGTTTGTGATTATGTTAAAGCAGTTCCAAGTGTTGACGGCTGTGTTGGAGACCCAGTGTGAGTGCGGTGTTGTGAGTGTGATAGTGTGTGTGTGTCTGTGTGTGTTTCAGAACCCCCTGTGTACGCCTGTAAGAAAAATTCCATGGGTGTTTGTGTGTGTTTCTTGTGTATGTGTGTGTCGGGAAAACGTTTGTGAGTATGTTAGGGCAGTTCCAAGTGTTGATGGCTCTGCCGAGGCCCAGTGTGAGTGCTGTGTTGCGAGTGTGACAGTGTGTGTGTGTGTGTGTGTGTGTTTTCCGGTAACCATTGTGTATGCCTGTATGAAAAAGTCGATGGGTGTATTTGTGTGTTCTTGCGTATTGTGTTTCAGATCCACATTTGTGAGAGTGTGAGGGCAGTTCCAAGTGTTGATGTCTCTGCCGAGGTACAGAGTTAGTGCTGTGTTGTGAGTGTGAGAGTGTGTGTGTGTGTGTGTGTGTGTGTGTTTTCGGGTAACCATTGTGTATGCCTGTATGAAAAAGTCGATGGGTGCATTTGTGTGTTCTTGCGTATTGTGTTTCAGATCCACATTTGTGAGTGTGTGAGGGCAGTTCCAAGTGTTGATGGCTCTGCTGGAGACCCAGTGAGAGTGCTGTGTTGTGAGTGTGACAGTGTGTGTGTGTCTCTGTGTGTGTGTGTGTTTGGGGGAACCCCACAGTGTATGCTTCTAAGAAAAAGTCGATGGGTGTTTGTGTGTGGTTCTTGTGTATGTGTGTGTCGGGACCACGTATGTGAGTATGTTGTGGC
Source organism: Ursus arctos (assembly GCF_023065955.2). Classification (NCBI taxonomy): domain Eukaryota; kingdom Metazoa; phylum Chordata; class Mammalia; order Carnivora; family Ursidae; genus Ursus; species Ursus arctos. Next base: position 4,960,131 of record NC_079874.1, read on the forward strand.
AGTTCCAAGTGCCAGTGTGAATGCTGTGTTGTGAGTGTGGCAGTGTGTGTTTCTGTGTGTGTTTGTGTTGGCGGGAAAACATTGTGTATGCCTGTAAGAATATGTCGATGGATGTGTGTGTGAGTTTCATGTGTATGTGTGTGTCGCGACCACATTTGTCAATATTTTAGGGCAGTTCCAAGTGTTGATGGTTCTGCTGGATACCCATTGTGAGTGCTGTGTTGTAAGTGTGACTGTGTGTGTGTGTGTTCGCGGGAAACCGTTGTGTATGCCTGTAAGAAAAAGTCAATGGGTGTTTGTGTGTGTTTCTTGTGTATGTGTGTGTCGGGAAAACGTTTGTGAGTATGTTAGGGCAGTTCCAAGTGTTGATGGCTCTGCCGAGGCCCAGTGTGCGTACTGTGCTTTTAGTGTGACAGTGTGTGTGTGTGTGTGTGTGTGTGTGTGTTTGGGGAAACCCCACTCTGTCTGCCTGTAACAAAATGTTGATGGGTGTTTGTGTGTGTTTCTTGTGTATGTGTGTGTCGGGACCACATTTGTTTGTATGTTAGGGCAGATTCAAGTGCCAGTGTGAATGCTGTGTTGTGAGAGTGTGTGTGTGTGTGTGTTTGCGGAAACCATTGTGCATGACTGTAAGTAAAAGTCAATGGGAGTTTGTGTGTGTTTCTTGTGTATGTGTGTGTCGGGACCACGTTTGTGAGTATGTTAGGGCACTTCCAACTGTTGATGGCTATGCCGGGGACCCAGTGTGAGTGCTGTGTTGTGCGTGTGATAGTGTATGTGTGTGTGTGTGTGTGTGTTTTGCTGGATACCATTGTGTATGTCTGTAAGAAAAAGTCGTAGGGTGTTTTTGTGTGTTTCTTCTGCATGTGTGTTTCGGGACCACGTTTGTGAACATGTTAAGGTAATTCCAAGTGTTCATGGCTCTGCTGGAGATCCAATGTGAGTTCTCTGTCGTGAGTGTGACTTTTGTGTGTGTTTGTGTGTGTGTGTGTTTGCAGGAAACCATTGTGTATGCCTGCAAGAAAAAGTCGATGGGTGTTTGTGTGTGTTATTTGTATATGTGTGTGTCAGGACCATGTTTGTGATTATGTTAAAGCAGTTCCAAGTGTTGACGGCTGTGTTGGAGACCCAGTGTGAGTGCTGTGTTGTGAGTGTGATAGTGTGTGTGTGTCTGTGTGTGTTTCAGAACCCCCTGTGTACGCCTGTAAGAAAAACTCAATGGGTGTTTCTGTGTGTTTCTTGTGTATGTGTGTGTCGGGAAAACGTTTGTGAGTATGTTAGGGCAGTTCCAAGTGTTGATGGCTCTGCCGAGGCCCAGTGTGAGTGCTGTGTTGCGAGTGTGACACTGTGTGTGTGTGTGTGTGTGTGTGTGTTTTCGGGTAACCATTGTTTATGCCTGTATGAAAATGTCGATGGGTGTATTTGTGTGTTCTTGCGTATTGTGTTTCAGATCCACATTTGTGAGTGTGTGAGGGCAGTTCCAAGTGTTTATGAGTTTGCTGGATATCCAGTGTGAGTGTGTGTTGTGAGTGTGACAGTGTGTGTGCGTGTCTGTGTGTGTGTTTGCAGGAAACCAGTCTGTATGCCTATAAGAAAAATTCGATGGGTGTTTGTGTGTGTTTCTTCTGTATTTGTGTGTCGGGACCACATTTGTGAATATGTTAGGGCAGTTCCAAGTGTTGATGGCTCTGCTGGAGACCCAGTGAGAGTGCTGTGTTGTGAGTGTGACAGTGTGTGTGTGTCTCTGTGTGTGTGTGTGTTTGGGGGAACCCGACGGTGTATGCTTCTAAGAAAAAGTCGATGGGTGTTTGTGTGTGTTTCTTGTGTATGTGTGTGTCGGTACCACGTATGTGAGTATGTTGTGGCAGTTCCAAGTGCCAGTGTGAATGCTGTGTTGTGAGTGTGGCAGTGTGTGTTTCTGTGTGTGTTTGTGTTGGCGGGAACACATTGTGTATGCCTGTAAGAATAAGTCGATGGATGTGTGTGTGAGTTTCATGTGTATGTGTGTGTCGCGACCACATTTGTCAATATTTTAGGGCAGTTCCAAGTGTTGATGGTTCTGCTGGATACCCATTGTGAGTGCTGTGTTGTAAGTGTGACTGTGTGTGTGTGTGTTCGCGGGAAACCGTTGTGTATGCCTGTAAGAAAAAGTCGATGGGTGTTTGTGTGTGTTTCTTGTGTATGTGTGTGTCGGGAAAACGTTTGTGAGTATGTTAGGGCAGTTCCAAGTGTTGATGGCTCTGCCGAGGCCCAGTGTGCGTACTGTGCTGTTAGTGTGACAGTGTGTGTGTGTGTGTGTGTTTGGGGAAACCCCACTCAGTCTGGCTGTAACAAAATGTTGATGGGTGTTTGTGTGTGTTTCTTGTGTATGTGTGTGTCGGGACCACGTTTGTTTGTATGTTAGGGCAGATTCAAGTGCCAGTGTGAACGCTGTGTTGTGAGTGTGAGAGTGTGTGTGTGTGTGTTTGCGGAATCCATTGTGCATGACTGTAAGTAAAAGTCAATGGGAGTTTGTGTGTGTTTCTTGTGTATGTGTGTGTCAGGACCACGTTTGTGAGTATGTTAGGGCAGTTCCAACTGTTGATGGCTATGCCGGGGACCCAGTGTGAGTGCTGTGTTGTGCGTGTGATAGTATATGTGTGTGTGTGTGTGTTTTGCTGGATACCATTGTGTATGTCTGTAAGAAAAAGTCGTAGGGTGTTTTTGTGTGTTTCTTCTGCATGTGTGTTTCGGGACCACGTTTGTGAATATGTTAAGGTAATTCCAAGTGTTCATGGCTCTGCTGGAGATCCAATGTGAGTGCTCTGTCGTGAGTGTGACTTTTGTGTGTGTGTGTGTGTGTGTGTTTGCAGGAAACCATTGTGTATGCCTGCAAGAAAAAGTCGATGGGTGTTTGTGTGTGTTATTTCTATATGTGTGTGTCAGGACCATGTTTGTGATTATGTTAAAGCAGTTCCAAGTGTTGACGGCTGTGTTGGAGACCCAGTGTGAGTGCTGTGTTGTGAGTGTGATAGTGTGTGTGTGTCTGTGTGTGTTTCAGAACCCCCTGTGTACGCCTGTAAGAAAAATTCCATGGCTGTTTGTGTGTGTTTCTTGTGTATGTGTGTGTCGGGAAAAAGTTTGTGAGTATGTTAGGGCAGTTCCAAGTGTTGATGGCTCTGCCGAGGCCCAGTGTGAGTGCTGTGTTGCGAGTGTGACAGTGTGTGTGTGTGTGTGTGTGTGTTTTCGGGTAACCATTGTGTATGCCTGTATGAAAAAGTCGATGGGTGCATTTGTGTGTTCTTGCGTATTGTGTTTCAGATCCACATTTGTGAGTGTGTGAGGGCAGTTCCAAGTGTTGATGTCTCTGCCGAGGTACAGAGTGAGTGCTGTGTTGTGAGTGTGAGAGTTTGTGTGTGTGTGTGTGTGTTTTCGGGTAACCATTGTGTATGCTTGTATGAAAAAGTCGATGGGTGTATTTGTGTGCTCTTGCGTATTGTGTTTCAGATCCACATTTGTGAGTGTGTGAGGGCAGTTCCAAGTGTTCATGAGTTTGCTGGATATCCAGTGTGAGTGTGTGTTGTGAGTGTGACAGTGTGTGTGCGTGTCTGTGTGTGTGTTTGCAGGAAACCAGTCTGTATGCCTATAAGAAAAATTCCATGGTTATTTGTGTGTGTTTCTTCTGTATGTGTGTGTCGGGACCACATTTGTGAATATGTTAGGGCAGTTCCAAGTGTTGATGGCTCTGCTGGAGACCCAGTGAGAGTGCTGTGTTGTGAGTGTGACAGTGTGTGTGTGTGTGTGTGTTTGGGGAAACCCCACTCAGTCTGGCTGTAACAAAATGTTGATGGGTGTTTGTGTGTGTTTCTTGTGTATGTGTGTGTCGGGACCACGTTTGTTTGTATGTTAGGGCAGATTCAAGTGCCAGTGTGAACGCTGTGTTGTGAGTGTGAGAGTGTGTGTGTGTGTGTGTTTGCGGAATCCATTGTGCATGACTGTAAGTAAAAGTCAATGGGAGTTTGTGTGTGTTTCTTGTGTATGTGTGTGTCGGGACCACGTTTGTGAGTATGTTAGGGCAGTTCCAACTGTTGATGGCTATGCCGGGGACCCAGTGTGAGTGCTGTGTTGTGCGTGTGATAGTATATGTGTGTGTGTGTGTGTGTTTTGCTGGATACCATTGTGTATGTCTGTAAGAAAAAGTCGTAGGGTGTTTTTGTGTGTTTCTTCTGCATGTGTGTTTCGGGACCACGTTTGTGAATATGTTAAGGTAATTCCAAGTGTTCATGGCTCTGCTGGAGATCCAATGTGAGTGCTCTGTCGTGAGTGTGACTTTTGTGTGTGTGTGTGTGTGTGTGTTTGCAGGAAACCATTGTGTATGCCTGCAAGAAAAAGTCGATGGGTGTTTGTGTGTGTTATTTGTATATGTGTGTGTCAGGACCATGTTTGTGATTATGTTAAAGCAGTTCCAAGTGTTGACGGCTGTGTTGGAGACCCAGTGTGAGTGCTGTGTTGTGAGTGTGATAGTGTGTGTGTGTCTGTGTGTGTTTCAGAACCCCCTGTGTACGCCTGTAAGAAAAATTCCATGGGTGTTTGTGTGTGTTTCTTGTGTATGTGTGTGTCGGGAAAACGTTTGTGAGTATGTTAGGGCAGTTCCAAGTGTTGATGGCTCTGCCGAGGCCCAGTGTGAGTGCTGTGTTGCGAGTGTGACAGTGTGTGTGTGTGTGTGTGTGTGTTTTCGGGTAACCATTGTGTATGCCTGTATGAAAAAGTCGATGGGTGCATTTGTGTGTTCTTGCGTATTGTGTTTCAGATCCACATTTGTGAGTGTGTGAGGGCAGTTCCAAGTGTTGATGTCTCTGCCGAGGTACAGAGTGAGTGCTGTGTTGTGAGTGTGAGAGTTTGTGTGTGTGTGTGTGTGTTTTCGGGTAACCATTGTGTATGCCTGTATGAAAAAGTCGATGGGTGTATTTGTGTGCTCTTGCGTATTGTGTTTCAGATCCACATTTGTGAGTGTGTGAGGGCAGTTCCAAGTGTTCATGAGTTTGCTGGATATCCAGTGTGAGTGTGTGTTGTGAGTGTGACAGTGTGTGTGCGTGTCTGTGTGTGTGTTTGCAGGAAACCAGTCTGTATGCCTATAAGAAAAATTCCATGGTTATTTGTGTGTGTTTCTTCTGTATGTGTGTGTCGGGACCACATTTGTGAATATGTTAGGGCAGTTCCAAGTGTTGATGGCTCTGCTGGAGACCCAGTGAGAGTGCTGTGTTGTGAGTGTGACAGTGTGTGTGTGTCTGTGTGTGTGTGTGTGTGTTTGGGGGAACCCCACAGTGTATGCTTCTAAGAAAAAGTCGATGGGTGTTTGTGTGTGTTTCTTGTGTATGTGTGTGTCGGGACCACGTATGTGAGTATGTTGTGGCAGTTCCAAGTGCCAGTGTGAATGCTGTGTTGTGAGTGTGGCAGTGTGTGTTTTTGTGTGTGTTTGTGTTGGCGGGAAAACATTGTGTATGCCTGTAAGAATAAGTCGATGGATGTGTGTGTGAGTTTCATGTGTATGTGTGTGTCGCGACCACATTTGTCAATATTTTAGGGCAGTTCCACGTGTTGATGGTTCTGCTGGATACCCATTGTGAGTGCTGTGTTGTAAGTGTGACTGTGTGTGTGTGTTCACGGGAAACCGTTGTGTATGCCTGTAGGAAAGGTCGATGGGTGTTTGTGTGTGTTTCTGGTGTATGTGTGTGTCGGGAAAACGTTTGTGAGTATGTTAGGGCAGTTCCAAGTGTTGATGGCTCTGCCGAGGCCCCGTGTGCGTACTGTGCTGTTAGTGTGACAGTGTGTGTGTGTGTGTGTGTGTGTGTGTGTTTGGGGAAACCCCACTCTGTCTGCCTGTAACAAAAAGTTGATGGGTGTTTGTGTGTGTTTCTTCTGTATGTGTGTGTCGGGACCACGTTTGTATGTTAGGGCAGATTCAAGTGCCAGTGTGAATGCTGTGTTGTGAGTGTGATAGTGTGTGTGTGTGTGTGTGTGTTTGCGGAAACCATTGTGCATGACTGTAAGTAAAAGTCAATGGGAGTTTGTGTGTGTTTCTTGTGTATGTGTGTGTCGGGGCCACGTTTGTGAGTATGTTAGGGCAGTTCCAACTGTTGATGGCTATGCCGGGGACCCAGTGTGAGTGCTGTGTTGTGCGTGTGATAGTGTATGTGTGTGTGTGTGTGTGTGTGTGTTTTGCTGGATACCATTGTGTATGTCTGTAAGAAAAAGTCGTAGGGTGTTTTTGTGTGTTTCTTCTGCATGTGTGTTTCGGGACCACGTTTGTGAATATGTTAAGGTAATTCCAAGTGTTCATGGTTCTGCTGGAGATCCAATGTGAGTGCTCTGTCGTGAGTGTGACTTTTGTGTGTGTGTGTGTGTGTGTGTGTTTGCAGGAAACCATTGTGTATGCCTGCAAGATAAAGTCGATGGGTGTTTGTGTGTGTTATTTGTATATGTGTGTGTCAGGACCATGTTTGTGATTATGTTAAAGCAGTTCCAAGTGTTGACGGCTGTGTTGGAGACCCAGTGTGAGTGCTGTGTTGTGAGTGTGATAGTGTGTGTGTGTCTGTGTGTGTTTCAGAACCCCCTGTGTACGCCTGTAAGAAAAATTCAATGGGTGTTTCTGTGTGTTTCTTGTGTATGTGTGTGTCGGGAAAACGTTTGTGAGTATGTTAGGGCAGTTCCAAGTGTTGATGGCTCTGCCGAGGCACAGTGTGAGTGCTGTGTTGCGAGTGTGACAGTGTGTGTGTGTGTGTGTGTTTTCGGGTAACCATTGTGTATGCCTGTATGAAAATGTCGATGGGTGTATTTGTGTGTTCTTGCGTATTGTGTTTCAGATCCACATTTGTGAGTGTGTGAGGGCAGTTCCAAATGTTTATGAGTTTGCTGGATATCCAGTGTGAGTGTGTGTTGTGAGTGTGACAGTGTGTGTGCGTGTCTGTGTGTGTGTTTGCAGGAAACCAGTCTGTATGCCTATAAGAAAAATTCGATGGGTGTTTGTGTGTGTTTCTTCTGTATGTGTGTGTCGGGACCACATTTGTGAATATGTTAGGGCAGTTCCAAGTGTTGATGGCTCTGCTGGAGACCCAGTGAGAGTGCTGTGTTGTGAGTGTGAAAGTGTGTGTGTGTCTGTGTGTGTGTGTGTGTGTGTTTGGGGGAACCCCACAGTGTATGCTTCTAAGAAAAAGTCGATGGGTGTTTGTGTGTGTTTCTTGTGTATGTGTGTGTCGGGACCACGTATGTGAGTATGTTGTCGCAGTTCCAAGTGCCAGTGTGAATGCTGTGTTGTGAGTGTGGCAGTGTGTGTTTCTGTGTGTGTTTGTGTTGGCGGGAAAACATTGTGTATGCCTGTAAGAATAAGTCGATGGATGTTTGCGTGAGTTTCATGTATATGTGTGTGTCACAACCACATTTGTCAATATTTTAGGGCAGTTCCAAGTGTTGATGGTCTGCTGGATACCCATTGTGAGTGCTGTGTTGTAAGTGTGACTGTGTGTGTGTGTGTTCCAGGAAACCGTTGTGTACACCTTTAAGAAAAGTCGATGGGTGTTTGTGTGTGTTTCTTGTGTATGTGTGTGTCGGTAAAACGTTTGTGAGTATGTTAGGGCAGTTCCAAGTGTTGATGGCTATGCCGGGGACCCAGTGTGAGTGCTGTGTTGTGCGTGTGATAGTGTATGTGTGTGTGTGTGTGTGTGTGTGTTTTGCTGGATACCATTGTGTATGTCTGTAAGAAAAAGTCGTAGGGTGTTTTTGTGTGTTTCTTCTGCATGTGTGTTTCGGGACCACGTTTGTGAATATGTTAAGGTAATTCCAAGTGTTCATGGCTCTGCTGGAGATCCAATGTGAGTGCTCTGTCGTGAGTGTGACTTGTGTGTGTGTGTGTGTGTGTGTGTGTGTGTGTGTTTGCAGGAAACCATTGTGTATGCCTGCAAGAAAAAGTGGATGGGTGTTTGTGTGTGTTATTTGTATATGTGTGTGTCAGGACCATGTTTGTGATTATGTTAAAGCAGTTCCAAGTGTTGACGGCTGTGTTGGAGACCCAGTGTGAGTGCGGTGTTGTGAGTGTGATAGTGTGTGTGTGTCTGTGTGTGTTTCAGAACCCCCTGTGTACGCCTGTAAGAAAAATTCCATGGGTGTTTGTGTGTGTTTCTTGTGTATGTGTGTGTCGGGAAAACGTTTGTGAGTATGTTAGGGCAGTTCCAAGTGTTGATGGCTCTGCCGAGGCCCAGTGTGAGTGCTGTGTTGCGAGTGTGACAGTGTGTGTGTGTGTGTGTGTGTGTGTGTGTTTTCCGGTAACCATTGTGTATGCCTGTATGAAAAAGTTGATGGGTGTATTTGTGTGTTCTTGCGTATTGTGTTTCAGATCCACATTTGTGAGTGTGTGAGGGCAGTTCCAAGTGTTGATGTCTCTGCCGAGGTACAGAGTGAGTGCTGTGTTGTGAGTGTGAGAGTGTGTGTGTGTGTGTGTATGTGTGTTTTCGGGTAACCATTGTGTATGCCTGTATGAAAAAGTCGATGGGTGTATTTGTGTGTTCTTGCGTATTGTGTTTCAGATCCACATTTCTGAGTGTGTGAGGGCAGTTCCAAGTGTTCACGAGTTTGCTGGATATCCAGTGTGAGTGTGTGTTGTGAGTGTGACAGTGTGTGTGCGTGTCTGTGTGTGTGTTTGCAGGAAACCAGTCTGTATGCCTATAAGAAAAATTCCATGGGTGTTTGTGTGTGTTTCTTCTGTATGTGTGTGTCGGGACCACATTTGTGAATATGTTAGGGCAGTTCCAAGTGTTGATGGCTCTGCTGGAGACCCAGTGAGAGTGCTGTGTTGTGAGTGTGATAGTGTGTGTGTGTCTCTGTGTGTGTGTGTGTGTTTGGGGGAACCCCACAGTGTATGCTTCTAAGAAAAAGTCGATGGGTGTTTGTGTGTGTTTCTTGTGTATGTGTGTGTCGGGACCACGTATGTGAGTATGTTGTGGCAGTTCCAAGTGCCAGTGTGAATGCTGTGTTGTGAGTGTGGCAGTGTGTGTTTCTGTGTGTGTTTGTGTTGGCGGGAAAACATTGTGTATGCCTGTAAGAATAAGTCGATGGATGTGTGTGTGAGTTTCATGTGTATGTGTGTGTCGCAACCACATTTGTCAATATTTTAGGGCAGTTCCAAGTGTTGATGGTTCTGCTGGATACCCATTGTGAGTGCTGTGTTGTAAGTGTGACTGTGTGTGTGTGTTCACGGGAAACCGTTGTGTATGCCTGTAAGAAAAGGTCGATGGGTGTTTGTGTGTGTTTCTTGTGTATGTGTGTGTCGGTAAAACGTTTGTGAGTATGTTAGTGCAATTCCAAGTGTTGATGGCTCTGCAGAGGCCCAGTGTGCGTACTGTGCTGTTAGTGTGACAGTGTGTTTGTGTGTGTGTGTGTGTGTGTTTGGGGAAACCCCACTCTGTCTGCCTGTAACAAAAAGTTGATGGGTGTTTGTGTGTGTTTCTTGTGTATGTGTGTGTCGGGACCACGTTTGTTTGTATGTTAGGGCAGATTCAAGTGCCAGTGTGAATGCTGTTTTGTGAGTGTGATAGTGTGTGTGTGTGTGTTTGCGGAAACCATTGTGCATGACTGTAAGTAAAAGTCAATGGGAGTTTGTGTGTGTTTCTTGTGTATGTGTGTGTTGGGACCACGTTTGTGAGTATGTTAGGGCAGTTCCAACTGTTGATGGCTATGCCGGGGACCCAGTGTGAGTGCTGTGTTGTGCGTGTGATAGTGTATGTGTGTGTGTGTGTGTGTGTTTTGCTGGATACCATTGTGTATGTCTGTAAGAAAAAGTCGTAGGGTGTTTTTGTGTGTTTCTTCTGCATGTGTGTTTCGGGACCACGTTTGTGAATATGTTAAGGTAATTCCAAGTGTTCATGGCTCTGCTGGAGATCCAATGTGAGTGCTCTGTCGTGAGTGTGACTTTTGTGTGTGTGTGTGTGTGTGTTTGCAGGAAACCATTGTGTATGCCTGCAAGAAAAAGTGGATGGGTGTTTGTGTGTGTTATTTGTATATGTGTGTGTCAGGACCATGTTTGTGATTATGTTAAAGCAGTTCCAAGTGTTGACGGCTGTGTTGGAGACCCAGTGTGAGTGCGGTGTTGTGAGTGTGATAGTGTGTGTGTGTCTGTGTGTGTTTCAGAACCCCCTGTGTACGCCTGTAAGAAAAATTCCATGGGTGTTTGTGTGTGTTTCTTGTGTATGTGTGTGTCGGGAAAACGTTTGTGAGTATGTTAGGGCAGTTCCAAGTGTTGATGGCTCTGCCGAGGCCCAGTGTGAGTGCTGTGTTGCGAGTGTGACAGTGTCTTTGTGTGTGTGTGTGTGTTTTCCGGTAACCATTGTGTATGCCTGTATGAAAAAGTCGATGGGTGTATTTGTGTGTTCTTGCGTATTGTGTTTCAGATCCACATTTGTGAGAGTGTGAGGGCAGTTCCAACTGTTGATGTCTCTGCCGAGGTACAGTGTGAGTGCTGTGTTGTGAGTGTGAGAGTGTGTGTGTGTGTGTGTGTGTTTTCGGGTAACCATTGTGTATGCCTGTATGAAAAAGTCGATGGGTGTATTTGTGTGTTCTTGCGTATTGTGTTTCAGATCCACATTTCTGAGTGTGTGAGGGCAGTTCCAAGTGTTCATGAGTTTGCTGCATATCCAGTGTGAGTGTGTGTTGTGAGTGTGACAGTGTGTGTGCGTGTCTGTGTGTGTGTTTGCAGGAAACCAGTCTGTATGCCTATAAGAAAAATTCCATGGGTGTTTGTGTGTGTTTCTTCTGTATGTGTGTGTCGGGACCACATTTGTGAATATGTTAGGGCAGTTCCAAGTGTTGATGGCTCTGCTGGAGACCCAGTGAGAGTGCTGTGTTGTGAGTGTGATAGTGTGTGTGTCTCTGTGTGTGTGTGTGTTTGGGGGAACCCCACAGTGTATGCTTCTAAGAAAAAGTCGATGGGTGTTTGTGTGTGTTTCTTGTGTATGTGTGTGTCGGGCCACGTATGTGAGTATGTTGTGGCAGTTCCAACTGCCAGTGTGAATGCTGTGTTGTGAGTGTGGCAGTGTGTGTTTCTGTGTGTGTTTGTGTTGGCGGGAAAACATTGTGTATGCCTCTAAGAATAAGTCGATGGATGTTTGTGTGAGTTTCATGTGTATGTGTGTGTCGCGACCACATTTGTCAATATTTTAGGGCAGTTCCAAGTGTTGATGGTTCTGCTGGATACCCATTGTGAATGCTGTGTTGTAAGTGTGACTCTGTGTGTGTGTGTTCGCGGGAAACCGTTGTGTATGCCTGTAAGAAAAAGTCGATGGGTGTTTGAGTGTGTTTCTTGTGTATGTGTGTGTCGGGAAAACGTTTGTGAGTATGTTAGGGCAGTTCCAAGTGTTGATGGCTCTGCCGAGGCCCAGTGTGCGTACTGTGTTGTTAGTGTGACAGTGTGTGTGTGTGTGTGTGTTTGGGGAAACCCCACTCTGTCTGCTTGTAACAAAATGTTGATGGGTGTTTGTGTGTGTTTCTTGTGTATGTGTGTGTCGGGACCACGTTTGTTTGTATGTTAGGGCAGATTCAAGTGCCAGTGTGAATGCTGTGTTGTGAGTGTGATAGTGTGTGTGTGTGTGTTTGCGGAAACCATTGTGCATGACTGTAAGTAAAAGTCAATGGGAGTTTGTGTGTGTTTCTTGTGTATGTGTGTGTCGGGACCACGTTTGTGAGTATGTTAGGGCACTTCCAACTGTTGATGGCTATGCCGGGGACCCAGTGTGAGTGTTGTGTTGTGCGTGTGATAGTGTATGTGTGTGTGTGTGTGTGTTTTGCTGGATACCATTGTGTATGTCTGTAAGAAAAAGTCGTAGTGTGTTTTTGTGTGTTTCTTCTGCAAGTGTGTTTCGGGACCACGTTTGTGAATATGTTAAAGTAATTCCAAGTTTTCATGGCTCTGCTGGAGATCCAATGTGAGTGCTCTGTCGTGAGTGTGACTTTTGTGTGTGTGTGTGTGTGTGTGTGTGTGTTTGCAGGAAACCATTGTGTATGCCTGCAAGAAAAAGTCGATGGGTGTTTGTGTGTGTTATTTGTATATGTGTGTGTCAGGACCATGTTTGTGATTATGTTAAAGCAGTTCCAAGTGTTGACGGCTGTGTTGGAGACCCAGTGTGAGTGCGGTGTTGTGAGTGTGATAGTGTGTGTGTGTCTGTGTGTGTTTCAGAACCCCCTGTGTACGCCTGTAAGAAAAATTCCATGGGTGTTTGTGTGTGTTTCTTGTGTATGTGTGTGTCGGGAAAACGTTTGTGAGTATGTTAGGGCAGTTCCAAGTGTTGATGGCTCTGCCGAGGCCCAGTGTGAGTGCTGTGTTGCGAGTGTGACAGTGTGTGTGTGTGTGTGTGTTTTCCGGTAACCATTGTGTATGCCTGTATGAAAAAGTCGATGGGTGTATTTGTGTGTTCTTGCGTATTGTGTTTCAGATCCACATTTGTGAGTGTGTGAGGGCAGTTCCAAGTGTTGATGTCTCTGCCGAGGTACAGAGTGAGTGCTGTGTTGTGAGTGTGAGAGTGTGTGTGTGTGTGTGTGTGTGTGTGTTTTCGGGTAACCATTGTGTATGCCTGTATGAAAAAGTCGATGGGTGTATTTGTGTGTTCTTGCGTATTGTGTTTCAGATCCACATTTCTGAGTGTGTGAGGGCAGTTCCAAGTGTTCACGAGTTTGCTGGATATCCAGTGTGAGTGTGTGTTGTGAGTGTGACAGTGTGTGTGCGTGTCTGTGTGTGTGTTTGCAGGAAACCAGTCTGTATGCCTATAAGAAAAATTCCATGGGTGTTTGTGTGTGTTTCTTCTGTATGTGTGTGTCGGGACCACATTTGTGAATATGTTAGGGCAGTTCCAAGTGTTGATGGCTCTGCTGGAGACCCAGTGAGAGTGCTGTGTTGTGAGTGTGATAGTGTGTGTGGGTCTCTGTGTGTGTGTGTGTTTGGGGGAACCCCACAGTGTATGCTTCTAAGAAAAAGTCAATGGGTGTTTGTGTGTGTTTCTTGTGTATGTGTGTGTCGGGACCACGTATGTGAGTATGTTGTGGCAGTTCCAAGTGCCAGTGTGAATGCTGTGTTGTGAGTGTGGCAGTGTGTGTTTCTGTGTGTGTTTGTGTTGGCGGGAAAACATTGTGTATGCCTGTAAGAATAAGTCGATGGATGTGTGTGTGAGTTTCATGTGTATGTGTGTGTCGCGACCACATTTGTCAATATTTTAGGGCAGTTCCAAGTGTTGATGGTTCTGCTGGATACCCATTGTGAGTGCTGTGTTGTAAGTGTGACTCTGTGTGTGTGTGTTCGCTGGAAACCGTTGTGTATGCCTGTAAGAAAAAGTCGATGGGTGTTTGTGTGTGTTTCTTGTGTATGTGTGTGTCGGGAAAACGTTTGTGAGTATGTTAGGGCAGTTCCAAGTGTTGATGGCTCTGCCGAGGCCCAGTGTGCGTACTGTGCTGTTAGTGTGACAGTGTGTGTGTGTGTGTGTGTGTGTGTGTTTGGGGAAACCCCACTCTGTCTGCCTGTAACAAAATGTTGATGGGTGTTTGTGTGTGTTTCTTGTGTATGTGTGTGTCGGGACCACGTTTGTTTGTATGTTAGGGCAGATTCAAGTGCCAGTGTGAATGCTGTGTTGTGAGTGTGATAGTGTGTGTGTGTGTGTGTTTGCGGAAACCATTGTGCATGACTGTAAGTAAAAGTCAATGGGAGTTTGTGTGTGTTTCTTGTGTATGTGTGTGTCGGGACCACGTTTGTGAGTATGTTAGGGCAGTTCCAACTGTTGATGGCTATGCCGGGGACCCAGTGTGAGTGCTGTGTTGTGCGTGTGATAGTGTATGTGTGTGTGTGTGTGTGTGTTTTGCTGGATACCATTGTGTATGTCTGTAAGAAAAAGTCGTAGGGTGTTTTTGTGTGTTTCTTCTGCATGTGTGTTTCGGGACCACGTTTGTGAATATGTTAAGGTAATTCCAAGTGTTCATGGCTCTGCTGGAGATCCAATGTGAGTGCTCTGTCGTGAGTGTGACTTTTGTGTGTGTGTGTGTGTGTTTGCAGGAAACCATTGTGTATGCAGGCCAGAAAAATTCGATGGGTGTTTGTGTGTGTTATTTGTATATGTGTGTGTCAGGACCATGTTTGTGATTATGTTAAAGCAGTTCCAAGTGTTGACGGCTGTGTTGGAGACCCAGTGTGAGTGCGGTGTTGTGAGTGTGATAGTGTGTGTGTGTCTTGTGTGTTTCAGAACCCCCTGTGTACGCCTGTAAGAAAAATTCCATGGGTGTTTGTGTGTGTTTCTTGTGTATGTGTGTGTCGGGAAAACGTTTGTGAGTATGTTAGGGCAGTTCCAAGTGTTGATGGCTCTGCCGAGGCCCAGTGTGAGTGCTGTGTTGCGAGTGTGACAGTGTGTGTGTGTGTGTGTGTGTGTTTTCCGGTAACCATTGTGTATGCCTGTATGAAAAGTCGATGGGTGTATTTGTGTGTTCTTGCGTATTGTGTTTCAGATCCACATTTGTGAGAGTGTGAGGGCAGTTCCAACTGTTGATGTCTCTGCCGAGGTACAGAGTTAGTGCTGTGTTGTGAGTGTGAGAGTGTGTGTGTGTGTGTGTGTGTGTTTTCGGGTAACCATTGTGTATGCCTGTATGAAAAAGTCGATGGGTGTATTTGTGTGTTCTTGCGTATAGTGTTTCAGATCCACATTTGTGAGTGTGTGAGGGCAGTTCCAAGTGTTCACGAGTTTGCTGGATATCCAGTGTGAGTGTGTGTTGTGAGTGTGACAGTGTGTGTGCGTGTCTGTGTGTGTGTTTGCAGGAAACCAGTCTGTATGCCTATAAGAAAAATTCCATGGGTGTTTGTGTGTGTTTCTTCTGTATGTGTGTGTCGGGACCACATTTGTGAATATATTAGGGCAGTTCCAAGTGTTGATGGCTCTGCTGGAGACCCAGTGAGAGTGCTGTGTTGTGAGTGTGATAGTGTGTGTGTGTCTCTGTGTGTGTTTGTGTTTGGGGGAACCCCACAGTGTATGCTTCTAAGAAAAAGTCGATGGGTGTTTGTGTGTGTTTCTTGTGTATGTGTGTGTCGGGACCACGTATGTGAGTATGTTGTGGCAGTTCCAAGTGCCAGTGTGAATGCTGTGTTGTGAGTGTGGCAGTGTGTGTTTCTGTGTGTGTTTGTGTTGGCGGGAAAACATTGTGTATGCCTGTAAGAATAAGTCGATGGATGTTTGTGTGAGTTTCATGTGTATGTGTGTGTCGCGACCACATTTGTCAATATTTTAGGGCAGTTCCAAGTGTTGATGGTTCTGCTGGATACCCATTGTGAGTCCTGTGTTGTAAGTGTGACTGTGTGTGTGTGTGTTCACGGGAAACTGTTGTGTATGCCTGTAAGAAAAAGTCGATGGGTGTTTGTGTGTGTTTCTTGTGTATGTGTGTGTCGGGAAAACGTTTGTGAGTATGTTAGGGCAGTTCCAAGTGTTGATGGCTCTGCCGAGGCCCAGTGTGCGTACTGTGCTGTTAGTGTGACAGTGTGTGTGTGTGTGTGTGTGTGTGTGTGTGTGTGTTTGGGGAAACCCCACTCTGTCTGCCTGTAACAAAATGTTGATGGGTGTTTGTGTGTGTTTCTTGTGTATGTGTGTGTCGGGACCACGTTTGTTTGTATGTTAGGGCAGATTCAAGTGCCAGTGTGAACGCTGTGTTGTGAGTGTGAGAGTGTGTGTGTGTGTGTGTTTGCGGAAACCATTGTGCATGACTGTAAGTAAAAGTCAATGGGAGTTTGTGTGTGTTTCTTGTGTATGTGTGTGTCGGGACCACGTTTGTGAGTATGTTAGGGCAGTTCCAACTGTTGATGGCTATGCCGGGGACCCAGTGTGAGTGCTGTGTTGTGCGTGTGATAGTGTATGTGTGTGTGTGTGTGTGTTTAGCCGGATACCATTGTGTATGTCTGTAAGAAAAAGTCGTAGGGTGTTTTTGTGTGTTTCTTCTGCATGTGTGTTTCGGGACCACGTTTGTGAATATGTTAAGGTAATTCCAAGTGTTCATGGCTCTGCTGGAGATCCAATGTGAGTGCTCTGTCGTGAGTGTGACTTTTGTGTGTGTGTGTGTGTGTGTGTGTTTGCAGGAAACCATTGTGTATGCCTGCAAGAAAAAGTCGATGGGTGTTTGTGTGTGTTATATGTATATGTCTGTGTCAGGAACATGTTTGTGATTATTTTAAAGCAGTTCCAAGTGTTGACGGCTGTGTTGGAGACCCAGTGTGAGTGCTATGTTGTGAGTGTGAGAGTGTGTGTGTGTCTGTCTGTGTTTCAGAACCCCCTGTGTACGCCTGTAAGAAAAATTCCATGGGTGTTTGTGTGTGTTTCTTGTGTATGTGTGTTTCGGGAAAACGTTTGTGAGTATGTGAGGCCAGTTCCAAGTGTTGATGGCTCTGCCGAGGCCCAGTGTGAGTGCTGTGTTGTGAGTGTGAGAGTGTGTGTGTGTGTGTGTGTGTGTTTTCGGGTAACCATTGTGTATGCCTGTATGAAAAAGTCGATGGGTGTATTTGTGTGTTCTTGCGTATTGTGTTTCAGATCCACATTTGTGAGTGTGTGAGGGCAGTTCCAAGTGTTGATGTCTCTGCCGAGGTACAGAGTGAGTGCTGTGTTGTGAGTGTGAGAGTTTGTGTGTGTGTGTGTGTGTGTTTTCGGGTAACCATTGTGTATGCCTGTATGAAAAAGTCGATGGGTGTATTTGTGTGTTCTTGCGTATTGTGTTTCAGATCCACATTTGTGAGTGTGTGAGGGCAGTTCCAAGTGTTCATGAGTTTGCTGGATATCCAGTGTGAGTGTGTGTTGTGAGTGTGACAGTGTGTGTGCGTGTCTGTGTGTGTGTTTGCAGGAAACCAGCCTGTATGCCTATAAGAAAAATTCCATGGGTGTTTGTGTGTGTTTCTTCTGTATGTGTGTGTCGGGACCACATTTGTGAATATGTTAGGGCAGTTCCAAGTGTTGATGGCTCTGCTGGAGACCCAGTGAGAGTGCTGTGTTGTGAGTGTGATAGTGTGTGTGGGTCTCTGTGTGTGTGTGTGTTTGGGGGAACCCCACAGTGTATGCTTCTAAGAAAAAGTCAATGGGTGTTTGTGTGTGTTTCTTGTGTATGTGTGTGTCGGGACCACGTATGTGAGTATGTTGTGGCAGTTCCAAGTGCCAGTGTGAATGCTGTGTTGTGAGTGTGGCAGTGTGTGTTTCTGTGTGTGTTTGTGTTGGCGGGAAAACATTGTGTATGCCTGTAAGAATAAGTCGATGGATGTGTGTGTGAGTTTCATGTGTATGTGTGTGTCGCGACCACATTTGTCAATATTTTAGGGCAGTTCCAAGTGTTGATGGTTCTGCTGGATACCCATTGTGAGTCCTGTGTTGTAAGTGTGACTGTGTGTGTGTGTGTTCACGGGAAACTGTTGTGTATGCCTGTAAGAAAAAGTCTATGGGTGTTTGTGTGTGTTTCTTGTGTATGTGTGTGTCGGGAAAACGTTTGTGAGTATGTTAGGGCAGTTCCAAGTGTTGATGGCTCTGCCGAGGCCCAGTGTGCGTACTGTGCTGTTAGTGTGACAGTGTGTGTGTGTGTGTGTGTGTGTGTGTGTGTGTTTGGGGAAACCCCACTCTGTCTGCCTGTAACAAAATGTTGATGGGTGTTTGTGTGTGTTTCTTGTGTATGTGTGTGTCGGGACCACGTTTGTTTGTATGTTAGGGCAGATTCAAGTGCCAGTGTGAACGCTGTGTTGTGAGTGTGAGAGTGTGTGTGTGTGTGTGTTTGCGGAAACCATTGTGCATGACTGTAAGTAAAAGTCAATGGGAGTTTGTGTGTGTTTCTTGTGTATGTGTGTGTCGGGACCACGTTTGTGAGTATGTTAGGGCAGTTCCAACTGTTGATGGCTATGCCGGGGACCCAGTGTGAGTGCTGTGTTGTGCGTGTGATAGTGTATGTGTGTGTGTGTGTGTGTTTAGCCGGATACCATTGTGTATGTCTGTAAGAAAAAGTCGTAGGGTGTTTTTGTGTGTTTCTTCTGCATGTGTGTTTCGGGACCACGTTTGTGAATATGTTAAGGTAATTCCAAGTGTTCATGGCTCTGCTGGAGATCCAATGTGAGTGCTCTGTCGTGAGTGTGACTTTTGTGTGTGTGTGTGTGTGTGTGTGTTTGCAGGAAACCATTGTGTATGCCTGCAAGAAAAAGTCGATGGGTGTTTGTGTGTGTTATATGTATATGTCTGTGTCAGGAACATGTTTGTGATTATTTTAAAGCAGTTCCAAGTGTTGACGGCTGTGTTGGAGACCCAGTGTGAGTGCTATGTTGTGAGTGTGAGAGTGTGTGTGTGTCTGTCTGTGTTTCAGAACCCCCTGTGTACGCCTGTAAGAAAAATTCCATGGGTGTTTGTGTGTGTTTCTTGTGTATGTGTGTTTCGGGAAAACGTTTGTGAGTATGTGAGGCCAGTTCCAAGTGTTGATGGCTCTGCCGAGGCCCAGTGTGAGTGCTGTGTTGTGAGTGTGAGAGTGTGTGTGTGTGTGTGTGTGTTTTCGGGTAACCATTGTGTATGCCTGTATGAAAAAGTCGATGGGTGTATTTGTGTGTTCTTGCGTATTGTGTTTCAGATCCACATTTGTGAGTGTGTGAGGGCAGTTCCAAGTGTTGATGTCTCTGCCGAGGTACAGAGTGAGTGCTGTGTTGTGAGTGTGAGAGTTTGTGTGTGTGTGTGTGTGTTTTCGGGTAACCATTGTGTATGCCTGTATGAAAAAGTCGATGGGTGTATTTGTGTGTTCTTGCGTATTGTGTTTCAGATCCACATTTGTGAGTGTGTGAGGGCAGTTCCAAGTGTTCATGAGTTTGCTGGATATCCAGTGTGAGTGTGTGTTGTGAGTGTGACAGTGTGTGTGCGTGTCTGTGTGTGTGTTTGCAGGAAACCAGCCTGTATGCCTATAAGAAAAATTCCATGGGTGTTTGTGTGTGTTTCTTCTGTATGTGTGTGTCGGGACCACATTTGTGAATATGTTAGGGCAGTTCCAAGTGTTGATGGCTCTGCTGGAGACCCAGTGAGAGTGCTGTGTTGTGAGTGTGATAGTGTGTGTGGGTCTCTGTGTGTGTGTGTGTGTTTGGGGGAACCCCACAGTGTATGCTTCTAAGAAAAAGTCAATGGGTGTTTGTGTGTGTTTCTTGTGTATGTGTGTGTCGGGACCACGTATGTGAGTATGTTGTGGCAGTTCCAAGTGCCAGTGTGAATGCTGTGTTGTGAGTGTGGCAGTGTGTGTTTCTGTGTGTGTTTGTGTTGGCGGGAAAACATTGTGTATGCCTGTAAGAATAAGTCGATGGATGTGTGTGTGAGTTTCATGTGTATGTGTGTGTCGCGACCACATTTGTCAATATTTTAGGGCAGTTCCAAGTGTTGATGGTTCTGCTGGATACCCATTGTGAGTGCTGTGTTGTAAGTGTGACTCTGTGTGTGTGTGTTCGCTGGAAACCGTTGTGTATGCCTGTAAGAAAAAGTCGATGGGTGTTTGTGTGTGTTTCTTGTGTATGTGTGTGTCGGGAAAACGTTTGTGAGTATGTTAGGGCAGTTCCAAGTGTTGATGGCTCTGCCGAGGCCCAGTGTGCGTACTGTGCTGTTAGTGTGACAGTGTGTGTGTGTGTGTGTGTGTGTGTGTTTGGGGAAACCCCACTCTGTCTGCCTGTAACAAAATGTTGATGGGTGTTTGTGTGTGTTTCTTGTGTATGTGTGTGTCGGGACCACGTTTGTTTGTATGTTAGGGCAGATTCAAGTGCCAGTGTGAATGCTGTGTTGTGAGTGTGATAGTGTGTGTGTGTGTGTGTTTGCGGAAACCATTGTGCATGACTGTAAGTAAAAGTCAATGGGAGTTTGTGTGTGTTTCTTGTGTATGTGTGTGTCGGGACCACGTTTGTGAGTATGTTAGGGCAGTTCCAACTGTTGATGGCTATGCCGGGGACCCAGTGTGAGTGCTGTGTTGTGCGTGTGATAGTGTATGTGTGTGTGTGTGTGTGTGTTTTGCTGGATACCATTGTGTATGTCTGTAAGAAAAAGTCGTAGGGTGTTTTTGTGTGTTTCTTCTGCATGTGTGTTTCGGGACCACGTTTGTGAATATGTTAAGGTAATTCCAAGTGTTCATGGCTCTGCTGGAGATCCAATGTGAGTGCTCTGTCGTGAGTGTGACTTTTGTGTGTGTGTGTGTGTGTTTGCAGGAAACCATTGTGTATGCAGGCCAGAAAAATTCGATGGGTGTTTGTGTGTGTTATTTGTATATGTGTGTGTCAGGACCATGTTTGTGATTATGTTAAAGCAGTTCCAAGTGTTGACGGCTGTGTTGGAGACCCAGTGTGAGTGCGGTGTTGTGAGTGTGATAGTGTGTGTGTGTCTGTGTGTGTTTCAGAACCCCCTGTGTACGCCTGTAAGAAAAATTCCATGGGTGTTTGTGTGTGTTTCTTGTGTATGTGTGTGTCGGGAAAACGTTTGTGAGTATGTTAGGGCAGTTCCAAGTGTTGATGGCTCTGCCGAGGCCCAGTGTGAGTGCTGTGTTGCGAGTGTGACAGTGTGTGTGTGTGTGTGTGTGTGTTTTCCGGTAACCATTGTGTATGCCTGTATGAAAAAGTCGATGGGTGTATTTGTGTGTTCTTGCGTATTGTGTTTCAGATCCACATTTGTGAGAGTGTGAGGGCAGTTCCAACTGTTGATGTCTCTGCCGAGGTACAGAGTTAGTGCTGTGTTGTGAGTGTGAGAGTGTGTGTGTGTGTGTGTGTGTGTTTTCGGGTAACCATTGTGTATGCCTGTATGAAAAAGTCGATGGGTGTATTTGTGTGTTCTTGCGTATAGTGTTTCAGATCCACATTTGTGAGTGTGTGAGGGCAGTTCCAAGTGTTCACGAGTTTGCTGGATATCCAGTGTGAGTGTGTGTTGTGAGTGTGACAGTGTGTGTGCGTGTCTGTGTGTGTGTTTGCAGGAAACCAGTCTGTATGCCTATAAGAAAAATTCCATGGGTGTTTGTGTGTGTTTCTTCTGTATGTGTGTGTCGGGACCACATTTGTGAATATGTTAGGGCAGTTCCAAGTGTTGATGGCTCTGCTGGAGACCCAGTGAGAGTGCTGTGTTGTGAGTGTGATAGTGTGTGTGTGTCTCTGTGTGTGTTTGTGTTTGGGGGAACCCCACAGTGTATGCTTCTAAGAAAAAGTCGATGGGTGTTTGTGTGTGTTTCTTGTGTATGTGTGTGTCGGGACCACGTATGTGAGTATGTTGTGGCAGTTCCAAGTGCCAGTGTGAATGCTGTGTTGTGAGTGTGGCAGTGTGTGTTTCTGTGTGTGTTTGTGTTGGCGGGAAAACATTGTGTATGCCTGTAAGAATAAGTCGATGGATGTTTGTGTGAGTTTCATGTGTATGTGTGTGTCGCGACCACATTTGTCAATATTTTAGGGCAGTTCCAAGTGTTGATGGTTCTGCTGGATACCCATTGTGAGTCCTGTGTTGTAAGTGTGACTGTGTGTGTGTGTGTTCACGGGAAACTGTTGTGTATGCCTGTAAGAAAAAGTCGATGGGTGTTTGTGTGTGTTTCTTGTGTATGTGTGTGTCGGGAAAACGTTTGTGAGTATGTTAGGGCAGTTCCAAGTGTTGATGGCTCTGCCGAGGCCCAGTGTGCGTACTGTGCTGTTAGTGTGACAGTGTGTGTGTGTGTGTGTGTGTGTGTGTGTGTGTTTGGGGAAACCCCACTCTGTCTGCCTGTAACAAAATGTTGATGGGTGTTTGTGTGTGTTTCTTGTGTATGTGTGTGTCGGGACCACGTTTGTTTGTATGTTAGGGCAGATTCAAGTGCCAGTGTGAACGCTGTGTTGTGAGTGTGAGAGTGTGTGTGTGTGTGTGTTTGCGGAAACCATTGTGCATGACTGTAAGTAAAAGTCAATGGGAGTTTGTGTGTGTTTCTTGTGTATGTGTGTGTCGGGACCACGTTTGTGAGTATGTTAGGGCAGTTCCAACTGTTGATGGCTATGCCGGGGACCCAGTGTGAGTGCTGTGTTGTGCGTGTGATAGTGTATGTGTGTGTGTGTGTGTTTAGCCGGATACCATTGTGTATGTCTGTAAGAAAAAGTCGTAGGGTGTTTTTGTGTGTTTCTTCTGCATGTGTGTTTCGGGACCACGTTTGTGAATATGTTAAGGTAATTCCAAGTGTTCATGGCTCTGCTGGAGATCCAATGTGAGTGCTCTGTCGTGAGTGTGACTTTTGTGTGTGTGTGTGTGTGTGTGTGTTTGCAGGAAACCATTGTGTATGCCTGCAAGAAAAAGTCGATGGGTGTTTGTGTGTGTTATATGTATATGTCTGTGTCAGGAACATGTTTGTGATTATTTTAAAGCAGTTCCAAGTGTTGACGGCTGTGTTGGAGACCCAGTGTGAGTGCTATGTTGTGAGTGTGAGAGTGTGTGTGTGTCTGTCTGTGTTTCAGAACCCCCTGTGTACGCCTGTAAGAAAAATTCCATGGGTGTTTGTGTGTGTTTCTTGTGTATGTGTGTTTCGGGAAAACGTTTGTGAGTATGTGAGGCCAGTTCCAAGTGTTGATGGCTCTGCCGAGGCCCAGTGTGAGTGCTGTGTTGTGAGTGTGAGAGTGTGTGTGTGTGTGTGTGTGTGTTTTCGGGTAACCATTGTGTATGCCTGTATGAAAAAGTCGATGGGTGTATTTGTGTGTTCTTGCGTATTGTGTTTCAGATCCACATTTGTGAGTGTGTGAGGGCAGTTCCAAGTGTTGATGTCTCTGCCGAGGTACAGAGTGAGTGCTGTGTTGTGAGTGTGAGAGTTTGTGTGTGTGTGTGTGTGTTTTCGGGTAACCATTGTGTATGCCTGTATGAAAAAGTCGATGGGTGTATTTGTGTGTTCTTGCGTATTGTGTTTCAGATCCACATTTGTGAGTGTGTGAGGGCAGTTCCAAGTGTTCATGAGTTTGCTGGATATCCAGTGTGAGTGTGTGTTGTGAGTGTGACAGTGTGTGTGCGTGTCTGTGTGTGTGTTTGCAGGAAACCAGCCTGTATGCCTATAAGAAAAATTCCATGGGTGTTTGTGTGTGTTTCTTCTGTATGTGTGTGTCGGGACCACATTTGTGAATATGTTAGGGCAGTTCCAAGTGTTGATGGCTCTGCTGGAGACCCAGTGAGAGTGCTGTGTTGTGAGTGTGATAGTGTGTGTGGGTCTCTGTGTGTGTGTGTGTTTGGGGGAACCCCACAGTGTATGCTTCTAAGAAAAAGTCAATGGGTGTTTGTGTGTGTTTCTTGTGTATGTGTGTGTCGGGACCACGTATGTGAGTATGTTGTGGCAGTTCCAAGTGCCAGTGTGAATTCTGTGTTGTGAGTGTGGCAGTGTGTGTTTCTGTGTGTGTTTGTGTTGGCGGGAAAACATTGTGTATGCCTGTAAGAATAAGTCGATGGATGTGTGTGTGAGTTTCATGTGTATGTGTGTGTCGCGACCACATTTGTCAATATTTTAGGGCAGTTCCAAGTGTTGATGGTTCTGCTGGATACCCATTGTGAGTGCTGTGTTGTAAGTGTGACTCTGTGTGTGTGTGTTCGCGGGAAACCGTTGTGTATGCCTGTAAGAAAAAGTCGATGGGTGTTTGTGTGTGTTTCTTGTGTATGTGTGTGTCGGGACCACGTTTGTGAGTATGTTAGGGCAGTTCCAACTGTTGATGGCTATGCCGGGGACCCAGTGTGAGTGCTGTGTTGTGCGTGTGATAGTGTATGTGTGTGTGTGTGTGTGTGTTTTGCTGGATACCATTGTGTATGTCTGTAAGAAAAAGTCGTAGGGTGTTTTTGTGTGTTTCTTCTGCATGTGTGTTTCGGGACCACGTTTGTGAATATGTTAAGGTAATTCCAAGTGTTCATGGCTCTGCTGGAGATCCAATGTGAGTGCTCTGTCGTGAGTGTGACTTTTGTGTGTGTGTGTGTGTGTTTGCAGGAAACCATTGTGTATGCAGGCCAGAAAAATTCGATGGGTGTTTGTGTGTGTTATTTGTATATGTGTGTGTCAGGACCATGTTTGTGATTATGTTAAAGCAGTTCCAAGTGTTGACGGCTGTGTTGGAGACCCAGTGTGAGTGCGGTGTTGTGAGTGTGATAGTGTGTGTGTGTCTGTGTGTGTTTCAGAACCCCCTGTGTACGCCTGTAAGAAAAATTCCATGGGTGTTTGTGTGTGTTTCTTGTGTATGTGTGTGTCGGGAAAACGTTTGTGAGTATGTTAGGGCAGTTCCAAGTGTTGATGGCTCTGCCGAGGCCCAGTGTGAGTGCTGTGTTGCGAGTGTGACAGTGTGTGTGTGTGTGTGTGTGTGTTTTCCGGTAACCATTGTGTATGCCTGTATGAAAAAGTCGATGGGTGTATTTGTGTGTTCTTGCGTATTGTGTTTCAGATCCACATTTGTGAGAGTGTGAGGGCAGTTCCAACTGTTGATGTCTCTGCCGAGGTACAGAGTTAGTGCTGTGTTGTGAGTGTGAGAGTGTGTGTGTGTGTGTGTGTGTGTTTTCGGGTAACCATTGTGTATGCCTGTATGAAAAAGTCGATGGGTGTATTTGTGTGTTCTTGCGTATAGTGTTTCAGATCCACATTTGTGAGTGTGTGAGGGCAGTTCCAAGTGTTCACGAGTTTGCTGGATATCCAGTGTGAGTGTGTGTTGTGAGTGTGACAGTGTGTGTGCGTGTCTGTGTGTGTGTTTGCAGGAAACCAGTCTGTATGCCTATAAGAAAAATTCCATGGGTGTTTGTGTGTGTTTCTTCTGTATGTGTGTGTCGGGACCACATTTGTGAATATGTTAGGGCAGTTCCAAGTGTTGATGGCTCTGCTGGAGACCCAGTGAGAGTGCTGTGTTGTGAGTGTGATAGTGTGTGTGTGTCTCTGTGTGTGTTTGTGTTTGGGGGAACCCCACAGTGTATGCTTCTAAGAAAAAGTCGATGGGTGTTTGTGTGTGTTTCTTGTGTATGTGTGTGTCGGGACCACGTATGTGAGTATGTTGTGGCAGTTCCAAGTGCCAGTGTGAATGCTGTGTTGTGAGTGTGGCAGTGTGTGTTTCTGTGTGTGTTTGTGTTGGCGGGAAAACATTGTGTATGCCTGTAAGAATAAGTCGATGGATGTTTGTGTGAGTTTCATGTGTATGTGTGTGTCGCGACCACATTTGTCAATATTTTAGGGCAGTTCCAAGTGTTGATGGTTCTGCTGGATACCCATTGTGAGTCCTGTGTTGTAAGTGTGACTGTGTGTGTGTGTGTTCACGGGAAACTGTTGTGTATGCCTGTAAGAAAAAGTCGATGGGTGTTTGTGTGTGTTTCTTGTGTATGTGTGTGTCGGGAAAACGTTTGTGAGTATGTTAGGGCAGTTCCAAGTGTTGATGGCTCTGCCGAGGCCCAGTGTGCGTACTGTGCTGTTAGTGTGACAGTGTGTGTGTGTGTGTGTGTGTGTGTGTGTGTTTGGGGAAACCCCACTCTGTCTGCCTGTAACAAAATGTTGATGGGTGTTTGTGTGTGTTTCTTGTGTATGTGTGTGTCGGGACCACGTTTGTTTGTATGTTAGGGCAGATTCAAGTGCCAGTGTGAACGCTGTGTTGTGAGTGTGAGAGTGTGTGTGTGTGTGTGTTTGCGGAAACCATTGTGCATGACTGTAAGTAAAAGTCAATGGGAGTTTGTGTGTGTTTCTTGTGTATGTGTGTGTCGGGACCACGTTTGTGAGTATGTTAGGGCAGTTCCAACTGTTGATGGCTATGCCGGGGACCCAGTGTGAGTGCTGTGTTGTGCGTGTGATAGTGTATGTGTGTGTGTGTGTGTGTTTAGCCGGATACCATTGTGTATGTCTGTAAGAAAAAGTCGTAGGGTGTTTTTGTGTGTTTCTTCTGCATGTGTGTTTCGGGACCACGTTTGTGAATATGTTAAGGTAATTCCAAGTGTTCATGGCTCTGCTGGAGATCCAATGTGAGTGCTCTGTCGTGAGTGTGACTTTTGTGTGTGTGTGTGTGTGTGTGTGTTTGCAGGAAACCATTGTGTATGCCTGCAAGAAAAAGTCGATGGGTGTTTGTGTGTGTTATATGTATATGTCTGTGTCAGGAACATGTTTGTGATTATTTTAAAGCAGTTCCAAGTGTTGACGGCTGTGTTGGAGACCCAGTGTGAGTGCTATGTTGTGAGTGTGAGAGTGTGTGTGTGTCTGTCTGTGTTTCAGAACCCCCTGTGTACGCCTGTAAGAAAAATTCCATGGGTGTTTGTGTGTGTTTCTTGTGTATGTGTGTTTCGGGAAAACGTTTGTGAGTATGTGAGGCCAGTTCCAAGTGTTGATGGCTCTGCCGAGGCCCAGTGTGAGTGCTGTGTTGTGAGTGTGAGAGTGTGTGTGTGTGTGTGTGTGTGTTTTCGGGTAACCATTGTGTATGCCTGTATGAAAAAGTCGATGGGTGTATTTGTGTGTTCTTGCGTATTGTGTTTCAGATCCACATTTGTGAGTGTGTGAGGGCAGTTCCAAGTGTTGATGTCTCTGCCGAGGTACAGAGTGAGTGCTGTGTTGTGAGTGTGAGAGTTTGTGTGTGTGTGTGTGTGTTTTCGGGTAACCATTGTGTATGCCTGTATGAAAAAGTCGATGGGTGTATTTGTGTGTTCTTGCGTATTGTGTTTCAGATCCACATTTGTGAGTGTGTGAGGGCAGTTCCAAGTGTTCATGAGTTTGCTGGATATCCAGTGTGAGTGTGTGTTGTGAGTGTGACAGTGTGTGTGCGTGTCTGTGTGTGTGTTTGCAGGAAACCAGCCTGTATGCCTATAAGAAAAATTCCATGGGTGTTTGTGTGTGTTTCTTCTGTATGTGTGTGTCGGGACCACATTTGTGAATATGTTAGGGCAGTTCCAAGTGTTGATGGCTCTGCTGGAGACCCAGTGAGAGTGCTGTGTTGTGAGTGTGATAGTGTGTGTGGGTCTCTGTGTGTGTGTGTGTTTGGGGGAACCCCACAGTGTATGCTTCTAAGAAAAAGTCAATGGGTGTTTGTGTGTGTTTCTTGTGTATGTGTGTGTCGGGACCACGTATGTGAGTATGTTGTGGCAGTTCCAAGTGCCAGTGTGAATGCTGTGTTGTGAGTGTGGCAGTGTGTGTTTCTGTGTGTGTTTGTGTTGGCGGGAAAACATTGTGTATGCCTGTAAGAATAAGTCGATGGATGTGTGTGTGAGTTTCATGTGTATGTGTGTGTCGCGACCACATTTGTCAATATTTTAGGGCAGTTCCAAGTGTTGATGGTTCTGCTGGATACCCATTGTGAGTGCTGTGTTGTAAGTGTGACTCTGTGTGTGTGTGTTCGCTGGAAACCGTTGTGTATGCCTGTAAGAAAAAGTCGATGGGTGTTTGTGTGTGTTTCTTGTGTATGTGTGTGTCGGGAAAACGTTTGTGAGTATGTTAGGGCAGTTCCAAGTGTTGATGGCTCTGCCGAGGCCCAGTGTGCGTACTGTGCTGTTAGTGTGACAGTGTGTGTGTGTGTGTGTGTGTGTGTGTTTGGGGAAACCCCACTCTGTCTGCCTGTAACAAAATGTTGATGGGTGTTTGTGTGTGTTTCTTGTGTATGTGTGTGTCGGGACCACGTTTGTTTGTATGTTAGGGCAGATTCAAGTGCCAGTGTGAATGCTGTGTTGTGAGTGTGATAGTGTGTGTGTGTGTGTGTTTGCGGAAACCATTGTGCATGACTGTAAGTAAAAGTCAATGGGAGTTTGTGTGTGTTTCTTGTGTATGTGTGTGTCGGGACCACGTTTGTGAGTATGTTAGGGCAGTTCCAACTGTTGATGGCTATGCCGGGGACCCAGTGTGAGTGCTGTGTTGTGCGTGTGATAGTGTATGTGTGTGTGTGTGTGTTTGTTTTGCTGGATACCATTGTGTATGTCTGTAAGAAAAAGTCGTAGGGTGTTTTTGTGTGTTTCTTCTGCATGTGTGTTTCGGGACCACGTTTGTGAATATGTTAAGGTAATTCCAAGTGTTCATGGCTCTGCTGGAGATCCAATGTGAGTGCTCTGTCGTGAGTGTGACTTTTGTGTGTGTGTGTGTGTGTTTGCAGGAAACCATTGTGTATGCAGGCCAGAAAAATTCGATGGGTGTTTGTGTGTGTTATTTGTATATGTGTGTGTCAGGACCATGTTTGTGATTATGTTAAAGCAGTTCCAAGTGTTGACGGCTGTGTTGGAGACCCAGTGTGAGTGCGGTGTTGTGAGTGTGATAGTGTGTGTGTGTCTGTGTGTGTTTCAGAACCCCCTGTGTACGCCTGTAAGAAAAATTCCATGGGTGTTTGTGTGTGTTTCTTGTGTATGTGTGTGTCGGGAAAACGTTTGTGAGTATGTGAGGGCAGTTCCAAGTGTTGATGGCTCTGCCGAGGCCCAGTGTGAGTGCTGTGTTGCGAGTGTGACAGTGTGTGTGTGTGTGTGTGTGTGTTTTCCGGTAACCATTGTGTATGCCTGTATGAAAAAGTCGATGGGTGTATTTGTGTGTTCTTGCGTATTGTGTTTCAGATCCACATTTGTGAGAGTGTGAGGGCAGTTCCAACTGTTGATGTCTCTGCCGAGGTACAGAGTTAGTGCTGTGTTGTGAGTGTGAGAGTGTGTGTGTGTGTGTGTGTGTGTTTTCGGGTAACCATTGTGTATGCCTGTATGAAAAAGTCGATGGGTGTATTTGTGTGTTCTTGCGTATAGTGTTTCAGATCCACATTTGTGAGTGTGTGAGGGCAGTTCCAAGTGTTCACGAGTTTGCTGGATATCCAGTGTGAGTGTGTGTTGTGAGTGTGACAGTGTGTGTGCGTGTCTGTGTGTGTGTTTGCAGGAAACCAGTCTGTATGCCTATAAGAAAAATTCCATGGGTGTTTGTGTGTGTTTCTTCTGTATGTGTGTGTCGGGACCACATTTGTGAATATGTTAGGGCAGTTCCAAGTGTTGATGGCTCTGCTGGAGACCCAGTGAGAGTGCTGTGTTGTGAGTGTGATAGTGTGTGTGTGTCTCTGTGTGTGTTTGTGTTTGGGGGAACCCCACAGTGTATGCTTCTAAGAAAAAGTCGATGGGTGTTTGTGTGTGTTTCTTGTGTATGTGTGTGTCGGGACCACGTATGTGAGTATGTTGTGGCAGTTCCAAGTGCCAGTGTGAATGCTGTGTTGTGAGTGTGGCAGTGTGTGTTTCTGTGTGTGTTTGTGTTGGCGGGAAAACATTGTGTATGCCTGTAAGAATAAGTCGATGGATGTTTGTGTGAGTTTCATGTGTATGTGTGTGTCGCGACCACATTTGTCAATATTTTAGGGCAGTTCCAAGTGTTGATGGTTCTGCTGGATACCCATTGTGAGTCCTGTGTTGTAAGTGTGACTGTGTGTGTGTGTGTTCACGGGAAACTGTTGTGTATGCCTGTAAGAAAAAGTCGATGGGTGTTTGTGTGTGTTTCTTGTGTATGTGTGTGTCGGGAAAACGTTTGTGAGTATGTTAGGGCAGTTCCAAGTGTTGATGGCTCTGCCGAGGCCCAGTGTGCGTACTGTGCTGTTAGTGTGACAGTGTGTGTGTGTGTGTGTGTGTGTGTGTGTGTTTGGGGAAACCCCACTCTGTCTGCCTGTAACAAAATGTTGATGGGTGTTTGTGTGTGTTTCTTGTGTATGTGTGTGTCGGGACCACGTTTGTTTGTATGTTAGGGCAGATTCAAGTGCCAGTGTGAACGCTGTGTTGTGAGTGTGAGAGTGTGTGTGTGTGTGTGTTTGCGGAAACCATTGTGCATGACTGTAAGTAAAAGTCAATGGGAGTTTGTGTGTGTTTCTTGTGTATGTGTGTGTCGGGACCACGTTTGTGAGTATGTTAGGGCAGTTCCAACTGTTGATGGCTATGCCGGGGACCCAGTGTGAGTGCTGTGTTGTGCGTGTGATAGTGTATGTGTGTGTGTGTGTGTGTTTAGCCGGATACCATTGTGTATGTCTGTAAGAAAAAGTCGTAGGGTGTTTTTGTGTGTTTCTTCTGCATGTGTGTTTCGGGACCACGTTTGTGAATATGTTAAGGTAATTCCAAGTGTTCATGGCTCTGCTGGAGATCCAATGTGAGTGCTCTGTCGTGAGTGTGACTTTTGTGTGTGTGTGTGTGTGTGTGTGTTTGCAGGAAACCATTGTGTATGCCTGCAAGAAAAAGTCGATGGGTGTTTGTGTGTGTTATATGTATATGTCTGTGTCAGGAACATGTTTGTGATTATTTTAAAGCAGTTCCAAGTGTTGACGGCTGTGTTGGAGACCCAGTGTGAGTGCTATGTTGTGAGTGTGAGAGTGTGTGTGTGTCTGTCTGTGTTTCAGAACCCCCTGTGTACGCCTGTAAGAAAAATTCCATGGGTGTTTGTGTGTGTTTCTTGTGTATGTGTGTTTCGGGAAAACGTTTGTGAGTATGTGAGGCCAGTTCCAAGTGTTGATGGCTCTGCCGAGGCCCAGTGTGAGTGCTGTGTTGTGAGTGTGAGAGTGTGTGTGTGTGTGTGTGTGTGTTTTCGGGTAACCATTGTGTATGCCTGTATGAAAAAGTCGATGGGTGTATTTGTGTGTTCTTGCGTATTGTGTTTCAGATCCACATTTGTGAGTGTGTGAGGGCAGTTCCAAGTGTTGATGTCTCTGCCGAGGTACAGAGTGAGTGCTGTGTTGTGAGTGTGAGAGTTTGTGTGTGTGTGTGTGTGTTTTCGGGTAACCATTGTGTATGCCTGTATGAAAAAGTCGATGGGTGTATTTGTGTGTTCTTGCGTATTGTGTTTCAGATCCACATTTGTGAGTGTGTGAGGGCAGTTCCAAGTGTTCATGAGTTTGCTGGATATCCAGTGTGAGTGTGTGTTGTGAGTGTGACAGTGTGTGTGCGTGTCTGTGTGTGTGTTTGCAGGAAACCAGCCTGTATGCCTATAAGAAAAATTCCATGGGTGTTTGTGTGTGTTTCTTCTGTATGTGTGTGTCGGGACCACATTTGTGAATATGTTAGGGCAGTTCCAAGTGTTGATGGCTCTGCTGGAGACCCAGTGAGAGTGCTGTGTTGTGAGTGTGATAGTGTGTGTGGGTCTCTGTGTGTGTGTGTGTTTGGGGGAACCCCACAGTGTATGCTTCTAAGAAAAAGTCAATGGGTGTTTGTGTGTGTTTCTTGTGTATGTGTGTGTCGGGACCACGTATGTGAGTATGTTGTGGCAGTTCCAAGTGCCAGTGTGAATGCTGTGTTGTGAGTGTGGCAGTGTGTGTTTCTGTGTGTGTTTGTGTTGGCGGGAAAACATTGTGTATGCCTGTAAGAATAAGTCGATGGATGTGTGTGTGAGTTTCATGTGTATGTGTGTGTCGCGACCACATTTGTCAATATTTTAGGGCAGTTCCAAGTGTTGATGGTTCTGCTGGATACCCATTGTGAGTGCTGTGTTGTAAGTGTGACTCTGTGTGTGTGTGTTCGCTGGAAACCGTTGTGTATGCCTGTAAGAAAAAGTCGATGGGTGTTTGTGTGTGTTTCTTGTGTATGTGTGTGTCGGGAAAACGTTTGTGAGTATGTTAGGGCAGTTCCAAGTGTTGATGGCTCTGCCGAGGCCCAGTGTGCGTACTGTGCTGTTAGTGTGACAGTGTGTGTGTGTGTGTGTGTGTGTGTGTTTGGGGAAACCCCACTCTGTCTGCCTGTAACAAAATGTTGATGGGTGTTTGTGTGTGTTTCTTGTGTATGTGTGTGTCGGGACCACGTTTGTTTGTATGTTAGGGCAGATTCAAGTGCCAGTGTGAATGCTGTGTTGTGAGTGTGATAGTGTGTGTGTGTGTGTGTTTGCGGAAACCATTGTGCATGACTGTAAGTAAAAGTCAATGGGAGTTTGTGTGTGTTTCTTGTGTATGTGTGTGTCGGGACCACGTTTGTGAGTATGTTAGGGCAGTTCCAACTGTTGATGGCTATGCCGGGGACCCAGTGTGAGTGCTGTGTTGTGCGTGTGATAGTGTATGTGTGTGTGTGTGTGTGTGTTTTGCTGGATACCATTGTGTATGTCTGTAAGAAAAAGTCGTAGGGTGTTTTTGTGTGTTTCTTCTGCATGTGTGTTTCGGGACCACGTTTGTGAATATGTTAAGGTAATTCCAAGTGTTCATGGCTCTGCTGGAGATCCAATGTGAGTGCTCTGTCGTGAGTGTGACTTTTGTGTGTGTGTGTGTGTGTTTGCAGGAAACCATTGTGTATGCAGGCCAGAAAAATTCGATGGGTGTTTGTGTGTGTTATTTGTATATGTGTGTGTCAGGACCATGTTTGTGATTATGTTAAAGCAGTTCCAAGTGTTGACGGCTGTGTTGGAGACCCAGTGTGAGTGCGGTGTTGTGAGTGTGATAGTGTGTGTGTGTCTGTGTGTGTTTCAGAACCCCCTGTGTACGCCTGTAAGAAAAATTCCATGGGTGTTTGTGTGTGTTTCTTGTGTATGTGTGTGTCGGGAAAACGTTTGTGAGTATGTTAGGGCAGTTCCAAGTGTTGATGGCTCTGCCGAGGCCCAGTGTGAGTGCTGTGTTGCGAGTGTGACAGTGTGTGTGTGTGTGTGTGTGTGTTTTCCGGTAACCATTGTGTATGCCTGTATGAAAAAGTCGATGGGTGTATTTGTGTGTTCTTGCGTATTGTGTTTCAGATCCACATTTGTGAGAGTGTGAGGGCAGTTCCAACTGTTGATGTCTCTGCCGAGGTACAGAGTTAGTGCTGTGTTGTGAGTGTGAGAGTGTGTGTGTGTGTGTGTGTGTGTGTTTTCGGGTAACCATTGTGTATGCCTGTATGAAAAAGTCGATGGGTGTATTTGTGTGTTCTTGCGTATAGTGTTTCAGATCCACATTTGTGAGTGTGTGAGGGCAGTTCCAAGTGTTCACGAGTTTGCTGGATATCCAGTGTGAGTGTGTGTTGTGAGTGTGACAGTGTGTGTGCGTGTCTGTGTGTGTGTTTGCAGGAAACCAGTCTGTATGCCTATAAGAAAAATTCCATGGGTGTTTGTGTGTGTTTCTTCTGTATGTGTGTGTCGGGACCACATTTGTGAATATGTTAGGGCAGTTCCAAGTGTTGATGGCTCTGCTGGAGACCCAGTGAGAGTGCTGTGTTGTGAGTGTGATAGTGTGTGTGTGTCTCTGTGTGTGTTTGTGTTTGGGGGAACCCCACAGTGTATGCTTCTAAGAAAAAGTCGATGGGTGTTTGTGTGTGTTTCTTGTGTATGTGTGTGTCGGGACCACGTATGTGAGTATGTTGTGGCAGTTCCAAGTGCCAGTGTGAATGCTGTGTTGTGAGTGTGGCAGTGTGTGTTTCTGTGTGTGTTTGTGTTGGCGGGAAAACATTGTGTATGCCTGTAAGAATAAGTCGATGGATGTTTGTGTGAGTTTCATGTGTATGTGTGTGTCGCGACCACATTTGTCAATATTTTAGGGCAGTTCCAAGTGTTGATGGTTCTGCTGGATACCCATTGTGAGTCCTGTGTTGTAAGTGTGACTGTGTGTGTGTGTGTTCACGGGAAACTGTTGTGTATGCCTGTAAGAAAAAGTCGATGGGTGTTTGTGTGTGTTTCTTGTGTATGTGTGTGTCGGGAAAACGTTTGTGAGTATGTTAGGGCAGTTCCAAGTGTTGATGGCTCTGCCGAGGCCCAGTGTGCGTACTGTGCTGTTAGTGTGACAGTGTGTGTGTGTGTGTGTGTGTGTGTGTTTGGGGAAACCCCACTCTGTCTGCCTGTAACAAAATGTTGATGGGTGTTTGTGTGTGTTTCTTGTGTATGTGTGTGTCGGGACCACGTTTGTTTGTATGTTAGGGCAGATTCAAGTGCCACTGTGAACGCTGTGTTGTGAGTGTGAGAGTGTGTGTGTGTGTGTGTGTTTGCGGAAACCATTGTGCATGACTGTAAGTAAAAGTCAATGGGAGTTTGTGTGTGTTTCTTGTGTATGTGTGTGTCGGGACCACGTTTGTGAGTATGTTAGGGCAGTTCCAACTGTTGATGGCTATGCCGGGGACCCAGTGTGAGTGCTGTGTTGTGCGTGTGATAGTGTATGTGTGTGTGTGTGTGTGTTTAGCCGGATACCATTGTGTATGTCTGTAAGAAAAAGTCGTAGGGTGTTTTTGTGTGTTTCTTCTGCATGTGTGTTTCGGGACCACGTTTGTGAATATGTTAAGGTAATTCCAAGTGTTCATGGCTCTGCTGGAGATCCAATGTGAGTGCTCTGTCGTGAGTGTGACTTTTGTGTGTGTGTGTGTGTGTGTGTGTTTGCAGGAAACCATTGTGTATGCCTGCAAGAAAAAGTCGATGGGTGTTTGTGTGTGTTATATGTATATGTCTGTGTCAGGAACATGTTTGTGATTATTTTAAAGCAGTTCCAAGTGTTGACGGCTGTGTTGGAGACCCAGTGTGAGTGCTATGTTGTGAGTGTGAG
This sequence comes from Ursus arctos, assembly GCF_023065955.2. NCBI lineage: Eukaryota > Metazoa > Chordata > Mammalia > Carnivora > Ursidae > Ursus > Ursus arctos. Next base: position 4,994,515 of record NC_079874.1, read on the forward strand.
AGTGTGTGTGTGTCTGTCTGTGTTTCAGAACCCCCTGTGTACGCCTGTAAGAAAAATTCCATGGGTGTTTGTGTGTGTTTCTTGTGTATGTGTGTTTCGGGAAAACGTTTGTGAGTATGTGAGGCCAGTTCCAAGTGTTGATGGCTCTGCCGAGGCCCAGTGTGAGTGCTGTGTTGTGAGTGTGAGAGTGTGCGTGTGTGTGTGTGTGTGTTTTCGGGTAACCATTGTGTATGCCTGTATGAAAAAGTCGATGGGTGTATTTGTGTGTTCTTGCGTATTGTGTTTCAGATCCACATTTGTGAGTGTGTGAGGGCAGTTCCAAGTGTTGATGTCTCTGCCGAGGTACAGAGTGAGTGCTGTGTTGTGAGTGTGAGAGTTTGTGTGTGTGTGTGTGTGTTTTCGGGTAACCATTGTGTATGCCTGTATGAAAAAGTCGATGGGTGTATTTGTGTGTTCTTGCGTATTGTGTTTCAGATCCACATTTGTGAGTGTGTGAGGGCAGTTCCAAGTGTTCATGAGTTTGCTGGATATCCAGTGTGAGTGTGTGTTGTGAGTGTGACAGTGTGTGTGCGTGTCTGTGTGTGTGTTTGCAGGAAACCAGCCTGTATGCCTATAAGAAAAATTCCATGGGTGTTTGTGTGTGTTTCTTCTGTATGTGTGTGTCGGGACCACATTTGTGAATATGTTAGGGCAGTTCCAAGTGTTGATGGCTCTGCTGGAGACCCAGTGAGAGTGCTGTGTTGTGAGTGTGATAGTGTGTGTGGGTCTCTGTGTGTGTGTGTGTTTGGGGGAACCCCACAGTGTATGCTTCTAAGAAAAAGTCAATGGGTGTTTGTGTGTGTTTCTTGTGTATGTGTGTGTCGGGACCACGTATGTGAGTATGTTGTGGCAGTTCCAAGTGCCAGTGTGAATGCTGTGTTGTGAGTGTGGCAGTGTGTGTTTCTGTGTGTGTTTGTGTTGGCGGGAAAACATTGTGTATGCCTGTAAGAATAAGTCGATGGATGTGTGTGTGAGTTTCATGTGTATGTGTGTGTCGCGACCACATTTGTCAATATTTTAGGGCAGTTCCAAGTGTTGATGGTTCTGCTGGATACCCATTGTGAGTGCTGTGTTGTAAGTGTGACTCTGTGTGTGTGTGTTCGCTGGAAACCGTTGTGTATGCCTGTAAGAAAAAGTCGATGGGTGTTTGTGTGTGTTTCTTGTGTATGTGTGTGTCGGGAAAACGTTTGTGAGTATGTTAGGGCAGTTCCAAGTGTTGATGGCTCTGCCGAGGCCCAGTGTGCGTACTGTGCTGTTAGTGTGACAGTGTGTGTGTGTGTGTGTGTGTGTGTGTGTGTGTTTGGGGAAACCCCACTCTGTCTGCCTGTAACAAAATGTTGATGGGTGTTTGTGTGTGTTTCTTGTGTATGTGTGTGTCGGGACCACGTTTGTTTGTATGTTAGGGCAGATTCAAGTGCCAGTGTGAATGCTGTGTTGTGAGTGTGATAGTGTGTGTGTGTGTGTGTTTGCGGAAACCATTGTGCATGACTGTAAGTAAAAGTCAATGGGAGTTTGTGTGTGTTTCTTGTGTATGTGTGTGTCGGGACCACGTTTGTGAGTATGTTAGGGCAGTTCCAACTGTTGATGGCTATGCCGGGGACCCAGTGTGAGTGCTGTGTTGTGCGTGTGATAGTGTATGTGTGTGTGTGTGTGTGTGTTTTGCTGGATACCATTGTGTATGTCTGTAAGAAAAAGTCGTAGGGTGTTTTTGTGTGTTTCTTCTGCATGTGTGTTTCGGGACCACGTTTGTGAATATGTTAAGGTAATTCCAAGTGTTCATGGCTCTGCTGGAGATCCAATGTGAGTGCTCTGTCGTGAGTGTGACTTTTGTGTGTGTGTGTGTGTGTTTGCAGGAAACCATTGTGTATGCAGGCCAGAAAAAGTCGATGGGTGTTTGTGTGTGTTATTTGTATATGTGTGTGTCAGGACCATGTTTGTGATTATGTTAAAGCAGTTCCAAGTGTTGACGGCTGTGTTGGAGACCCAGTGTGAGTGCGGTGTTGTGAGTGTGATAGTGTGTGTGTGTCTGTGTGTGTTTCAGAACCCCCTGTGTACGCCTGTAAGAAAAATTCCATGGGTGTTTGTGTGTGTTTCTTGTGTATGTGTGTGTCGGGAAAACGTTTGTGAGTATGTTAGGGCAGTTCCAAGTGTTGATGGCTCTGCCGAGGCCCAGTGTGAGTGCTGTGTTGCGAGTGTGACAGTGTGTGTGTGTGTGTGTGTGTTTTCCGGTAACCATTGTGTATGCCTGTATGAAAAAGTCGATGGGTGTATTTGTGTGTTCTTGCGTATTGTGTTTCAGATCCACATTTGTGAGAGTGTGAGGGCAGTTCCAACTGTTGATGTCTCTGCCGAGGTACAGAGTTAGTGCTGTGTTGTGAGTGTGAGAGTGTGTGTGTGTGTGTGTGTGTGTTTTCGGGTAACCATTGTGTATGCCTGTATGAAAAAGTCGATGGGTGTATTTGTGTGTTCTTGCGTATAGTGTTTCAGATCCACATTTGTGAGTGTGTGAGGGCAGTTCCAAGTGTTCACGAGTTTGCTGGATATCCAGTGTGAGTGTGTGTTGTGAGTGTGACAGTGTGTGTGCGTGTCTGTGTGTGTGTTTGCAGGAAACCAGTCTGTATGCCTATAAGAAAAATTCCATGGGTGTTTGTGTGTGTTTCTTCTGTATGTGTGTGTCGGGACCACATTTGTGAATATGTTAGGGCAGTTCCAAGTGTTGATGGCTCTGCTGGAGACCCAGTGAGAGTGCTGTGTTGTGAGTGTGATAGTGTGTGTGTGTCTCTGTGTGTGTTTGTGTTTGGGGGAACCCCACAGTGTATGCTTCTAAGAAAAAGTCGATGGGTGTTTGTGTGTGTTTCTTGTGTATGTGTGTGTCGGGACCACGTATGTGAGTATGTTGTGGCAGTTCCAAGTGCCAGTGTGAATGCTGTGTTGTGAGTGTGGCAGTGTGTGTTTCTGTGTGTGTTTGTGTTGGCGGGAAAACATTGTGTATGCCTGTAAGAATAAGTCGATGGATGTTTGTGTGAGTTTCATGTGTATGTGTGTGTCGCGACCACATTTGTCAATATTTTAGGGCAGTTCCAAGTGTTGATGGTTCTGCTGGATACCCATTGTGAGTCCTGTGTTGTAAGTGTGACTGTGTGTGTGTGTGTTCACGGGAAACTGTTGTGTATGCCTGTAAGAAAAAGTCGATGGGTGTTTGTGTGTGTTTCTTGTGTATGTGTGTGTCGGGAAAACGTTTGTGAGTATGTTAGGGCAGTTCCAAGTGTTGATGGCTCTGCCGAGGCCCAGTGTGCGTACTGTGCTGTTAGTGTGACAGTGTGTGTGTGTGTGTGTGTGTGTGTGTGTGTTTGGGGAAACCCCACTCTGTCTGCCTGTAACAAAATGTTGATGGGTGTTTGTGTGTGTTTCTTGTGTATGTGTGTGTCGGGACCACGTTTGTTTGTATGTTAGGGCAGATTCAAGTGCCACTGTGAACGCTGTGTTGTGAGTGTGAGAGTGTGTGTGTGTGTGTGTTTGCGGAAACCATTGTGCATGACTGTAAGTAAAAGTCAATGGGAGTTTGTGTGTGTTTCTTGTGTATGTGTGTGTCGGGACCACGTTTGTGAGTATGTTAGGGCAGTTCCAACTGTTGATGGCTATGCCGGGGACCCAGTGTGAGTGCTGTGTTGTGCGTGTGATAGTGTATGTGTGTGTGTGTGTGTGTTTAGCCGGATACCATTGTGTATGTCTGTAAGAAAAAGTCGTAGGGTGTTTTTGTGTGTTTCTTCTGCATGTGTGTTTCGGGACCACGTTTGTGAATATGTTAAGGTAATTCCAAGTGTTCATGGCTCTGCTGGAGATCCAATGTGAGTGCTCTGTCGTGAGTGTGACTTTTGTGTGTGTGTGTGTGTGTGTGTGTTTGCAGGAAACCATTGTGTATGCCTGCAAGAAAAAGTCGATGGGTGTTTGTGTGTGTTATATGTATATGTCTGTGTCAGGAACATGTTTGTGATTATTTTAAAGCAGTTCCAAGTGTTGACGGCTGTGTTGGAGACCCAGTGTGAGTGCTATGTTGTGAGTGTGAGAGTGTGTGTGTGTCTGTCTGTGTTTCAGAACCCCCTGTGTACGCCTGTAAGAAAAATTCCATGGGTGTTTGTGTGTGTTTCTTGTGTATGTGTGTTTCGGGAAAACGTTTGTGAGTATGTGAGGCCAGTTCCAAGTGTTGATGGCTCTGCCGAGGCCCAGTGTGAGTGCTGTGTTGTGAGTGTGAGAGTGTGTGTGTGTGTGTGTGTGTGTGTTTTCGGGTAACCATTGTGTATGCCTGTATGAAAAAGTCGATGGGTGTATTTGTGTGTTCTTGCGTATTGTGTTTCAGATCCACATTTGTGAGTGTGTGAGGGCAGTTCCAAGTGTTGATGTCTCTGCCGAGGTACAGAGTGAGTGCTGTGTTGTGAGTGTGAGAGTTTGTGTGTGTGTGTGTGTGTTTTCGGGTAACCATTGTGTATGCCTGTATGAAAAAGTCGATGGGTGTATTTGTGTGTTCTTGCGTATTGTGTTTCAGATCCACATTTGTGAGTGTGTGAGGGCAGTTCCAAGTGTTCATGAGTTTGCTGGATATCCAGTGTGAGTGTGTGTTGTGAGTGTGACAGTGTGTGTGCGTGTCTGTGTGTGTGTTTGCAGGAAACCAGCCTGTATGCCTATAAGAAAAATTCCATGGGTGTTTGTGTGTGTTTCTTCTGTATGTGTGTGTCGGGACCACATTTGTGAATATGTTAGGGCAGTTCCAAGTGTTGATGGCTCTGCTGGAGACCCAGTGAGAGTGCTGTGTTGTGAGTGTGACAGTGTGTGTGTGTCTATCTGTGTGTGTGTGTGTTTGGGGCAACCCCACTGTGTATGCTTCTAAGAAAAAGTCGATGGGTGTTTGTGTGTGTTTCTTGTGTATGTGTGTGTCGGGACCACGTATGTGAGTATGTTGTGGCAGTTCCAAGTGCCAGTGTGAATGCTGTGTTGTGAGTGTGGCAGTGTGTGTTTTTGTGTGTGTTTGTGTTGGCGGGAAAACATTGTGTATGCCTGTAAGAATAAGTCGATGGATGTGTGTGTGAGTTTCATGTGTATGTGTGTGTCGCGACCACATTTGTCAATATTTTAGAGCAGTTCCAAGTGTTGATGGTTCTGCTGGATACCCATTGTGAGTGCTGTGTTGTAAGTGTGACTGTGTGTGTGTGTTCACGGGAAACCGTTGTGTATGCCTGTAAGAAAAGGTCGATGGGTGTTTGTGTGTGTTTCTGGTGTATGTGTGTGTCGGTAAAACGTTTGTGAGTATGTTAGTGCAGTTCCAAGTGTTGATGGCTCTGCAGAGGCCCAGTGTGCGTACTGTGCTGTTAGTGTGACAGTGTGTTTGTGTGTGTGTGTGTGTGTGTTTGTGGAAACCCCACTCTGTCTGCCTATAACAAAAAGTTGATGGGTGTTTGTGTGTGTTTCTTGTGTATGTGTGTGTCGGGACCACGTTTGTTTGTATGTTAGGGCAGATTCAAGTGCCAGTGTGAATGCTGTTTTGTGAGTGTGATAGTGTGTGTGTGTGTGTTTGCGGAAACCATTGTGCATGACTGTAAGTAAAAGTCAATGGGAGTTTGTGTGTGTTTCTTGTGTATGTGTGTGTTGGGACCACGTTTGTGAGTATGTTAGGGCAGTTCCAACTGTTGATGGCTATGCCGGGGACCCAGTGTGAGTGCTGTGTTGTGCGTGTGATAGTGTATGTGTGTGTGTGTGTGTGTGTTTTGCTGGATACCATTGTGTATGTCTGTAAGAAAAAGTCGTAGGGTGTTTTTGTGTGTTTCTTCTGCATGTGTGTTTCGGGACCACGTTTGTGAATATGTTAAGGTAATTCCAAGTGTTCATGGCTCTGCTGGAGATCCAATGTGAGTGCTCTGTCGTGAGTGTGACTTTTGTGTGTGTGTGTGTGTGTGTGTGTGTTTGCAGGAAACCATTGTGTATGCCTGCAAGAAAAAGTCGATGGGTGTTTGTGTGTGTTATTTGTATATGTGTGTGTCAGGACCATGTTTGTGATTATGTTAAAGCAGTTCCAAGTGTTGACGGCTGTGTTGGAGACCCAGTGTGAGTGCTGTGTTGTGAGTGTGATAGTGTGTGTGTGTCTGTGTGTGTTTCAGAACCCCCTGTGTACGCCTGTAAGAAAAATTCCATGGCTGTTTGTGTGTGTTTCTTGTGTATGTGTGTGTCGGGAAAACGTTTGTGAGTATGTTAGGGCAGTTCCAAGTGTTGATGGCTCTGCCGAGGCCCAGTGTGAGTGCTGTGTTGCGAGTGTGACAGTGTGTGTGTGTGTGTGTGTGTGTGTGTGTTTTCTGGTAACCATTGTGTATGCCTGTATGAAAAAGTCGATGGGTGTATTTGTGTTCTTGCGTATTGTGTTTCAGATCCACATTTGTGAGTGTGTGAGGGCAGTTCCAAGTGTTGATGGCTCTGCTGGATACGCACTGTGAGTGCCGTGTTGTGAGTGTGATAGTGTGTGTGCGCGTGTGTTTGCGGGAAACCATTGTGTACGCCTGTAAGAAAATGTCGATGGGTGTTTGTGTGTTTCTTCTGTATGTCTGTGTTGGGAAAACGTTTGTGAGTGTGTGAGGGCAGTTCCAACTGTTGATGTCTCTGCCGAGGTACAGAGTGAGTGCTGTGTTGTGAGTGTGAGAGTGTGTGTGTGTGTGTGTTTTCGGGTAACCATTGTGTATGCCTGTATGAAAAAGTCGATATGTGTATTTGTGTGTTCTTGCGTATTGTGTTTCAGATCCACATTTGTGAGTGTGTGAGGGCAGTTCCAAGTGTTCATGAGTTTGCTGGATATCCAGTGTGAGTGTGTGTTGTGAGTGTGACAGTGTGTGTGCGTGTCTGTGTGTGTGTTTGCAGGAAACCAGCCTGTATGCCTATAAGAAAAATTCCATGGGTGTTTGTGTGTGTTTCTTCTGTATGTGTGTGTCGGGACCACATTTGTGAATATGTTAGGGCAGTTCCAAGTGTTGATGGCTCTGCTGGAGACCCAGTGAGAGTGCTGTGTTGTGAGTGTGACAGTGTGTGTGTGTCTCTGTGTGTGTGTGTGTTTGGGGGAACCCCACAGTGTATGCTTCTAAGAAAAAGTCGATGGGTGTTTGTGTGTGGTTCTTGTGTATGTGTGTGTCGGGACCACGTATGTGAGTATGTTGTGGCAGTTCCAAGTGCCAGTGTGAATGCTGTGTTGTGAGTGTGGCAGTGTGTGTTTCTGTGTGTGTTTGTGTTGGCGGGAAAACATTGTGTATGCCTGTAAGAATATGTCGATGGATGTGTGTGTGAGTTTCATGTGTATGTGTGTGTCGCGACCACATTTGTCAATATTTTAGGGCAGTTCCAAGTGTTGATGGTTCTGCTGGATACCCATTGTGAGTGCTGTGTTGTAAGTGTGACTGTGTGTGTGTGTGTTCGCGGGAAACCGTTGTGTATGCCTGTAAGAAAAAGTCAATGGGTGTTTGTGTGTGTTTCTTGTGTATGTGTGTGTCGGGAAAACGTTTGTGAGTATGTTAGGGCAGTTCCAAGTGTTGATGGCTCTGCCGAGGCCCAGTGTGCGTACTGTGCTTTTAGTGTGACAGTGTGTGTGTGTGTGTGTGTGTGTGTGTGTTTGGGGAAACCCCACACTGTCTGCCTGTAACAAAATGTTGATGGGTGTTTGTGTGTGTTTCTTGTGTATGTGTGTGTCGGGACCACGTTTGTTTGTATGTTAGGGCAGATTCAAGTGCCAGTGTGAATGCTGTGTTGTGAGAGTGTGTGTGTGTGTGTGTTTGCGGAAACCATTGTGCATGACTGTAAGTAAAAGTCAATGGGAGTTTGTGTGTGTTTCTTGTGTATGTGTGTGTCGGGACCACGTTTGTGAGTATGTTAGGGCAGTTCCAACTGTTGATGGCTATGCCGGGGACCCAGTGTGAGTGCTGTGTTGTGCGTGTGATACTGTATGTGTGTGTGTGTGTGTGTTTTGCTGGATACCATTGTGTATGTCTGTAAGAAAAAGTCGTAGGGTGTTTTTGTGTGTTTCTTCTGCATGTGTGTTTCGGGACCACGTTTGTGAACATGTTAAGGTAATTCCAAGTGTTCATGGCTCTGCTGGAGATCCAATGTGAGTTCTCTGTCGTGAGTGTGACTTTTGTGTGTGTTTGTGTGTGTGTGTGTTTGCAGGAAACCATTGTGTATGCCTGCAAGAAAAAGTCGATGGGTGTTTGTGTGTGTTATTTGTATATGTGTGTGTCAGGACCATGTTTGTGATTATGTTAAAGCAGTTCCAAGTGTTGACGGCTGTGTTGGAGACCCAGTGTGAGTGCTGTGTTGTGAGTGTGATAGTGTGTGTGTGTCTGTGTGTGTTTCAGAACCCCCTGTGTACGCCTGTAAGAAAAATTCCATGGCTGTTTGTGTGTGTTTCTTGTGTATGTGTGTGTCGGGAAAACGTTTGTGAGTATGTTAGGGCAGTTCCAAGTGTTGATGGCTCTGCCGAGGCCCAGTGTGAGTGCTGTGTTGCGAGTGTGACAGTGTGTGTGTGTGTGTGTGTGTGTGTGTTTTCTGGTAACCATTGTGTATGCCTGTATGAAAAAGTCGATGGGTGTATTTGTGTTCTTGCGTATTGTGTTTCAGATCCACATTTGTGAGTGTGTGAGGGCAGTTCCAAGTGTTGATGGCTCTGCTGGATACGCACTGTGAGTGCCGTGTTGTGAGTGTGATAGTGTGTGTGCGCGTGTGTTTGCGGGAAACCATTGTGTACGCCTGTAAGAAAATGTCGATGGGTGTTTGTGTGTTTCTTCTGTATGTCTGTGTTGGGAAAACGTTTGTGAGTGTGTGAGGGCAGTTCCAACTGTTGATGTCTCTGCCGAGGTACAGAGTGAGTGCTGTGTTGTGAGTGTGAGAGTGTGTGTGTGTGTGTGTTTTCGGGTAACCATTGTGTATGCCTGTATGAAAAAGTCGATATGTGTATTTGTGTGTTCTTGCGTATTGTGTTTCAGATCCACATTTGTGAGTGTGTGAGGGCAGTTCCAAGTGTTCATGAGTTTGCTGGATATCCAGTGTGAGTGTGTGTTGTGAGTGTGACAGTGTGTGTGCGTGTCTGTGTGTGTGTTTGCAGGAAACCAGTCTGTATGCCTATAAGAAAAATTCGATGGGTGTTTGTGTGTGTTTCTTCTGTATGTGTGTGTCGGGACCACATTTGTGAATATGTTAGGGCAGTTCCAAGTGTTGATGGCTCTGCTGGAGACCCAGTGAGAGTGCTGTGTTGTGAGTGTGACAGTGTGTGTGTGTCTCTGTGTGTGTGTGTGTTTGGGGGAACCCCACAGTGTATGCTTCTAAGAAAAAGTCGATGGGTGTTTGTGTGTGGTTCTTGTGTATGTGTGTGTCGGGACCACGTATGTGAGTATGTTGTGGCAGTTCCAAGTGCCAGTGTGAATGCTGTGTTGTGAGTGTGGCAGTGTGTGTTTCTGTGTGTGTTTGTGTTGGCGGGAAAACATTGTGTATGCCTGTAAGAATATGTCGATGGATGTGTGTGTGAGTTTCATGTGTATGTGTGTGTCGCGACCACATTTGTCAATATTTTAGGGCAGTTCCAAGTGTTGATGGTTCTGCTGGATACCCATTGTGAGTGCTGTGTTGTAAGTGTGACTGTGTGTGTGTGTGTTCGCGGGAAACCGTTGTGTATGCCTGTAAGAAAAAGTCAATGGGTGTTTGTGTGTGTTTCTTGTGTATGTGTGTGTCGGGAAAACGTTTGTGAGTATGTTAGGGCAGTTCCAAGTGTTGATGGCTCTGCCGAGGCCCAGTGTGCGTACTGCGCTTTTAGTGTGACAGTGTGTGTGTGTGTGTGTGTGTGTGTGTTTGGGGAAACCCCACTCTGTCTGCCTGTAACAAAATGTTGATGGGTGTTTGTGTGTGTTTCTTGTGTATGTGTGTGTCGGGACCACGTTTGTTTGTATGTTAGGGCAGATTCAAGTGCCAGTGTGAATGCTGTGTTGTGAGAGTGTGTGTGTGTGTGTGTTTGCGGAAACCATTGTGCATGACTGTAAGTAAAAGTCAATGGGAGTTTGTGTGTGTTTCTTGTGTATGTGTGTGTCGGGACCACGTTTGTGAGTATGTTAGGGCAGTTCCAACTGTTGATGGCTATGCCGGGGACCCAGTGTGAGTGCTGTGTTGTGCGTGTGATAGTGTATGTGTGTGTGTGTGTGTGTGTTTTGCTGGATAACATTGTGTATGTCTGTAAGAAAAAGTCGTAGGGTGTTTTTGTGTGTTTCTTCTGCATGTGTGTTTCGGGACCACGTTTGTGAACATGTTAAGGTAATTCCAAGTGTTCATGGCTCTGCTGGAGATCCAATGTGAGTTCTCTGTCGTGAGTGTGACTTTTGTGTGTGTTTGTGTGTGTGTGTGTTTGCAGGAAACCATTGTGTATGCCTGCAAGAAAAAGTCGATGGGTGTTTGTGTGTGTTATTTGTATATGTGTGTGTCAGGACCATGTTTGTGATTATGTTAAAGCAGTTCCAAGTGTTGACGGCTGTGTTGGAGACCCAGTGTGAGTGCTGTGTTGTGAGTGTGATAGTGTGTGTGTGTCTGTGTGTGTTTCAGAACCCCCTGTGTACGCCTGTAAGAAAAACTCAATGGGTGTTTCTGTGTGTTTCTTGTGTATGTGTGTGTCGGGAAAACGTTTGTGAGTATGTTAGGGCAGTTCCAAGTGTTGATGGCTCTGCCGAGGCCCAGTGTGAGTGCTGTGTTTCGAGTGTGACACTGTGTGTGTGTGTGTGTGTGTGTGTTTTCGGATAACCATTGTTTATGCCTGTATGAAAATGTCGATGGGTGTATTTGTGTGTTCTTGCGTATTGTGTTTCAGATCCACATTTGTGAGTGTGTGAGGGCAGTTCCAAGTGTTCACGAGTTTGCTGGATATCCAGTGTGAGTGTGTGTTGTGAGTGTGACAGTGTGTGTGCGTGTCTGTGTGTGTGTTTGCAGGAAACCAGTCTGTATGCCTATAAGAAAAATTCGATGGGTGTTTGTGTGTGTTTCTTCTGTATTTGTGTGTCGGGACCACATTTGTGAATATGTTAGGGCAGTTCCAAGTGTTGATGGCTCTGCTGGAGACCCAGTGAGAGTGCTGTGTTGTGAGTGTGACAGTGTGTGTGTGTCTCTGTGTGTGTGTGTGTTTGGGGGAACCCCACAGTGTATGCTTCTAAGAAAAAGTCGATGGGTGTTTGTGTGTGTTTCTTGTGTATGTGTGTGTCGGGACCACGTATGTGAGTATGTTGTGGCAGTTCCAAGTGCCAGTGTGAATGCTGTGTTGTGAGTGTGGCAGTGTGTGTTTCTGTGTGTGTTTGTGTTGGCGGGAACACATTGTGTATGCCTGTAAGAATAAGTCGATGGATGTGTGTGTGAGTTTCATGTGTATGTGTGTGTCGCGACCACATTTGTCAATATTTTAGGGCAGTTCCAAGTGTTGATGGTTCTGCTGGATACCCATTGTGAGTGCTGTGTTGTAAGTGTGACTGTGTGTGTGTGTGTTCGCGGGAAACCGTTGTGTATGCCTGTAAGAAAAAGTCGATGGGTGTTTGTGTGTGTTTCTTGTGTATGTGTGTGTCGGGAAAACGTTTGTGAGTATGTTAGGGCAGTTCCAAGTGTTGATGGCTCTGCCGAGGCCCAGTGTGCGTACTGTGCTGTTAGTGTGACAGTGTGTGTGTGTGTGTGTGTTTGGGGAAACCCCACTCTGTCTGCCTGTAACAAAATGTTGATGGGTGTTTGTGTGTGTTTCTTGTGTATGTGTGTGTCGGGACCACGTTTGTTTGTATGTTAGGGCAGATTCAAGTGCCAGTGTGAACGCTGTGTTGTGAGTGTGAGAGTGTGTGTGTGTGTGTGTTTGCGGAATCCATTGTGCATGACTGTAAGTAAAAGTCAATGGGAGTTTGTGTGTGTTTCTTGTGTATGTGTGTGTCGGGACCACGTTTGTGAGTATGTTAGGGCAGTTCCAACTGTTGATGGCTATGCCGGGGACCCAGTGTGAGTGCTGTGTTGTGCGTGTGATAGTGTATGTGTGTGTGTGTGTGTTTTGCTGGATACCATTGTGTATGTCTGTAAGAAAAAGTCGTAGTGTGTTTTTGTGTGTTTCTTCTGCATGTGTGTTTCGGGACCACGTTTGTGAATATGTTAAGGTAATTCCAAGTGTTCATGGCTCTGCTGGAGATCCAATGTGAGTGCTCTGTCGTGAGTGTGACTTTTGTGTGTGTGTGTGTGTGTGTGTGTTTGCAGGAAACCATTGTGTATGCCTGCAAGAAAAAGTCGATGGGTGTTTGTGTGTGTTATTTGTATATGTGTGTGTCAGGACCATGTTTGTGATTATGTTAAAGCAGTTTCAAGTGTTGACGGCTGTGTTGGAGACCCAGTGTGAGTGCGGTGTTGTGAGTGTGATAGTGTGTGTGTGTCTGTGTGTGTTTCAGAACCCCCTGTGTACGCCTGTAAGAAAAATTCCATGGGTGTTTGTGTGTGTTTCTTGTGTATGTGTGTGTCGGGAAAACGTTTGTGAGTATGTTAGGGCAGTTCCAAGTGTTGATGGCTCTGCCGAGGCCCAGTGTGAGTGCTGTGTTGTGAGTGTGACAGTGTGTGTGTGTGTGTGTGTGTGTGTGTTTTCCGGTAACCATTGTGTATGCCTGTATGAAAAAGTTGATGGGTGTATTTGTGTGTTCTTGCGTATTGTGTTTCAGATCCACATTTGTGAGTGTGTGAGGGCAGTTCCAAGTGTTGATGTCTCTGCCGAGGTACAGAGTGAGTGCTGTGTTGTGAGTGTGAGAGTGTGTGTGTGTGTGTGTGTATGTGTGTTTTCGGGTAACCATTGTGTATGCCTGTATGAAAAAGTCGATGGGTGTATTTGTGTGTTCTTGCGTATTGTGTTTCAGATCCACATTTCTGAGTGTGTGAGGGCAGTTCCAAGTGTTCACGAGTTTGCTGGATATCCAGTGTGAGTGTGTGTTGTGAGTGTGACAGTGTGTGTGCGTGTCTGTGTGTGTGTTTGCAGGAAACCAGTCTGTATGCCTATAAGAAAAATTCCATGGGTGTTTGTGTGTGTTTCTTCTGTATGTGTGTGTCGGGACCACATTTGTGAATATGTTAGGGCAGTTCCAAGTGTTGATGGCTCTGCTGGAGACCCAGTGAGAGTGCTGTGTTGTGAGTGTGATAGTGTGTGTGTGTCTCTGTGTGTGTGTGTGTGTTTGGGGGAACCCCACAGTGTATGCTTCTAAGAAAAAGTCGATGGGTGTTTGTGTGTGTTTCTTGTGTATGTGTGTGTCGGGACCACGTATGTGAGTATGTTGTGGCAGTTCCAAGTGCCAGTGTGAATGCTGTGTTGTGAGTGTGGCAGTGTGTGTTTCTGTGTGTGTTTGTGTTGGCGGGAAAACATTGTGTATGCCTGTAAGAATAAGTCGATGGATGTGTGTGTGAGTTTCATGTGTATGTGTGTGTCGCGACCACATTTGTCAATATTTTAGAGCAGTTCCAAGTGTTGATGGTTCTGCTGGATACCCATTGTGAGTGCTGTGTTGTAAGTGTGACTGTGTGTGTGTGTTCACGGGAAACCGTTGTGTATGCCTGTAAGAAAAGGTCGATGGGTGTTTGTGTGTGTTTCTGGTGTATGTGTGTGTCGGTAAAACGTTTGTGAGTATGTTAGTGCAGTTCCAAGTGTTGATGGCTCTGCAGAGGCCCAGTGTGCGTACTGTGCTGTTAGTGTGACAGTGTGTTTGTGTGTGTGTGTGTGTGTTTGGGGAAACCCCACTCTGTCTGCCTGTAACAAAAAGTTGATGGGTGTTTGTGTGTGTTTCTTGTGTATGTGTGTGTCGGGACCACGTTTGTTTGTATGTTAGGGCAGATTCAAGTGCCAGTGTGAATGCTGTTTTGTGAGTGTGATAGTGTGTGTGTGTGTGTTTGCGGAAACCATTGTGCATGACTGTAAGTAAAAGTCAATGGGAGTTTGTGTGTGTTTCTTGTGTATGTGTGTGTTGGGACCACGTTTGTGAGTATGTTAGGGCAGTTCCAACTGTTGATGGCTATGCCGGGGACCCAGTGTGAGTGCTGTGTTGTGCGTGTGATAGTGTATGTGTGTGTGTGTGTGTGTGTTTTGCTGGATACCATTGTGTATGTCTGTAAGAAAAAGTCGTAGGGTGTTTTTGTGTGTTTCTTCTGCATGTGTGTTTCGGGACCACGTTTGTGAATATGTTAAGGTAATTCCAAGTGTTCATGGCTCTGCTGGAGATCCAATGTGAGTGCTCTGTCGTGAGTGTGACTTTTGTGTGTGTGTGTGTGTGTGTTTGCAGGAAACCATTGTGTATGCCTGCAAGAAAAAGTGGATGGGTGTTTGTGTGTGTTATTTGTATATGTGTGTGTCAGGACCATGTTTGTGATTATGTTAAAGCAGTTCCAAGTGTTGACGGCTGTGTTGGAGACCCAGTGTGAGTGCGGTGTTGTGAGTGTGATAGTGTGTGTGTGTCTGTGTGTGTTTCAGAACCCCCTGTGTACGCCTGTAAGAAAAATTCCATGGGTGTTTGTGTGTGTTTCTTGTGTATGTGTGTGTCGGGAAAACGTTTGTGAGTATGTTAGGGCAGTTCCAAGTGTTGATGGCTCTGCCGAGGCCCAGTGTGAGTGCTGTGTTGCGAGTGTGACAGTGTCTTTGTGTGTGTGTGTGTGTTTTCCGGTAACCATTGTGTATGCCTGTATGAAAAAGTCGATGGGTGTATTTGTGTGTTCTTGCGTATTGTGTTTCAGATCCACATTTGTGAGAGTGTGAGGGCAGTTCCAACTGTTGATGTCTCTGCCGAGGTACAGTGTGAGTGCTGTGTTGTGAGTGTGAGAGTGTGTGTGTGTGTGTGTGTGTTTTCGGGTAACCATTGTGTATGCCTGTATGAAAAAGTCGATGGGTGTATTTGTGTGTTCTTGCGTATTGTGTTTCAGATCCACATTTGTGAGTGTGTGAGGGCAGTTCCAAGTGTTCATGAGTTTGCTGCATATCCAGTGTGAGTGTGTGTTGTGAGTGTGACAGTGTGTGTGCGTGTCTGTGTGTGTGTTTGCAGGAAACCAGTCTGTATGCCTATAAGAAAAATTCCATGGGTGTTTTGTGTGTTTCTTCTGTATGTGTGTGTCGGGACCACATTTGTGAATATGTTAGGGCAGTTCCAAGTGTTGATGGCTCTGCTGGAGACCCAGGGAGAGTGCTGTGTTGTGAGTGTGATAGTGTGTGTGTGTCTCTGTGTGTGTGTGTGTTTGGGGGAACCCCACAGTGTATGCTTCTAAGAAAAAGTCGATGGGTGTTTGTGTGTGTTTCTTGTGTATGTGTGTGTCGGGTCCACGTATGTGAGTATGTTGTGGCAGTTCCAAGTGCCAGTGTGAATGCTGTGTTGTGAGTGTGGCAGTGTGTGTTTCTGTGTGTGTTTGTGTTGGCGGGAAAACATTGTGTATGCCTGTAAGAATAAGTCGATGGATGTGTGTGTGAGTTTCATGTGTATGTGTGTGTCGCGACCACATTTGTCAATATTTTAGGGCAGTTCCAAGTGTTGATGGTTCTGCTGGATACCCATTGTGAGTGCTGTGTTGTAAGTGTGACTGTGTGTGTGTGTGTTCGCGGGAAACCGTTGTGTATGCCTGTAAGAAAAAGTCGATGGGTGTTTGTGTGTGTTTCTTGTGTATGTGTGTGTCGGGAAAACGTTTGTGAGTATGTTAGGGCAGTTCCAAGTGTTGATGGCTCTGCCGAGGCCCAGTGTGCGTACTGTGCTGTTAGTGTGACAGTGTGTGTGTGTATGTGTGTGTGTGTGTGTTTGGGGAAACCCCACTCTGTCTGCCTGTAACAAAATGTTGATGGGTGTTTGTGTGTGTTTCTTGTGTATGTGTGTGTCGGGACCACGTTTGTTTGTATGTTAGGGCAGATTCAAGTGCCAGTGTGAATGCTGTGTTGTGAGTGTGATAGTGTGTGTGTGTGTGTGTTTGCGGAAACCATTGAGCATGACTGTAAGTAAAAGTCAATGGGAGTTTGTGTGTGTTTCTTGTGTATGTGTGTGTCGGGACCACGTTTGTGAGTATGGTAGGGCAGTTCCAACTGTTGATGGCTATGCCGGGGACCCAGTGTGAGTGCTGTGTTGTGCGTGTGATTGTGTATGTGTGTGTGTGTGTGTGTTTTGCTGGATACCATTGTGTATGTCTGTAAGAAAAAGTCGTAGGGTGTTTGTGTGTGTTTCTTCTGCATGTGTGTTTTGGGACCACGTTTGTGAATATGTTAAGGTAATTCCAAGTGTTCATGGCTCTGCTGGAGATCCAATGTGAGTGCTCTGTCGTGAGTGTGACTTTTGTGTGTGTGTGTGTGTGTGTTTGCAGGAAACCATTGTGTATGCCTGCAAGAAAAAGTCGATGGGTGTTTGTGTGTGTTATTTGTATATGTGTGTGTCAGGACCATGTTTGTGATTATGTTAAAGCAGTTCCAAGTGTTGACGGCTGTGTTGGAGACCCAGTGTGAGTGCGGTGTTGTGAGTGTGATAGTGTGTGTGTGTCTGTGTGTGTTTCAGAACCCCCTGTGTATGCCTGTAAGAAAAATTCCATGGGTGTTTGTGTGTGTTTCTTGTGTATGTGTGTGTCAGGAAAACGTTTGTGAGTATGTTAGGGCAGTTCCAAGCGTTGATGGCTCTGCCGAGGCCCAGTGTGAGTGCTGTGTTGCGAGTGTGACAGTGTGTGTGTGTGTGTGTGTGTGTGTTTTCCGGTAACCATTGTGTATGCCTGTATGAAAAAGTCGATGGGTGTATTTGTGTGTTCTTGCGTATTGTGTTTCAGATCCACATTTGTGAGTGTGTGAGGGCAGTTCCAAGTGTTGATGGCTCTGCTGGAGACCCAGTGAGAGTGCTGTGTTGTGAGTGTGATAGTGTGTGTGTGTCTCTGTGTGTGTGTGTGTTTGGGGGAACCCCACAGTGTATGCTTCTAAGAAAAAGTCGATGGGTGTTTGTGTGTGTTTCTTGTGTATGTGTGTGTCGGGACCACGTATGTGAGTATGTTGTGGCAGTTCCAAGTGCCAGTGTGAATGCTGTGTTGTGAGTGTGGCAGTGTGTGTTTCTGTGTGTGTTTGTGTTGGCGGGAAAACATTGTGTATGCCTGTAAGAATAAGTCGATGGATGTGTGTGTGAGTTTCATGTGTATGTGTGTGTCGCGACCACATTTGTCAATATTTTAGGGCAGTTCCAAGTGTTGATGGTTCTGCTGGATACCCATTGTGAGTGCTGTGTTGTAAGTGTGACTGTGTGTGTGTGTGTTCGCGGGAAACCGTTGTGTATGCCTGTAAGAAAAAGTCGATGGGTGTTTGTGTGTGTTTCTTGTGTATGTGTGTGTCGGGAAAACGTTTGTGAGTATGTTAGGGCAGTTCCAAGTGTTGATGGCTCTGCCGAGGCCCAGGGTGCGTACTGTGCTGTTAGTGTGACAGTGTGTGTGTGTGTGTGTGTGTGTGTGTGTGTGTGTGTGTTTGGGGAAACCCCACTCTGTCTGCCTGTAACAAAATGTTGATGGGTGTTTGTGTGTGTTTCTTGTGTATGTGTGTGTCGGGACCACGTTTGTTTGTATGTTAGGGCAGATTCAAGTGCCAGTGTGAATGCTGTGTTGTGAGTGTGATAGTGTGTGTGTGTGTGTGTTTGCGGAAACCATTGTGCATGACTGTAAGTAAAAGTCAATGGGAGTTTGTGTGTGTTTCTTGTGTATGTGTGTGTCGGGACCACGTTTGTGAGTATGTTAGGGCAGTTCCAACTGTTGATGGCTATGCTGGGGACCCAGTGTGAGTGCTGTGTTGTGCGTGTGATAGTGTATGTGTGTGTGTGTGTGTGTGTTTTCCTGGATACCATTGTGTATGTCTGTAAGAAAAAGTCGTAGGGTGTTTGTGTGTGTTTCTTCTGCATGTGTGTTTCGGGACCACGTTTGTGAATATGTTAAGGTAATTCCAAGTGTTCATGGCTCTGCTGGAGATCCAATGTGAGTGCTCTGTCGTGTGACTTTTGTGTGTGTGTGTGTGTGTGTGTGTTTGCAGGAAACCATTGTGTATGCCTGCAAGAAAAAGTCGATGGGTGTTTGTGTGTGTTATTTGTATATGTGTGTGTCAGGACCATGTTTGTGATTATGTTAAAGCAGTTCCAAGTGTTGACGGCTGTGTTGGAGACCCAGTGTGAGTGCGGTGTTGTGAGTGTGATAGTGTGTGTGTGTCTGTGTGTGTTTCAGAACCCCCTGTGTACGCCTGTAAGAAAAATTCCATGGGTGTTTGTGTGTGTTTCTTGTGTATGTGTGTGTCGGGAAAACGTTTGTGAGTATGTTAGGGCAGTTCCAAGTGTTGATGGCTCTGCCGAGGCCCAGTGTGAGTGCTGTGTTGCGAGTGTGACAGTGTGTGTGTGTGTGTGTGTGTGTGTTTTCCGGTAACCATTGTGTATGCCTGTATGAAAAAGTCGATGGGTGTATTTGTGTGTTCTTGCGTATTGTGTTTCAGATCCACATTTGTGAGTGTGTGAGGGCAGTTCCAAGTGTTGATGTCTCTGCCGAGGTACAGAGTGAGTGCTGTGTTGTGAGTGTGAGAGTGTGTGTGTGTGTGTGTGTGTGTTTTCGGGTAACCATTGTGTATGCCTGTATGAAAAAGTCGATGGGTGTATTTGTGTGTTCTTGCATATTGTGTTTCAGATCCACATTTGTGAGTGTGTGAGGGCAGTTCCAAGTGTTCATGAGTTTGCTGGATATCCAGTGTGAGTGTGTGTTGTGAGTGTGACAGTGTGTGTGCGTGTCTGTGTGTGTGTTTGCAGGAAACCAGTCTGTATGCCTATAAGAAAAATTCCATGGGTGTTTGTGTGTGTTTCTTCTGTATGTGTGTGTCGGGACCACATTTGTGTATATGTTAGGGCAGTTCCAAGTGTTGATGGCTCTGCTGGAGACCCAGTGAGAGTGCTGTGTTGTGAGTGTGACAGTGTGTGTGTGTCTGTGTGTGTGTGTGTGTTTGGGGGAACCCCACAGTGTATGCTTCTAAGAAAAAGTCGATGGGTGTTTGTGTGTGTTTCTTGTGTATGTGTGTGTCGGGACCACGTATGTGAGTATGTTGTGGCAGTTCCAAGTGCCAGTGTGAATGCTGTGTTGTGAGTGTGGCAGTGTGTGTTTCTGTGTGTGTTTGTGTTGGCGGGAAAACATTGTGTATGCCTGTAAGAATAAGTCGATGGATGTTTGTGTGAGTTTCATGTGTATGTGCGTGTCGCGACCACATTTGTCAATATTTTAGGGCAGTTCCAAGTGTTGATGCTTCTGCTGGATACCCATTGTGAGTGCTGTGTTGTAAGTGTGACTGTGTGTGTGTGTGTTCGCGGGAAACCGTTGTGTATGCCTGTAAGAAAAAGTCAATGGGTGTTTGTGTGTGTTTCTTGTGTATGTGTGTGTCGGGAAAACGTTTGTGAGTATGTTAGGGCAGTTCCAAGTGTTGATGGCTCTGCCGAGGCCCAGTGTGCGTACTGTGCTGTTAGTGTGACAGTGTGTGTGTGTGTGTGTGTGTGTGTGTTTGTGGAAACCCCACTCTGTCTGCCTGTAACAAAAAGTTGATGGGTGTTTGTGTGTGTTTCTTGTGTATGTGTGTGTCGGGACCACGTTTGTTTGTATGTTCGGGCAGATTCAAGTGCCAGTGTGAATGCTGTTTTGTGAGTGTGATAGTGTGTGTGTGTGTGTTTGCGGAAAGCATTGTGCATGACTGTAAGTAAAAGTCAATGGGAGTTTGTGTGTGTTTCTTGTGTATGTGTGTATCGGGACCACGTTTGTGAGTATGTTAGGGCAGTTCCAACTGTTGATGGCTATGCCGGGGACCCAGTGTGAGTGCTGTGTTGTGCGTGTGATAGTGTATGTGTGTGTGTGTGTGTGTGTTTTGCTGGATACCATTGTGTATGTCTGTAACAAAAAGTCGTAGGGTGTTTTTGTGTGTTTCTTCTGCATGTGTGTTTCGGGACCACGTTTGTGAATATGTTAAGGTAATTCCAAGTGTTCATGGCTCTGCTGGAGATCCAATGTGAGTGCTCTGTCGTGAGTGTGACTTTTGTGTGTGTGTGTGTGTGTGTGTGTTTGCAGGAAACCATTGTGTATGCCTGCAAGAAAAAGTCGATGGGTGTTTGTGTGTGTTATTTGTATATGTGTGTGTCAGGACCATGTTTGTGATTATGTTAAAGCAGTTCCAAGTGTTGACGGCTGTGTTGGAGACCCAGTGTGAGTGCGGTGTTGTGAGTGTGATAGTGTGTGTGTGTCTGTGTGTGTTTCAGAACCCCCTGTGTACGCCTGTAAGAAAAATTCCATGGGTGTTTGTGTGTGTTTCTTGTGTATGTGTGTGTCGGGAAAACGTTTGTGAGTATGTTAGGGCAGTTCCAAGTGTTGATGGCTCTGCCGAGGCCCAGTGTGAGTGCTGTGTTGCGAGTGTGACAGTGTGTGTGTGTGTGTGTGTGTTTTCCGGTAACCATTGTGTATGCCTGTATGAAAAAGTCGATGGGTGTATTTGTGTGTTCTTGCGTATTGTGTTTCAGATCCACATTTGTGAGTGTGTGAGGGCAGTTCCAAGTGTTGATGTCTCTGCCGAGGTACAGAGTGAGTGCTGTGTTGTGAGTGTGAGAGTGTGTGTGTGTGTGTGTGTGTTTTCGGGTAACCATTGTGTATGCCTGTATGAAAAAGTCGATGGGTGTATTTGTGTGTTCTTGCGTATTGTGTTTCAGATCCACATTTGTGAGTGTGTGAGGGCAGTTCCAAGTGTTCATGAGTTTGCTGGATATCCAGTGTGAGTGTGTGTTGTGAGTGTGACAGTGTGTGTGCGTGTCTGTGTGTGTGTTTGCAGGAAACCAGTCTGTATGCCTATAAGAAAAATTCCATGGGTGTTTGTGTGTGTTTCTTCTGTATGTGTGTGTCGGGACCACATTTGTGAATATGTTAGGGCAGTTCCAAGTGTTGATGGCTCTGCTGGAGACCCAGTGAGAGTGCTGTGTTGTGAGTGTGATAGTGTGTGTGTGTCTCTGTGTGTGTGTGTGTTTGGGGGAACCCCACAGTGTATGCTTCTAAGAAAAAGTCGATGGGTGTTTGTGTGTGTTTCTTGTGTATGTGTGTGTCGGGACCACGTATGTGAGTATGTTGTGGCAGTTCCAAGTGCCAGTGTGAATGCTGTGTTGTGAGTGTGGCAGTGTGTGTTTGTGTTGGCGGGAAAACATTGTGTATGCCTGTAAGAATAAGTCGATGGATGTGTGTGTGAGTTTCATGTGTATGTGTGTGTCGCGACCACATTTGTCAATATTTTAGGGCAGTTCCAAGTGTTGATGGTTCTGCTGGATACCCATTGTGAGTGCTGTGTTGTAAGTGTGACTGTGTGTGTGTGTGTTCGCGGGAAACCGTTGTGTATGCCTGTAAGAAAAAGTCGATGGGTGTTTGTGTGTGTTTCTTGTGTATGTGTGTGTCGGGAAAACGTTTGTGAGTATGTTAGGGCAGTTCCAAGTGTTGATGGCTCTGCCGAGGCCCAGTGTGCGTACTGTGCTGTTAGTGTGACAGTGTGTGTGTGTATGTGTGTGTGTGTGTGTTTGGGGAAACCCCACTCTGTCTGCCTCTAACAAAATGTTGATGGGTGTTTGTGTGTGTTTCTTGTGTATGTGTGTGTCGGGACCACGTTTGTTTGTATGTTCGGGCAGATTCAAGTGCCAGTGTGAATGCTGTGTTGTGAGTGTGATAGTGTGTGTGTGTGTGTGTTTGCGGAAACCATTGAGCATGACTGTAAGTAAAAGTCAATGGGAGTTTGTGTGTGTTTCTTGTGTATGTGTGTGTCGGGACCACGTTTGTGAGTATGTTAGGGCAGTTCCAACTGTTGATGGCTATGCCGGGGACCCAGTGTGAGTGCTGTGTTGTGCGTGTGATTGTGTATGTGTGTGTGTGTGTGTGTTTTGCTGGATACCATTGTGTATGTCTGTAAGAAAAAGTCGTAGGGTGTTTGTGTGTGTTTCTTCTGCATGTGTGTTTTGGGACCACGTTTGTGAATATGTTAAGGTAATTCCAAGTGTTCATGGCTCTGCTGGAGATCCAATGTGAGTGCTCTGTCGTGAGTGTGACTTTTGTGTGTGTGTGTGTGTGTGTTTGCAGGAAACCATTGTGTATGCCTGCAAGAAAAAGTCGATGGGTGTTTGTGTGTGTTATTTGTATATGTGTGTGTCAGGACCATGTTTGTGATTATGTTAAAGCAGTTCCAAGTGTTGACGGCTGTGTTGGAGACCCAGTGTGAGTGCGGTGTTGTGAGTGTGGTAGTGTGTGTGTGTCTGTGTGTGTTTCAGAACCCCCTGTGTATGCCTGTAAGAAAAATTCCATGGGTGTTTGTGTGTGTTTCTTGTGTATGTGTGTGTCGGGAAAACGTTTGTGAGTATGTTAGGGCAGTTTCAAGCGTTGATGGCTCTGCCGAAGCCCAGTGTGAGTGCTGTGTTGCGAATGTGACAGTGTGTGTGTGTGTGTGTGTGTGTGTTTTCCGGTAACCATTGTGTATGCCTGTATGAAAAAGTCGATGGGTGTATTTGTGTGTTCTTGCGTATTGTGTTTCAGATCCACATTTGTGAGTGTGTGAGGGCAGTTCCAAGTGTTGATGGCTCTGCTGGAGACCCAGTGAGAGTGCTGTGTTGTGAGTGTGATAGTGTGTGTGTGTCTCTGTGTGTGTGTGTGTTTGGGGGAACCCCACAGTGTATGCTTCTAAGAAAAAGTCGATGGGTGTTTGTGTGTGTTTCTTGTGTATGTGTGTGTCGGGACCACGTATGTGAGTATGTTGTGGCAGTTCCAAGTGCCAGTGTGAATGCTGTGTTGTGAGTGTGGCAGTGTGTGTTTCTGTGTGTGTTTGTGTTGGCGGGAAAACATTGTGTATGCCTGTAAGAATAAGTCGATGGATGTGTGTGTGAGTTTCATGTGTATGTGTGTGTCGCGACCACATTTGTCAATATTTTAGGGCAGTTCCAAGTGTTGATGGTTCTGCTGGATACCCATTGTGAGTGCTGTGTTGTAAGTGTGACTGTGTGTGTGTGTGTTCGCGGGAAACCGTTGTGTATGCCTGTAAGGAAAAGTCGATGGGTGTTTGTGTGTGTTTCTTGTGTATGTGTGTGTCGGGAAAACGTTTGTGAGTATGTTAGGGCAGTTCCAAGTGTTGATGGCTCTGCCGAGGCCCAGGGTGCGTACTGTGCTGTTAGTGTGACAGTGTGTGTGTGTGTGTGTGTGTGTGTGTGTGTGTTTGGGGAAACCCCACTCTGTCTGCCTGTAACAAAATGTTGATGGGTGTTTGTGTGTGTTTCTTGTGTATGTGTGTGTCGGGACCACGTTTGTTTGTATGTTAGGGCAGATTCAAGTGCCAGTGTGAATGCTGTGTTGTGAGTGTGATAGTGTGTTTGTGTGTGTGTTTGCGGAAACCATTGTGCATGACTGTAAGTAAAAGTCAATGGGAGTTTGTGTGTGTTTCTTGTGTATGTGTGTGTCGGGACCACGTTTGTGAGTATGTTAGGGCAGTTCCAACTGTTGATGGCTATGCTGGGGACCCAGTGTGAGTGCTGTGTTGTGCGTGTGATAGTGTATGTGTGTGTGTGTGTGTGTGTTTTCCTGGATACCATTGTGTATGTCTGTAAGAAAAAGTCGTAGGGTGTTTGTGTGTGTTTCTTCTGCATGTGTGTTTCGGGACCACGTTTGTGAATATGTTAAGGTAATTCCAAGTGTTCATGGCTCTGCTGGAGATCCAATGTGAGTGCTCTGTCGTGTGACTTTTGTGTGTGTGTGTGTGTGTGTGTGTTTGCAGGAAACCATTGTGTATGCCTGCAAGAAAAAGTCGATGGGTGTTTGTGTGTGTTATTTGTATATGTGTGTGTCAGGACCATGTTTGTGATTATGTTAAAGCAGTTCCAAGTGTTGACGGCTGTGTTGGAGACCCAGTGTGAGTGCGGTGTTGTGAGTGTGATAGTGTGTGTGTGTCTGTGTGTGTTTCAGAACCCCCTGTGTACGCCTGTAAGAAAAATTCCATGGGTGTTTGTGTGTGTTTCTTGTGTATGTGTGTGTCGGGAAAACGTTTGTGAGTATGTTAGGGCAGTTCCAAGTGTTGATGGCTCTGCCGAGGCCCAGTGTGAGTGCTGTGTTGCGAGTGTGACAGTGTGTGTGTGTGTGTGTGTGTGTGTTTTCCGGTAACCATTGTGTATGCCTGTATGAAAAAGTCGATGGGTGTATTTGTGTGTTCTTGCGTATTGTGTTTCAGATCCACATTTGTGAGTGTGTGAGGGCAGTTCCAAGTGTTGATGTCTCTGCCGAGGTACAGAGTGAGTGCTGTGTTGTGAGTGTGAGAGTGTGTGTGTGTGTGTGTGTGTGTTTTCGGGTAACCATTGTGTATGCCTGTATGAAAAAGTCGATGGGTGTATTTGTGTGTTCTTGCATATTGTGTTTCAGATCCACATTTGTGAGTGTGTGAGGGCAGTTCCAAGTGTTCATGAGTTTGCTGGATATCCAGTGTGAGTGTGTGTTGTGAGTGTGACAGTGTGTGTGCGTGTCTGTGTGTGTGTTTGCAGGAAACCAGTCTGTATGCCTATAAGAAAAATTCCATGGGTGTTTGTGTGTGTTTCTTCTGTATGTGTGTGTCGGGACCACATTTGTGAATATGTTAGGGCAGTTCCAAGTGTTGATGGCTCTGCTGGAGACCCAGTGAGAGTGCTGTGTTGTGAGTGTGACAGTGTGTGTGTGTCTGTGTGTGTGTGTGTGTTTGGGGGAACCCCACAGTGTATGCTTCTAAGAAAAAGTCGATGGGTGTTTGTGTGTGTTTCTTGTGTATGTGTGTGTCGGGACCACGTATGTGAGTATGTTGTGGCAGTTCCAAGTGCCAGTGTGAATGCTGTGTTGTGAGTGTGGCAGTGTGTGTTTCTGTGTGTGTTTGTGTTGGCGGGAAAACATTGTGTATGCCTGTAAGAATAAGTCGATGGATGTTTGTGTGAGTTTCATGTGTATGTGCGTGTCGCGACCACATTTGTCAATATTTTAGGGCAGTTCCAAGTGTTGATGCTTCTGCTGGATACCCATTGTGAGTGCTGTGTTGTAAGTGTGACTGTGTGTGTGTGTGTTCGCGGGAAACCGTTGTGTATGCCTGTAAGAAAAAGTCAATGGGTGTTTGTGTGTGTTTCTTGTGTATGTGTGTGTCGGGAAAACGTTTGTGAGTATGTTAGGGCAGTTCCAAGTGTTGATGGCTCTGCCGAGGCCCAGTGTGCGTACTGTGCTGTTAGTGTGACAGTGTGTGTGTGTGTGTGTGTGTGTGTGTTTGGGGAAACCCCACTCTGTCTGCCTGTAACAAAATGTTGATGGGTGTTTGTGTGTGTTTCTTGTGTATGTGTGTGTCGGGACCACGTTTGTTTGTATGTTAGGGCAGATTCAAGTGCCAGTGTGAATGCTGTGTTGTGAGTGTGATAGTGTGTGTGTGTGTGTTTGCGGAAACCATTGTGCATGACTGTAA